>NC_090646.1:126276544-126619044 GCF_040937935.1 Hyperolius riggenbachi | reverse complement strand
ATAGGGTCCCAGCATAAAGGGAGAGCATGCCCCGAGCGCGGGGGGGGGGGGGGGGGGGGGTCGGAAATGCCCCCCACCCCTCCCCGCTAAGCTCTCCCTCCTGCCGGTACCCTATAATTAAATTTAAGTGCCCAAAAGTGCCTGAGGAGGAGAAGGGCAGGAAGAGGGAAGCCGGAGTTCTTGGGCGCTAGTACCATCTGGTACTTCCGCCCTCTCTTGACGCACTTCCTGTTTACATTTGAAGTCGCGTCAAGAGTGCGCAGAAGTACCGCGATGACGCGTACGAGGGTACGTGTCATCATGTAGATGACGCGTACCCTCGTTCGCGTCATCGCGGTACTTCTGCGCCCTCTTGACGCGACTTCAAATGTAAACAGGAAGTGCGTCAGGAGAGGGTGGAAGCACCAGATGGTACTAGTACCCAAGAACTCCGGCTTCCCTCTTCCTGTCCTCCTCCTCCTCCTCAGGTACTTTTGGGGACTTAAATTTAATTATAGGGTACCGGCAGAAGGGAGAGCTTAGCGGGGAGGGGTGGGGGCATTTCCGACCCCCCCCCCCCCGCGCTCGGGGCATGCTCTCCTTTTATGCTGGGACCCTATAGGGGCCCCAAAGGGACATGTTCGGGTTGGGTTCGGGGTTCGGCTCGAACATGCCGAACATCAGGGGCATGTTCGGCCGAACCACACCGGACCCGAACATCCAGATGTTCGCCCAACACTGGTCACCAGGTTGACCCAATGGGCTGTGTAAGTTATGTACCTGCTCTGACCGTGCTTGGCAGACCAGGCATCCGTGGTAAGATGGACCCTTGACCGAATGCTGTGTGCCAGAGATGACACCACTTGCCTCTCAACTTCACGGTAAAGTTTGGGTATCGCCTTTTTAGAGAAATAATTGCGGTCTGGGATCTTCCACAGCGGTGTCCCAATGGCCACAAATTTACGGAAGGCCTCAGAGTCCACCAGCTGGTATGGTAGCAGATGGCGAGCTAACAGTTCCGCCAAGCCAGCTGTCAGACGCCGGGCAAGGGGGTGACTGGCAGTCATTGGCTTCCCTATAGGTCTCTGCACAGCAGCTCTCCCTTCTCTAATTACTGCTGGCACATGAGTGAGTTCAATGCCTGACGCTGCCTGCCTATTATAAAGGAGGGAGTGTAGCCTGATTGGCTATAATGTGCCTGCTGACTGTGATCTAGAGGGTCAAAATTGACCCTAATGATGCACTATGGGGGCGAATCGAACTTCCGGAAAAGTTTGCGGTTCTCTGCGAACACAAACCGCGGAAGTTTGCCAAGAACCGTTCGCCGGCGAACCGTTCGGGCCATCTCTATATAGGAGATCACAGTGACTCGATTGGTATGTTTTTTATTGTACAAATCAAAAAAGTACAGATTCTCTTTGAATCGTGTCTCACTGTGTCTCTTGCAAGCAGTGGAACTGGTGTGGTATAACTGCCTACTGAATTTAGTGACTGTATAAGAGCTGGAACAAGTAAATTTCGACTCTAATATGCAACTGTGAAGTGTGAAATAGCTGGAAATATGTAAGCACATATGGTGGCCGACAAGCGTTTTCTGCACAGGTGAGTCCTTTTTTAATTCAGGCTTCAATTACTATTATATCTACAGTATATATATATATATATATATATATACAATTTTCCTTCACAACAACATGCAATTTTTAGTTTCAAAACTTTTTTATTAGGTAGCAGTACAAGTTCCAAATAATCTTACAATACAAAATGTACATCAGATATAGTTTTTGCGTTGGTAACATTTCAATGTTGGGATATAAAACATCAGGTACAGTAAGGTTTGTTTACTTTATACTTCCGATTATCATAGATTTTGGAGTAAGTATGCTACCTTAACTTTTTTGAACCTTAATATGAATTTGTGTGCACCTTTATGTGCTCATATGTCTTTGTATCTGAAGGGGGAAGCATATAGGTGGCTATTTTTAGATGGGTATGGCTTTCCAAGCCATAGAACGGGAATAGTTGGTTGAACTGTCAAACAATAAGGTTTAGTAATGATTGACGACTATCTGTGCTCAGTTTTCTATCAGATAGGATCAGGGGAGTAGTGGAAGGAAGGAAGGTAAGTACACTCTTTGTCAGTGGGTGTATTAATATTTTTGCTAGAAAGTTTCTAAGAGGCTTTTGATTCCGGGAGAGGTGGCCTTCTGTATCCAGGGGAGCCATATTCTATCAAAGTGGTCATTCCTGTCAGACAAGTTCGCCTTTATTTTCTCATTGAGCATTGTAGTGGGAATTTTAGAGATCACTCTAGAGTATATTAGATTATTCTGCTTCCATTGTGAAGCTATATATGTTTTAGCTGAGTTCATTATGAATTGTATGAGCTTATGCTGGGGATTGGTGACATACTCTGGTTGCCATCCTAGTAGACATAAAGCTGGATCTAGGTCCAGATGTATCATTAGGATATTTTTGATCTTGCGTATTAATTTTTCCCATATGGAGGCGACTGTCGGACAGGACCACCACGTGTGAATTAAAGTACCAGTTTCCTGGCATCCCCTAAAACAGTGCTCTGAAGCCTCTATATAGATACGATGCAGTCTTGCTGGAACCATGTAGGTTCTGTGGAGTAGACGTAGGGACACCTCCATATCAGTAACATATAGACTACCTCGTGATAGTGTATCAAGGCATTGTGACCAATTTTCACTATCAAGCTCTCTTTGCAGGTCTCCCTCCCAAGCCAACTGATATGGAAATTTATGTTCCTGGGTTTTGGTGTTTAAGGTGGTGTAGATAAAAGACAACATACCTTTTCTTAAGGGATCTGCTGCGCAAATGCTTTCCAAAGATGTCCTGAGGACTTCTTGATTTGTTTTTGCTAATGATATTATATAATGGTGCAATTGTTGTAGTCTAAATAGCTCAGTGACCGGAATTGCATACTTTGTTATCAAATCCTGTTTAGCAGGGATTTTACCTTTGTGCAGCAGTTGTCTCAAGGTGGTTAGGTCGTGCTGTATCCACCAATTAAAACTCACTTTTGTTTGTCCTTCCCGGAATTCCGGGTTATGACAGATTTCAACTAGCTGGGAGGGATTCGACTGCAATTGATGTTTAAATCTTACTCTCTTCCAGATTATAATTGTGTGGTAGGTAAAGGGAGATGACTGCTTAATCATGGAAGTATTCCATCTACTAGCCCACAGTATTCCTTTCCAGTTCAAAGGGGTCATGCGATCATTTTCCAGCCTTACCCATAGGGGGGCGTGGAAGCCTGAGTATATTGTTGGGATAAATGCTAGCTGGGCTGCTTGGTAATATTTATAAAGATTTGCCACCGATAGGCCACCTTCTTTTTTGTGTATCATCATGGTGGTTCTTGTGATTCTAGATTTTTTTTGTGCCCATATAAAGTGAAAGATACGTTGCTGTAGGGGTTCGAATGCTTTCTTAGTTATTAGTACAGGGAGTGTACGGAAGTAATATAATATTTTTGGCAGGAGGGACATTTTGATGGCAGTTATCCTGCCCGCCCAGGATATATTATAATTCATCCAGGATTGGATTAGAGCTATAAGGGCTTTGTATAGTGGGATATAGTTCCATGTATAAAGCTGTGAGGGGTTCACGGTAATTTTAACGCCTAAGTATTTAAGATAATGAGGTTGATATTTAAATTGGAAGATGTTGCTAATGTAGCGACCCATATCTTTTGGAAAGTTACTAAACATAGCCTCTGATTTTGATAGGTTTAGCTTTAGACCCGATATATTTCCAAAGGCTTTAAGGGACTTTAACAGGTTGGGAATGGATATAACTGGATTAGTTAATGTCATTAGGACATCATCTGCAAATAGGCTCATCTTATACTCATGCCCGCCTATTTGATAGCCCTGTATGTCTGGGTTAAGGCGGATTGAGGTTGCTAAAGGCTCCATAACTAATGCGAATATCGCTGGTGAAAGCGGGCAGCCTTGGCGAGTGCCTCTACAGATAGGGATTGACATACCTGTAGCTCCTGGTAGTTTAAGATAGGCTTTAGGTGTTGAGTATAATTGTTGTATCACATGGACGAATGCTCCACTTAGTCCTATATGCTGCAGCACCTCAAACATATATTTCCAGGAGATGGTGTCGAAGGCCTTTTCAATATCCAAGGCCAGCGACACCACCTGAGTTCCTGTAGTTTTTGCATGTTGTAGTATATTGATTGCTTTACGTATATTATCTGCAGCCTGCCTGTAGGGGACAAATCCCACCTGGTCCCTGTGTATTAGGTGTGGGAGGACTTTATTAATACGTGATGCTAAGATGCTTGTTAGGATTTTGTAGTCCTGATTTAACAGGGCTATGGGTTTATAATTTTTAGTGCTTAATTTATCCCGATCCGGCTTAGGTACTGTAATTATGTGGGCATCTAGGAATTCTGAGTACCCCAGGGGTTTTGTTCTTATATCGTTATAGGTTTTAGTCAGGTGGGGAATTAGGGTCTCAGAGAATTTTTTATAATATATGGCACTCAGCCCATCTGGGCCTGGGGACTTGTGTAGCTTAGTTTTTTTAATTGTATCCTCAACTTCTTCTTCGGTAAAAGCCCGGTTTATTTCTTTTACTGCTCCAATGGATAGTTTGGGTAGGTCTAGTGTTTTAAGGAAGTCTGGTATGTTAAGGTTTGGGTCTGAAGGTTGTGCAGCGTAGAGACTCGAATAGTATGCATGAAAGGTCTGATAGATCTTATCGGGATTGCTTGTTATGTGGCCTGTTGCTGTGCAAATTTTACTTATGGTGTTGAACTTTTTCTGTTCTCGCAGTTTGGCAGCTAACCATGAGTCAGGTTTATTGACATAGCGATAGTAGCTAGCTTTTGTGAATCTAAGTGCTCTTTCTGTTTTTTTTGGCTAGGAGTATGTCAATCTGCGCTTTAGTATCTTTTATTTGTTTAAGGATATATAGTGATGGCTCTTGCTGATGGATGCGTTGGAGTCTCGTTAGTTTGAAATGTAGATTGTCATATACCTCCTGTGAGCGTCTTTTTATTTGTGAAGCAGTCTTGATCAAAAACCCCCTCACCGCTGCTTTGTGTGCCATCCAGTGTGTGGTTGGTGACACATCTTCGGTATCATTAAGGTTAAAGTACTCTTTTAAAAATGTAGTTATTTGGGATCTAATTTTTTGGTTGATAACCATGGATTCATTCAGTCGCCAGTGTGGGCGTGGGGTTGATGGGGTATGCATTTCGAGACTGGTTAACAGTAAGTCATGGTCTGAGAATGTAACTGGAACATGCCGTAAATATTGCAAAGTAGGGACCACAGAGGATGTTACTAAGATATGATCTATCTTTGCATAGGAGCCATGCGCACTCGAAAAGTGTGTGTAGCCTCGTTTGTTGCCATGTAATTCACGCCAGACATCCACTAAAAAGTTATCTTCTAGCATAGTGGTTAGCTGCGTTCTTTGGGATTTTGTTAGCTTATCTGGTGTTGGCTTAGATGTATCAAGCCCATCTTGTAAAGTAAGATTGAAGTCTCCACACCACACAAAAACCGTATCAGGGCCAACTTCGATCCTTTCTTGAATTTCAGTAAAAGTTTGCAGTGCCATGTCGGGGGGGGGGGGGGGGGGCATAGACATTGGTTAAACATAATGTTTTGCCGTATAGGGAACCTTTCAGGGTGATATAGCGACCTTTAGGATCAGTTTCTACTGACATGATATCAAGGGGTAGTGAGTTTCTAATCAGGATCATTACTCCTCTATGTTTTTTTTCAGCATGGGCATGATATACTGTTTTAAAATATTTATGATAGAATCGTGGGCAAGAGTTAAGTGTGTGGTGGGTCTCTTGTAGACATATAATGTCCGGTTTATGTTTCAAGATCTCCACTAATGCCTTCCTTCTCTTCTGTGGACAGTTAAATCCCCTCACGTTGAGGGATATAAGTTTTACTGTTCCCATAATGTATGTTTAGAGATCACATAATATATGGCGAGTGCTGTTGAGTATTCAAAGTATTGCTGATAACACAGATAGTCGTCACAACTGAAAGAACCTATAACATTAACAACATAACAAATATTATATAAACCTGAGATTTTGGGCAAATCGCCCGTTAGTATCCAGGCAGACATGAGGATCAAAGGTGTCACCTCAGTTGTCTGCATGAACTGGGGAAAAATCAGCATGTGGACCCTGAGCGAGTGGAGGATACAAAAGGTAGCTGGCAGTAAAACGACCCTTATGTAGTGACCTAGGCCCTTCTTATGGGTGATAAAGGATGATGGTTTCAAGGAAAGGAGGGTCTTGGAAGATATGTTTACGTTTGCATTTACTGGGATAGATAATTTAGCGTGTTATCAGTGTAGAGGGATAGTAGGTAACATGGGTAATTAGAGGGCTTCTATGGTGGCCTAACGCTGTCAGAAGTATAGCTAACTCAGTCAGAGGTATAGCAAATACGCTTCTACCCCCAGCTGAGGTCAGCAGCATTGTAAGAGCTGGCCACAGGTTAAATTTAGAGCCATTCAGGTATACAGTAGTTATAGTCCCCATAATGATATGCATATAAAGATACAGATTCTATAGCACAATAATAGATAGCATTTCCTAGTCGGTCTGGGTTTTATGCAGAGAGGAGTAATTGCTACGACTGGCCTGCTACTATGGCTAATCTAGGCCTAGGTGCAGTTTCTTGTTCCTAAGGATAGAGTTCCAATAGCGTCAGAATATGCCAAAAAGTAAAAAATTAAAATAAAAAAAAAGGGGGGAAAAAAGTTCCGCGTGATTAGTACCTTTGTGTTGCGGTGAATAGTTCCAAAAGGTAGCGTGGGTTGACTGCTAGCGGCAGGCCTAGGAAGAATCTGCTCATCGCGTGATGATGTTTTGTCGGGCTGGATTATGAGCTTGGGGGCAAAAAGACACTTCGTGTGCTGGTGACAAGGATTTTGGGCTTATATCCTCTAAGGGGGACTCTAGGAAGGATGTTATAAAACAGGGCTAATGTCACCTCGGTGATGAAGATGGTGATCCAACTTGCGAGCCTGACCTCCTTCCCGCCGTCTGCCATTCTCGTTCTGGGCGCTGTGGCCTAGGTGTTTCCGGGGCCTGTGGGAGGTTTACCGTGATGCTGGCAGCTTCCAGGATACGTTTGCCCTCTGCAAGTGTGGTGATCCGGTGGGTCGTGCCTTGAAGGGGGAAGATCATGGAGCATGGAAATCCCCATTTGTAGCGAACACCTTCCGTGAGTAGTGCTTGTGCTATAGGTCGGAGAGTTCTTCGCTTTTGCAGTGTCAGCGGTGATAGATCCGCGTATAGTTGCACGGAAACAGGAACCCCCGGTAGAGAAGTCAGGTTTCGGGCGGCCAGCATTATCTGTTCTTTAGTTTCATAGTAATGGAACTTAAGGATCACATCACGGGGGAGATCAGGGTTCCGCGGCCTGCCCAAGGCTCGGTGTATTCTATCTAGCCGGCACATAGTTTGCTCTACCTGAGGTAAGATGGCCGAGAACAGATTTGTTGCTACCAATCGGAGATCCGTAAAGGATTCAGGCAAGCCCCGTTTACGGATGTTGGATCTGCGGGCTCTATTTTCTTGGTCTTCCTGCCTTGCTTCGATCGCATCCATTGTTTGATCGTGAGCATCCAGACGCTTTTTATCGTCAGCCAGCGCGTCTGCGAAAGAATCTAGCCTCTGCTCGATCACGTGGACTCGGTCCCCTAAGTCCCGTATGTTGTTGTTGATGACCGCAACTGCGTTGTCTAGCTCTCGCTTCAGCATCTTTTGTATTGAGTTCAGAAGAGCAGAGTTGTCCTGTGTTGGAGCTGTTATACTGCTCGGAGAGCTTCGGGTAGACTGCGGAGAGGATTCTGCCGAGCCGCTAGGTGTCTGGTCTGACGCTGCAGCGGCCATCTTTGAGGCCTGGCTTCTCGCGCGGCGGGCTAAAAGCTCTGGGATGGTATCTTCCTGGGAGCTATTTTTCTTTGCCTTCTTGGTCCTTTTGCGCGTGGACATATCCTGGGGTCAGTCTTTGCTTAAGATGGTCTGTTTGTGGGGTCTAGTTGGTGGGAAAACTCCTCATTTCACTCACTCAGGCACGGAGCTCAGCAGACCTGCATCCGATCCTGCTGGCGCCGCGCATGCGCCCCCAACAACATGCAATTTTTAAAGGGGAACCAGATAACTCTGTATGACTGGAACAGAGTGTGAATGTGAGCTATTTGTGTTATCAGTACTGACCAAAGGATATACTTTTACTTGTTTTTTTTTTATTTTGGATGTGAATTTTAGCATCATTACAATGAAGTATTCAACCCAGTGCTACTCTATACTTTGTAATCTACCTATGGGGGAGGGGGGGCTGCTCTCTAGCTCCCAATCTGTACATGGACCTCCATCCAGCCAGAAGATGTAATTGCATTAATGGACTACATCTCCCAGCACGCATTGCGGCAACTGGCCATTATTTCACTGTGGCTGCTTTGAACTGCTTTATCTGCAGCACATGAAGAAGCATGTCTTCCTTCTAAGTCTTCCTAATTTAGCATCTCCTTCTACAGGGTCGGACTGGGACACCAAGGGCCCACCAAGGAAGTTTCAGCCTGGCCCTCCCCCCAGAGCACCCCAAGCCCCCCCCCCCCCCCATTTTGGGCTCACATACACATGTACTCTAGAACTTTTGCATGATTATGGTAGGGAATAGATTGTGAGCACTTCTGAGGACAGTCTCCAATAAGGACAAGTCCAATAGATGGGTGTCACCACACACTGGAACATGGGCGTGGTCATGGTGGGTCATGGGCAGACTTCACAAAAAAAAAACCACAAAATAAGTAGCGGTGTTATTCACAGAGATTGGGCCCGACCAGATACATTTTAGATAAAATTAATCAAGTAGTTACATGCCTCATGATAATTCATCAAGTAGTCAAATGGCAGAAGATTTCCCGACAAAATGCAATCAGATTGGCGTCAGATTTCCCGACAAAATGCAATCAGATTGGCGGCAGATTTCCCCACAAAATATAGTCAGATTGGCGGCAGATATCTCCACAAAATGCAATCAGATTGGCGGTAGATTTCCCAACAAAAAAAAATCAGATTGTCGGCAGATATCCCCACAAAATGCAATCAGATTGGCGGCAGATTTCCCAACAAAATACAATCAAATTGGTGGCAGATATCCCCACAAAATACAATCAGATTGGTGGCAGATATCTCAACAAAGGCAGGTCCCCAGTTAGTGGGGGCCCCCATGCTGGAAGAGGGGACAGTGGGCACAGAGCGGCAGGGAGGGGGGAAGTCCCCTCCCTCACCTAGGCCCCCCCTTCCATGCTTCCCCCTCCAAAATTGCAGCCAGCAGCGGCAGCGAGCGGGAATTACTTACTGAGAGAAGAGCTCTCCGTGCCGCTGCTGGTCTCCGTCTCCTGCAATGCACTGTCCAATCACGCTCTCACAGGAAGTACTGCGAGAGCGTGATTGGACAGTCAGTGCAGAAGACCAGACCAGACCAGCGGCACGCAGAGCTATCGCTCTTGGTAAGCCGTTCCACTGGCTGGCTGGCTGGAATTCTGGAGCGGTGGGGAGTTCAAGGGGGGCCCTAGGTGAGGGGGGGGGAGGCTTCCCCCCTCCCCACCGCTCTGTGCTCCCTTTCCCCCCTTCCTGCGCTGTGCTCCCTCCTTCTCAGCTCTGGGGCACCCAGGAGGCAGTGCGGACGGGCCCACTGATTTTTTGGGGATCTGGCCCTGTTCTGTAGAATTCTCTCCTTCATGCTGTTGGACTTTCCTCCACCTTAAGTCATACATTTTCAATATTACCTAAGCAGTTCTATTTCCACCCTAAATATTAATTACCTAACAGGTATTTCTCATCACTTTCAGCTCTTGACACCTACATTCTGTACTATATTCTTTGTTCATCTACTCCTTAGATGGTAAATTAATAAGGTGGAGACTCTTCACCTCCTATGTCATACTTTTGTGATTGCTTATCTTGTGTTTGCTCTCTACATGTATTAGTATTTTATTGTGAAATATGTTGGCACTTATAAAATAAAATATAATAATAATAGCAAAAAAGGGACCTAAACTGTTTGCAACTTTCATCTTCTCCAAATGCTGCTATGTTGTGTCATACCAATCAATGGCAATACAGCACACTTTTTTTTAAACATAATAAAAACAATACAGTAATACAATTTGGACATTTATTCCAAGGATAACTTAAGCTTTAGTCTGTATTTCATCGATTGCAGAATACAATTTTGCCTTGCTGAATAATACATACAAGTCCACAGTTTACTTTTGTTAACTTATTATTAAACAGCTATGGTTCTTTTGAAAATGCAAATAGCAATATAACTAAAAGCCTACTGAATGTGTGCACAAAATGCAGGGTTTACTCACAAATGTGTAAATGTTAAGGTGAAGCTCTTTCATCATTCCAGTAGACTGAGCTATTACTATATAAATATGTATTTTATAAGGGCTAGTATCAGAAAAGTAGATACAAAATCCATGAAAAAGTATATTAAAGCGGAATATAACCCTGCATTTCAACTTTGCTCTAAAACATTATTTACAGTATATTATATGCAACCAGCATTTTTTTTTACTAGACCAGCATTGGAAGGGTTACACAGTGCTTTAAAGTTCCTGGAGATTTCTGCAGACCCATCCGAAGCTGACATAGATACATTTTGTTTACATAAATGTATCTAAGTGTTGAATGTGACTCATCTCTCTGACTGAGAAGGAGTTGAAGGACAGCCAAAGAGTGTGTAACATTTCTCAATAGATACATATAACTAAATAGAATGTAACAATCTGAACTTCTGCATATCTCTCCACGGAACTTTAAACCTTTGTGTTTAACCCTTCCAATGCTGGTCTAGTAAAAAAAAAAATGCTTTTTGCATATAATATGCTGTAAATAATGTTTTAGAGCAAAGTTGAAATGCAGGGTTATATTCCGCTTTAATTGTATCATTTGCAAGGCAATCATTTAACAAGAATAAAAGCATAGCAGCACGGAACATGATAAAGCTACACTGTTATAACTGTACATTATCTGCCTGTCTCTCTAATTATCTATCTATCTATCTATCTATCTATCTAACTATCTACCTATATATCCACCCATCCATCCATCATTCTGTCCACTCATTTCGAGCAATTAATTGTTTTATAACTGGCGTGTCACTGACCATTTAAGGTTTTGTTTTGTTTTCCCCATCTTCTGCAATCTGCAAATGTGTCCAATCTCCTCTTAGATCTCCTGATAATTGACAAGAAAATAGTTTTGTAGTCTATGAAATTGGATTAAGAGAAATACAGCTCACCTACAAAATAGTGGGCAGAAGTGGAAAATATAATACATCTTATCCTGATCTCTGAAATACTTGTTATTATGAAATTGCTTTTAAAGTGGACCTGAACTCTTGCAAGGAAAACAGAGAGAAATGCACCCTGTATGTATTTAGAGAGTTTAGCCTCTCTAATTCCTCTTTATCTGTGTCTAATCAAAAGTTGTAATTTGATCTCTCCCCTGTGTCACCTGACTGTCATGGCAGATAAGCAGATAAGCTTATTTGAAAGCACAGGATGTTAACAATATGTCTGCTTCCATGGAAGCAGGATGTAGAAACAGTGGGGATTTATTTTAGGATTGGTATCAGCTGTAACAAACAAATGTTTTTCTTTAAGGTTATTATGCTGTTGCTTATCTGTTAATAGCAGAGAGGAAGTTCTGAGTTAATGTCCACTTTAATTTAAGAACAAGAATGTATAGAATAAGACACAGCACCCTCCTTTCACTCAGGAGGCTACCAGGTAGTCCTACCACCTAAACTATGAGATTATCTTTTGTTATGGGATGAAAGCTGCTTTGGGTACACAGCAGGACCCTGGAAGAAGCCTTCTTTGAGAATAGAGGGTTCTGGGACATATTCATGAAAGACCAGTAAAATTACAGTACGCCACTGACAGTATTTATATTATTATTATTATTATTTAGTATTTATATAGCACCGACATATTACACAGCGCTGTACAGTGTATATATATATATATATATATTGTCTTGTCACTAACTGTCCCTCAAAGGAGCTCACAATCTAATCCCTACCATTGCCATATGTCTATATTATGTAGTGTAAGTACTGTAGTATAGGGCCAATTTTTAGGGGGAGCCAATTAACTTATCTGTATGGTTTTGGAATGTGGGAGGAAACCGGAGTGCCCGAAGGAAACCCGCGCAGACACGGAGAGAACATACAAAGTCTTTGCAGATAGTGCCCTGGCTGGGATTCGAACCAGGGACCCAGCGCTGCAAGGCGAGAGAGCTAACCACTACGCCACCGTGCTGCCCATGTGCTATATCTGTTGTATGTGCTATATCTGTTGTATGTGCTATATCTGTTGTATGTGCTATATCTGTTGTATGTGCTATATCTGTTGTATGTGCTATATCTGTTGTATGTGCTATATCTGTTGAGTAAACACCTCAGAAATGTTACCAGACTTTCATGAATATGCCTCATTGTTTCTTATTCTGGTTTGTTAGATTTCATATATTTCCTATTTCTTTGTTAAATGTTAAGTATTATAAATATTTCATATGTTGTTTATATTACATTTGCTGCCAAAAACCTCTTAATAATGTAAATACAAAACATTACCTACAAAATATACTGTATGTGTATACCATTTGCCAGTAGATGGGGTTACAGAAGGTCTAGGCTAAACATTTTAAACTTCAATATACAGCATTGCTGTGCGATCCGATTACCCAGCAATGAAGAAACAGGCATACTGATTTCAATTACTTATTACTGAAGATAGGTCATACTGAAATGAATCACATTTTTTTACAATCTTCTCATTCCAACTAAGAACATAGATCACATTATTTTTTATGATCTAATGCTAGGTTTACACCATACAATTTTCTGTTAGATTTTCTGTTAGATTTACCTGCCAGATCGATAATTTCCAACATGTTGGAAATTATCTATCTAACCATCTATCTGCCCAGCAATTAGGCATTGTTCTACTCAGCAAGAGATAATCAGAAGACAATGCACCAGAGATAATGACCAGTCTCTACAGAAAATAATCTGAAGGTGCGTACACACGCACTACCAGATGCAACGACGGGTCCGCCGGACCCTCCCCCTGGGCGGTCTTTAGCCAGCAGTATGTGCATGTGTACGCGTTGTCGCTGTTTCTGAACGATCCGCTCAGTGTACACATGCGCATACTGTCGGCTAAAGACCACCCAGCGGGAGGGTCCGGCAGACCCGTTGTTGCATTTGGTAGTGCGTGTATACGCACCTTAATGCAGAAAATCTAACAGAAAAATCTAACAGAAAATTGTATGGTGTATACTAGGCATTAATATCATAAATTATCCCCCCAAAAAATACTTACAATACATAGCCTTTGAAATGTAGTCATTTTGATATTTAAACTTTACCCCACCCTAAAAAGATGTCACATTCTAAATCACGTCCATATTATGCTGATAAGCATGAAAAAAACTCCTCAAGCTTAAATACATTAACAAACTTTAAAGAAGTTTTACATTGTCAAACAAAAGCCATACACTGCATATAACAAAGGGTAGCTGGTGTGTCCAGGGCCGCCATCAGAAATTTTGGGGCCCCTCACAAATCATCAGTCCGGGCCCCCCCCCCCCCAAACTGAGAAATGTGCGTAGCCATTACATGTTGGCAGAGCTAGTTGGAGGCTTGCTGTCCACAAATTAATCACGAATAACCACGGTGGATACTCGTGATTCAAGTTAGCTCTAATTGCCACAGCTGAGCGGCTAGATGCGGCGGGGTTAATTACCCAGACCGCCGCTCTCCGCCCAGCGTTTCAACGAGGTGCAAGTTTCCGAATGGACGCGTTGCAAGCCTCGATATCGAGCACTTTCTCCTTCAAGCCGGAAGGAGGAAGTGCTCCATCATTTTTTTAGAACCTCCCAGTTTTATTTTCTGTTTAAAAAAACTAAAAAAGTAGGTTTAATGCTATTGTCTCATATGGTAATGATTCAGCTTTTCCCATAGTCTCGCAGTTAGCAATCATGTGACCCCCAACAAGACAAATTCAGCAATCATGAGGCCCCCAACAAGACAAATTCAGCAATCATGAGGCCCCCAACAAGATAAATTCAGCAATCGTGAGACCCCCAACAAGACAAATTCAGCAATCATGAGGCCCCAACAAATCATGAGGTCCCCAACAAATCATGAGGCCCCCAACAAGACAAATTCAGCAATCTTGAGGCAATGAGGCTCCCAACAAATCATGAGGCCCCCAACAAGTAAAAATTCAATCATTAGGCCCCCAACAAGACAAATTCAGCAGACATGAGGCACATAAATAGACAGCATTTCACATAAATAGGCATAATGCCCCCTTATTATGGTAGACACCTCTCACCTGGATTCTGACAGGGACCCCCAGGTTAGTAGTGAGTGACATGGAGCCCTTTTAGGTAGTGAGTGAGTGACAGGGAGCCCCTTTAGGGAGTGAGTGAGTGACAGGGAGCCCCTTTAGCTAGTGAGCGAGTGACAGGGAGCCCCTTTAGGGAGTGAGTGAGTGACAGGGAGCCCCTTTAGGGAGTGAGTGAGTGACAGGGAGCCCCTTTAGCTAGTGAGTGAGTGACAGGGAGCCCCTTTAGCTAGTGAGTGAGTGACAGGGAGGCCCTTTAGCTAGTGAGTGAGTGACAGGGAGGCCCTTTAGGGAGTGAGTGAGTGAGTGACAGGGAGCCCCTTTAGGGAGTGAGTGAGTGACAGGGAGCCCCTTCAGCTAGTGAGTGAGTGACAGGGAGCCCCTTTAGCTAGTGAGTGAGTGACAGGGAGCCCCTTTAGCTAGTGAGTGAGTGACAGGGAGCCCCTTTAGGGAGTGAGTGAGTGTGACAGGGGGCCCATTTAGCTAGTGAGTGACAGGGAGCCCCTTTAGCTAGTGAGTGAGTGACAGGGAGGCCCTTTAGCTAGTGAGTGAGTGACAGGGAGGCCCTTTAGCTAGTGAGTGAGTGACAGGGAGGCCCTTTAGCTAGTGAGTGACAGGGAGGCCCTTTAGCTAGTGAGTGAGTGAGTGACAGGGAGCCCCTTTAGCTAGTGAGTGAGTGACAGGGAGGCCCTTTAGCTAGTGAGTGAGTGACAGGGAGGCCCTTTAGCTAGTGAGTGAGTGACAGGGAGGCCCTTTAGCTAGTGAGTGAGTGACAGGGAGGCCCTTTAGCTAGTGAGTGAGTGACAGGGAGGCCCTTTAGCTAGTAAGTGAGTGACAGGGAGGCCCTTTAGCTAGTGAGTGAGTGACAGGGAGCCCCTTTAGCTAGTGAGTGAGTGACAGGGAGGCCCTTTAGCTAGTGAGTGAGTGACAGGGAGCCCCTTTAGCTAGTGAGTGAGTGACAGGGAGCCCCTTTAGCTAGTGAGTGAGTGACAGGGAGGCCCTTTAGTTTGTGAGTAAGTGACAGGGAGGCCCTTTAGCTAGTGAGTGAGTGACAGGGAGCCCCTTTAGCTAGTGAGTGAGTGACAGGGAGCCCCTTTAGCTAGTGAGTGAGTGACAGGGAGCCCCTTTAGCTAGTGAGTGAGTGACAGGGAGCCCCTTTAGCTAGTGAGTGAGTGACAGGGAGCCCCTTTAGCTAGTGAGTGAGTGACAGGGAGGCCCTTTAGCTAGTGAGTGAGTGACAGGGAGGCCCTTTAGCTAGTGAGTGAGTGACAGGGAGCCCCTTTAGCTAGTGAGTGAGTGACAGGGAGCCCCTTTAGCTAGTGAGTGAGTGACAGGGAGCCCTTTTAGCTAGTGAGTGAGTGACAGGGAGCCCCTTTAGCTAGTGAGTGAGTGACAGGGAGCCCCTTTAGCTAGTGAGTGAGTGACAGGGAGGCCCTTTAGCTAGTGAGTGAGTGACAGGGAGCCCCTTTAGCTAGTGAGTGAGTGACAGGGAGGCCCTTTAGCTAGTGAGTGAGTGACAGGGAGGCCCTTTAGCTAGGGAGTGAGTGACAGGGAGCCCCTTTAGCTAGTGAGTGAGTGACAGGGAGCCCCTTTAGCTAGTGAGTGAGTGACAGGGAGGCCCTTTAGCTAGTGAGTGAGTGACAGGGAGCCCCTTTAGCTAGTGAGTGAGTGACAGGGAGGCCCTTTAGCTAGTGAGTGAGTGACAGGGAGCCCCATTAGGCAGTGAGTGAGTGACAGGGAGGCCCTTTAGCTAGGGAGTGAGTGACAGGGAGGCCCTTTAGCTAGTGAGTGAGTGACAGGGAGCCCCATTAGGCAGTGAGTGAGTGACAGGGAGGCCCTTTAGCTAGGGAGTGAGTGACAGGGAGCCCCTTTAGCTAGTGAGTGAGTGACAGGGAGGCCCTTTAGCTAGTGAGTGAGTGACAGGGAGCCCCATTAGGCAGTGAGTGAGTGACAGGGAGGCCCTTTAGCTAGTGAGTGAGTGACAGGGAGGCCCTTTAGCTAGTGAGTGAGTGACAGGGAGCCCCATTAGGCAGTGAGTGAGTGACAGGGAGGCCCTTTAGCTAGGGAGTGAGTGACAGGGAGGCCCTTTAGCTAGGGAGTGAGTGACAGGGAGGCCCTTTAGCTAGGGAGTGAGTGACAGGGAGCCCCTTCAGCTAGTGAGTGAGTGACAGGGAGGCCCTTTAGCTAGTGAGTGAGTGACAGGGAGCCCCATTAGGCAGTGAGTGAGTGACAGGGAGGCCCTTTAGCTAGTGAGTGAGTGACAGGGAGGCCCTTTAGCTAGTGAGTGAGTGACAGGGAGCCCCATTAGGCAGTGAGTGAGTGACAGGGAGGCCCTTTAGCTAGGGAGTGAGTGACAGGGAGGCCCTTTAGCTAGGGAGTGAGTGAGTGACAGGGAGGCCCCCCCCCAGCCGCCACCGCTGCTTCCCCTACCTTGCCAGGCTGCCAGCAGCGTCAGACCTCAAGATCAGCGGCGACCCGACCAGTAAGAGCGGGCGCTGGACGCACCCGCTCTATATGCGGAAGTGACGTCACTTCCGCATATCAGTGCGGGCGCTGGGTCCTAGCGCCCGCACTATTGTCACCGCCTGATCGGGGTCTGATGCGGCGGCGGAGGCGGCGGCTAGAGGGATGGAGAGAGGGAGCAGCGGCCAGGGGAGGTTGAGCGGCGGTCGGGCGGCACCCGCTAGGGCCGCGGCGGGGATGGGGCCCCCCTGCAGGCCCGGGCCCGTGACGGGAGTCACGGATGTCCCCCCCTGATGGCGGGCCTGGGTGTGTCCCCAATAAACTATACATAGCCATTATGTCCCCAAACAGCAAATGTAGTGTAATCACTTACCCCATACAACAAGTGGCTCATCAATCATATTCTCCATGTAACACATACAGTCACTATGTCTCCCATGTAAAACACACAGCTACTATTTCCTCCATGTAACAAGTGCAGCCATTGCCCAGCCCCCATTTGCCAAATACAGTTATGTCACCCATATAAAAAAAATCATAGCTTTAGGTATTATTTTATTTAATGTCATTGATGCATAGATATGACATCTACAGAATAGCAATGTGGAGGATATGTTTTACTGTTACACTTCTGATGTCAGCAATATTATTTGTACTGTGCGGACTTAAAAAACTACAGATCTATCGTTGTATTTCCTATGACTGCAAGAACCTTGAAAATAAATAATGTTAATATCTTTATAAAAAATGATTTAAAATGAAGCCCTTAATACTTCAATCATTTTATGTTAACAGACCCAAGAAATGTGACAAAAGAAAAGACATGTAGCCCCCCAACTTAAAATGATATTACCTTAACGAGATTTAAAGGAAATTAGGCAAACTGAGAATGTTAGATTTCATACTAAGTTAACTGAATAACTAATCTACAAAAAAACCTTGCATGTCTTAAAAAACAAATAGGTTTTGCTTTGGGATTGGGATTTTCTAGAAGACTGTTTGCTAAAGAAATAGCTTTGGAGAGACTCCAAGAACAGCTGCTTTGTATTTGAAAACTGCATTATTGCCGTAGAATATTAATCATTAATCATCCTTATTTATTAGACCATTTTGCAACCGAAGTAACTTTTCTTTTCTCTTTACTTTTTTTTTCTTTTAAGAAATCGGGTCTGAGAAAATAAAGCTCAAACTGCACATTATTTACGTCAGCACTATGGAATGCCATTATGGAAACATAACAAAAGAAAAAAAAAAATAACTTTAGTAATAAATAATAAGAACAACAATAATAATATTTATTATTCTATAAAGGTGAGTGTGAACATACTGTTTTAAATGAAGAGCTACAGTCTTAAAAAAAAGTTTTCTATTGTCCATAAAGCAGTGCTGGTGACACTTCTAAATATAGTTTAAATTTAATCTACTCACCATTTTGCCTCTTTTTTGAAAGCTTTAGTTGCTGATCTCCTAGACCAGCCACTCAGGATAATGTGTTGTCTGCGTTCGCTCCACTTTAATATTAGTGCTGTGTCCCTGTGTGACCCGGCAAGTGACTATATAACATGTCCACGAGAGGTGCCTACTCCGAAAGGGACACATTATTTCACATACATGAATGTTAGAAGCACACGAATACCATGAATAGTAAGTTTTTATTTCACTAAATGTTTATTGAAGAAAGTTTAAACAAAGTTATGCAAATAGCAATGTATATCAACAGATATATATTTATCATATGTGTACAAATTTACCCAAAAAAGGATAGTATACACTATATTGAATGCAGTCAATAAGAAGAAAAATCAAATGGCAACATAAAGAAAACCAGAAAAACACTGAACTACCATACACGATTTCAATAAAAGAATCAATCCAGGGAGACTAAAATTAACCAGGGCGGTCAAGCCACCCATTACTTCCAGGCTGACCTAAGATTCCGCTAAAGCATTGTTAGAACTAGAGATGTAAGATCTGGACCACTCTTCCCAGTTTAAGTTATATTTTGATAAAGTGTTGTTCATAGTGTGATAAATAAAGTCTATAAGCCGTATTTCCTCCACTCTTGAGAGAACCTGTTCAAAAGGTACATTAGTCTGTTTTTAATTTCTGGCTATTGCCCATAGTAATGCACATACCAATACATAATAGACTCGTCTCCATTTTTTAGGAATACTTAGATTAGGGGCACAAAGCAATACATGATATGGTTCTGTCGTTAGTGTACGTGCACTCAATGCACCTAAATCTCTTTTAATCTTTTCCCAATGGACACCAACAGCCGGACAATCCCAAAACAAGTGCCTTAAAGAGCCTTCATCCTGACACTCTCTAAAACATTGAGGAGATGTAGGAGATGAGGAGATAAAACATGCAGGAGAGATTTTATGCAAACGTAAAGGTGTTCTATACTAGAGATGGCCCGAACCTCCAATTTTAGGTGCGCGAACTTCCCGTGAAAGTTCGGTTCGCGCAAACTTTCGCAAACCGCAATAGACTTCAATGGGGAGGAAAACTTTAAAAACTAGAAAAATGTATGCAGTCCACAAAAGTGATGGAAAAGATGTTTCAAGGGGTCTAACACCTGGAGGGGGGCATGGCGGAGTGGGATTTATGCCAAAAATCCCGGGGAAAAATCTGGATTGGACGCAAAGCAGCATTTTAAGGGCAGAAATCACATTAAATGCTAAATTGCAGGCCTAAAGTGCTTTAAAACATCTTGCATGTGTATACATCAATCAGGGAGTGTAATTAGAGTACTGCTTCACACTGACACACCAAACTCACTCTGTAATGCACCGCAAACAGCTGTTTGCGTAGTGAGGGCCGTGCTGGACTGGTGTGCACCATGGCCAGAGTGCAGGCCGTGGCAGTTTTCAAGCCCATATTGTCGGCGGGCTGTGGTAGCTCAATGATAGAACAACAGTGACTGTCCAGCTGATCAAATTTGGTCTGTTCTCAATGAAGCAACGACCTTATTATCTTGGGTGTGCCACCCCCCGAGACACTCATAAAGCCGGTGGTCATTGCTTCATTGTGATACGCAAGCCCCTTCACCGCGGCAAGGTAATGATCATGAAGGGGAATGGGCACATGTACATGCCTTTTGTTTTGTTTTTGCAGCTGCAGTGCAGCCAGAAAAATTAGGCAGGCATGTACACGCACCAGAAAAATCATTATAGCGGCCGCTGCTAGCAGCGGCCTTAAAAATTCAGGAATCCACCTGGAGTCCTGGACCCTGTTGGTGGTGGCAGAAAAGGCAGTCAAGCAGCCTGCAGGCAGAGGTGCTGTGTGGGTAGCGACTTAGTCTTGGGGCAGGCAGCCAGTCACATGGCGTGCAGGCAGAGATGCTGTGTGTAGGGACTGACTTAGTCTTCGGGCGGGCAGTAGCCATCCGGGATCCATGCCTCATTCATTTTGATAAAGGTGAGGTACTGAACACTTTTGTGACTTAGGCAACTTCTCTTCTCAGTGACAATGCCTCCAGCTGCACTGAAGGTCCTTTCTGATAGGACGCTTGAGGCAGGGCAAGACAGAAGTTGGATGGCAAATTGGGACAGCTCTGGCCAAAGGTCAAGCCTGTCCTTGACTGCGTGGACATGGGAGGAGGATTACTGGCAGTGGTACCTTTATTGCATTGTGCTGTGACATCATCCTTAAACGCATTGTAAAGCATAGTTGCCAGCTTGTTCTGCAAGTGCTGCATCCTTTCTGCCTTCTGGTGAGTTGGTAACATGTCCGCCACTTTGTGCCTGTACCGAGGGTCTAGTAGTGTGGCCACCCAGTACAGCTCATTCCCCTTAAGTTTTTTTATACGGGGGTCCCTCAACAGGCTGGACAGCATGAAAGGTGACATCTGTACAAAGTTGGAAGCAGGCAAACTATCAATCTCCTCTTGCTCTTCCTCAGTGATGTCAGGTAAGACCTCCTCCTCCCCCCAGCCACAAACAATACCACGGGAACGTTGAGCAGCACAAGCCCCCTGTGACGCCTGCTGCGGTTGTTGTTCTTCTGCCGCCGCCTCCTCCTCCAATGAAACACCTTCCTCATCATCCGAGTCTGACTCCTCCTCCTCACACCACTCTTCCTCCTCCTCCCCCCTCTGTGCTGCCACAGGTGTTGAGGAAACATCTGATTCTGATGTAAATTGCTCCCACAACTGTTCCTGCCGTAACTGTTCCTCTTCACGCTCCTCCACAGCTTGATCCACCACTCTACGCACGGCACGCTCCAGGAAGTAAGCGTACGGGATCAAGTCGCTGATGGTGCCTTCACTGCAACTAACCAGGTTGGTCACCTCCTCAAATGGCCGCATGAGTCTGCATGCATTTCTCATCAGTGTCCAGTTTTTGGGCCAGAACATCCCCATCTCCCCAGATTGTGTCCTTCTACTGAAATTCTAGAGGTACTGGGTGACGGCTTTCTCCTGTTCTAGCAGGCGAGAGAACATGACCAGGGTCAAATTCCAGCGAGTCGGGCTATCAATAAAATAAATAAATAAATAAAAATAAATAAAATAAATAAATAAATCACATGTCAAGCGTCTCACCAGCAACTTGTTTCTCCGCTGAATGTCCGCATAGGGTGCCATGGCTGTGTAAGACCGCCTGCAATGTCCACATAACTGCCTGGCCTGCTTCAGGACGTTCTCTAAGCTTGGGTACTTTGACACAAATCTTTGAATGACTAGATTCGGTACATGTGCCATGCAGGGTACATGTGTCAGCTTTCCCAATTCAAAGCGGAAAGGAGATTGCTGCCATTGTCACACACCACGTTGCCTGGCATGCAGCATACGCCCTGGGGAGATGGGGCTGTGTAGCTGGAGAGGAGATTGCAGCACCAGTAGAGTTGAACTGCCACTCAGCCAAGGAGGAGGAGGAGGATGACAGCGAAGAGGATGTAGCAGGAGGAGAGGAGGTGGCAGGAGGCCTGCCTGCAAGCCGTGGAGGTGTCACAAGTTGGTCTACTGCACAGCCACATACTCCCTGCTTGCCATCGGTCACCAGGTTGACCCAATGGACTGTGTAAGTTATTTACCTGCCCTGACCGTGCTTGGCAGACCAGGCATCCGTGGTCAAGTGGACCCTTGACCCAACGCTGTGTGCCAGAGATGACACCACTTGCCTCTCAACTTCACGGTACAGTTCGGGTATCGCCTTTTTAGAGAAATAATTGTGGCCTGGTATCTTCCACTGTGGTGTCCCAATGGCCACAAATTTACGGAAGGCCTCTGAGTCCACCAGCTTGTATGGTAACAGCTGGCGAGCTAACAGTTCCGCCACGCCAGCTGTCAGACGCCGGGCAAGGGGGTGACTGGCAGAAATATTCTTCTTCCGCTCAAAGATTTCCTTCACGGACACCTGGCTACTGTGGGCAGAGGAGCAGTAACCATTCAAGGGCAGAGGCGGAGTGGAGGAGGGTGGCTGTGAAGGTGCAAGGGAGAGAGTGGCTGAAGATGCTGCACCTGAAGGAGGAAGCGGAGAAGGAGGGTGGCTTTTCTTTTGTGTGCTGATTTTGCTCAGGTGCTTTTCCCATTGCAGTTTGTGCCTTTTCTCCATGTGCCTGAGTAAGTCACTTGTCCCTATGTGAGTGTTGGCCTTTCCACAGCTCAATTTTTGAAAGCAGAGACAACAGATGGCATTGCTCCGATCTGAGGCACACACATTAAAAAATTTCCAAACCGCTGAGCCCCCCTGGGGTGATGGCACTATGGTGACATCAGCAGCTGACGTTGAAGGGCATGTTGGCTGGCTGTACATAGGTGGCGATACATGGCACCGGACACTGCCAACAACTGTTTCTGATGACGAGCTCCCCCTGCTTCTTTCAGCAACTCGTCTCCTCCTACTCCTCTCTGACTCCCCCTCTGAACTGTCCCCCTGTTCATCTTCTCTATTGGGAACATACATGGGATCCGTATCATCGTCATCATCATAATCATCCTGCCCAGCTTCGCTTGCCTCAGACACCTTCACACGTTACGTCCATAGTGTCGCCGCCTAACTCAGACATATGAGGTGGTGTAACTTGCTTAGTGCCTTCATCTGGTTGTAACAATAATGGCTGTGAATCAGTTACTTCCCGACCAATTAACTCCTGCGAAGTGTCAAATGCAATGTATGTGGTTCTTGTAGTAGTGCTGGTAGCTGTGGAAGATGTTCTGTGTTAAATAGTCAACCACGTCCTGACAATCTTGGGAGTTGATGGGACGTGCCTTCTTCTGAGCACTGTACTTTAGTCGAGGGTAGCATGAAATCACATCAACACGACCTCACACAGACCTGCTGGGTGGCCTTCCTCTGGGTCTGCCTCTACCTCTGCTTGCTTTGTCCGTTGTGTCCATATTGGGGGGGATGAAGTGAAAAGTATGCACTGACTTGAATAATACAATGTGCAGACACAGGTGGAGTTAACAGGTATGCACGGAGTGGTATATCACACTGCGTGGGTTCACGTAGGTAGGTGGGTGCACTGAACACAACAGGTAGGTATATCCAGTGATGAGTTGGGTGCACTGAACACAACAGGTAGGTATATGCAGTGATGGGTATTACAATGTGCACCTGTGTCACACACAGACAGGTAGCGGACAGGCACAATGACACTGCGTGCGCGCACATAGGTAGGTGGGTGCACTGTGAACAACAGGTAGGTAGGTAGGTATATGCAGTGCTGGGTATTACAATGTGCACCTGTCACACACAGACAGGTAGCGGACAGGCACAGGAAGTTCAGTGAAGCCTGCCGTACTCTGAGCCCAGCGCGGAGAAGAAGACAGTGGAGACTGGGGATACGTGTCGGTGGAGCAGGTAATGTATGCGGGGGGGGGGGGGGGGCAGAGGCTGCTTCACAGATTGTGATCGGTTTCATGCTGAAATTGATTCACAATCTGTTTGCAGTAAAAGCAGCCATACGATCCCTCTCTGATCAGATTCGATCAGAGAGGGAGCTATCTGTTTGTCGATCTGATGGCAAATCGACCAGTGTGTGACCACCTTAAGTTCCATATATATGCCATAATAAAAAGGAGTCAGCCACTATTAGGTTAAGTGCTTTAAGTTTCTTATAATTAACTTTTGCTGAGGAAAGAATTTAAGTTAGATTAAACAGACTAACTGCATCTCTTTTGAAAGATATCCAGGGGGATTGTCTTTCTAAGCTAAACCAAGCAATTAGTTGTGCAAACCTAGCTGTTAAGTGATATTAAGAAAGGTTAGGTAGGCCAACCCCTCCTTTAGCACTATGTCTGTATAGGTAGATGTTCTTGAATCTCGCTGGTTTACCATCCCAAACAAATTTATTTAGCATCTTCTGCATCTTAGATATAATCCGGCTGCCTGGGGCCAGAGGGAGAGCCCTCATGTAGTATAAAATATGTGGGAGAATTACCATTTTTATTGTGGCAACTTTATCCAACCAAGAAATTCTATACTGAGACCATTCCTTAAGTGTGTGATCTATATTCTGGCTCATAATTAGATCTAATCAAAGAGTCAAAAGTAGAGGTCAATTTAATTCCCAAGTAAGTAAACTCTTTATTCACCCATTTGAAGTCAAAATTGGAATTGGCTTTGTACAATTTAATTACCTGGGTTGGGAGATTGATTGGCAAAGCTTGTGATTTAGAAGGGTTCATTTTAAGTCCAGAGAACTCGCCAAACTGCTCTAATAATGGTAGCAACGTGGGCATAGAGGTTAAAGGTTGTGATAAAAATAGTAAAGCGTCATCGGCATATAAACTCAGTTTATATTCCCTGTCCCCTTTCACGTAACCTTTGATATTAGAGTTGTTTTGTATAGTTAACGATAAGGGTTCGATTGCTATAGAAAAGAGTAACGGGGATAAGGGGCATCCCTGTCGAGTGCCTCTTGTGATTGGTTTTAAGTTGGAAAGGATATCTGGTAATCTCAATTTTGCTTGGGGTGTATTATACAAAGCCAATATTGCTTGAATAAATTCCCCAGAGAAGCCCATTTTTTGAAGAACCTTATGCAAGTAAGACCATAGAACCGAATCAAACGCTTTTTGTAAATCCAAGCTCAATAATAAAAGGCGTTGATTATTCAGTTTAGCATCCTGTAAAATATTACAGGCTAACCTGGTGTTATCAGTACTTTCTCTGGATAGAATAAAACCTGATTGTGGAGGGGATATCAGATCTGTAATTATTGCTGGGAGGCGGGTGGCCAGAATCTTTGAAAAGATTTTAATGTCATTATTTATTAATGAGATTGGACGATAATTTTGTGGAAGGGTATGGTCAAGATTAGGCTTCGGTATCAAAGATACAAATGCTTTGGTGAGATCTAAAGATAATCTCTGACCTTGTAAAGCATCGTTGTAAAGGGATTTCAATTGAGGGACCACGATCTGTTTAAACTTTTTAAAGTACAGAGCTGTAAAGCCATCAGGGCCTGGGGCCTTAGTACTTTTTAAAGAGGAAAGCACTATATCAATTTATTTTGTGGATATTGGGGCGTTCAGTGATGATGTCTGTTCGTCTGTAATCTTGGGTAAAGACAAAGAGTCTAGCCATCCATCCAATTCAGGATTTGGTTGTGATTGAGGGGCATTAAAAAGTTTTGTGTAGAACTCCTCAAAAATCTCCAGAACTTTGGGGACTCGGGAGCAGACTCAACTACACCATGTTTGTTCTGCAGCCTAGACAGATGGGGAGGTTTATGGTATTGCGTTAATTTTCTGGCAAATTGAGTGCTAGGCGAGTTGCCATAAAGCAAAAGTCTTGCTTTTGAGAATTTTATTTTTTTTTCAACTGAGTCAGTTGATTTAATGCTTGTCTCTTTTCTCTGAGTTGTATTAGCTTATCATTATTCATTGTAGAACTATGTTGTTTGTATAAATCATCTAGCTCAGTTGTAAGTTTCAAAATGTTGGACAATCTTTCTTTTTTCCTCCCAGATGCCATCTGCATAAGCTTACCTCTTAATACAGTTTTGTGTGCAGCCCACAAAGTTCCAGATGACACCTCCCCCCCCCCCCCCCCCCATTGTCGTTTAAGATAAAATATTCTTCAAATTTAAATTCTTTAAATTTCTCGTGTGGTAGCCGAGTCCTGAAGCAGTAAATCGTTAAGTCGCCAATTTTCATGTGAATAAGGCATTCCTAATGTCCTCAGATTTCCTATAACAATGGGATGGTCAGACCACACACACCAGTGAATATCAGACGAAATGGCATTGGCCATCAGTATGGGGGAGAGAAATATATAGTCCAATCTAGCTTAGGTATTGTGAGGGTTAGAATAAAATGAGTATTATCTGTCCCCCATATTGAAGGCCCTCCAAGAATCTGTTAATTGATACATTTTCAAATATTTGCGAATCACTTTAGGGAATGCCTTACTAACCTCTGACACTGAACTTCTATCAGATAAGGGATTATTCACACAATTCAAATCCCCAGCCACGATCAAGTGACCAGAAACATAACTGTCTAATAGCTTAAAAAGGTCTCGAAAGAATTTTGCTCGTGCCGAGTGTGGAGCATAAATGTTACACAAAGTAACCTCTTTCCCATTTAAAGAGCCTTGTACTATCAGAAAGCGACTCTCTGGATCCTTATAAAGTTTTTTAAGTTCAAAAGCTATACCATTCTTAATAAGAATCGCAACGCCTCTAGTTTTATTGGAAAATGTAGTAAAATATGTTTTTTGATAAGCTCTGTCTAAAAATCTGGAGCAGCCTCCTGCAGTGAAATGAGTTTCTTGTAAAAACACAATATCAGCTTTCAACTGTTTGTATTGTCTAAAAGCTTTTCTCCTTTTAGATGGGGAATTAAATCCCTGTACGTTATGACTGATCAAACGAAGAGCCAACTTGAATGAGAAAAAATAATATTAAGAAACCCAAACATGCAAGAGGCGGTGCGATTATTAAGAGGTGGGCCAGATCTAGCTAAGTCAGCCTGGAGTAATAAGCAGAAAAGATACATACGTTGTATGCATGAAATCAGTACAGTAGAAAACGACCCTGGAACAAGCATATCAGAACCAATCAATAAGAAAAAAAAATGATATCACAGCAAAAGGAATAAATCCCATCACTGAGGGCGGAGAACAGTGCACTAGGCCCAATCCAGAGGGAGCCGCTTTCTTGTGAATAGCGTAAAGTGTGTGCATCCTGGGATATTCAAAAATTTTATATCTAAACTGTCATCTTATGATAAGAAAATTCAGAGTAGTAAAGTAATGCTTGCCTGTCCAGCGACAAATCAGGGAGGATCTGGAGATCTCGAGGGAGAGCTTCTTGCTGAGGAGTTGCCAAGTTGATTTTTTTCTCTGGGACCATATTGGAGTTACGGGTCTTCCTTGCGATTTCTGTGGCGAAGCCTTAGATAAACCTAAAGAAGTCAGCAGCTTTTCTCCTTCCTTCGGTGTTTGAATAATGTGTGTGGTTCCGTTAGATGTCACGATAAGTTTAAAGGGGTGACCCTAATGGTATCGAATCTGCTCTTTAATTAAAACCGAGGTGATTGCCGTCATGTCTTTATGCTTTTCCAATGTAATTGGGGAAATATCCTGGTAAATTTGAATATCGTGATCCTCATATTTAATAGAACCTGCAGATCTCGCAGCTTGTAAGATCTGTTCCTTTCTTAGAAAGTCTTTCATGCATAAAATAATATCTCTTGGTGGTAGATTAGGTGCTGGTTGGGCATGAAGAGCCCAGTGTATTCTATCACAAATAAAGGCATTTTCCCCAGCATCAGGCACAAGTGCTTTGAAGATGTTGTTTACATGTGGGGTAAAATCTTAATAGGATTCTGGAAGGCCTCTAATCCTTAAATTGTTCCTTCGATTATGATTGTCCAGATCCTCTGATTGCAGCTGAAGTGCCTGTACAGTGTCACGCAGAGAACTCTGCTCAGATTGCAACTCCTTATGAGAGTTCAAAAGCTCGTCATGTTTAGTTTCAAGAAGGTCAGTCTACTACCGAGTGAGGCGATTTCCTGGGATAGTGTCGCTTCCACCCGCCACAGCTCTGATTGAAATTTACCTGCAAGCTTTGTATACATTTGCTCCAGACTTTCTTCCAAGTCACTTTTCTCTGTGTAGCTGAGGATTCGGTTTTTCTCCTTCGAGACATGCACCGGCGATTCAGGAGGGGATGACTCGTAGTTTTTGATCGGTTAGTGCTTAAAAACCCTCCGTTAAGTGGCGTTTTGGATCAGCAGCAGATGGAGCTACATCACCTTGCTTCCTCCTTCCGGCGTGTTGTGCATGCGCCCTGAATAGTACGTTTTCAAGCTTTTGTATTTCCTAAAAGGTATTGAGATTATGATATCTGAACAGTTCAGAGATGTCTATTGGTTATTTATTATTACTATTTAGTATTTATATAGCACCAACATCTTCCGCAACATCTTCCGCAGCACTGTACAGACTATATTGTCCCTCAGAGGGGCTCACAATTTAATCCCTGCCATAGTCATATGTGTTTTTCGTGTTGTAGTGTTTGTATTGTAGTCTAGTTATTGGTTAGTGGAATCAGTTCTAGCCCTATGGGTTATTTGGGGTAGGGATGGTCGGAAATTCCAATTTACAATTCCGCAGAAATTCAGATTTGTGCCAATGCCGATTACTGATTCAGTGGATTTCCATTTTTTCGATTTCCGTTTTCTGATGAGCCTTTTTTTGGTAAGTTTTTGGGCCAAATACTTCCGAGTTGACTTCCGATGTTTCCGAGTTCTGTGATTGGACTAAAATTAAAGAGTTACGGTAATGTGGTATTTCTGCAGAAATCTGATTTTCAATTTCTGTTTTCATATTTCCAATCGGAAATGCAAAAATGTAATTTCCACAGAATCCGAATGAGCATCCCTAATTTTCAGGTAGATTCACAAAAGGTTGGAAAAATTAACAATAACCACTAATGAACTGCATTGCCCTTGTAAGTTCCTTAGGGGTTGATTCACAGAAGTTTAACCACTTGAGGACCACAGTCTTTCTACCCCTTAAGGACCAGAGCCTTTTTCTCCATTCAGACCACTGCAGCTTTCACGTTTTATTGCTCGGTCATACAACCTACCACCTAAATGAATTTTACCTCCTGTTCTTGTCACTAATACTGCTTTCTTTTGGTGCTATTTGATTGCTGCTGCGATTTTTACTTTTTATTATATTCATCAAAAAATACATGAATTTTGTCAAAAAAATGACTTTTTTAACTTTCTGTGCTGACATTTTTCAAATAAAGTAAAATTTCCTATACATTTGAGCTCGAAAGTTATTCTGCTACATGTCTTTGATAAAAAAAAAAAAAAACATTCAGTGTATATTAATTAGATTGGGTAAAAGTTATAGCGTTTACAAACTATGGTGCCAAAAGTGAATTTTCCCATTTTGAAGCATCTCTGACTTTTCTGACCACCTGTCATGTTTCATGCTACAATTCCAGGATAGTATAAATACCCCCCAAATGACCCCATTTTGGAAAGAAGACACCCCAAAGTATTCACTGAGAGGCATGCTGAGTTCATAGAAGATTTTATTTTTTGTCACAAGTTAGTGGAAAATGACAAAAAAAAATGAAATCTGCCATGGACTCACTATGCTCCTCTCTGAATACCTTGAAGGGTCTACTTTCCAAAATGGGGTCATTTGTGGGGTGTGTTTCCTGTCCTGGCATTTTGGGGGGTGCTAAATTGTAAGCACCCCTGTGAAGCCTAAAGGTGCTCATTGGACTTTGGGCCCCTTAGCGCAGTTAGGCTGCAAAAAAGTGCCACACGTGGTATTGCCGTACTCAGGAGAAGTAGTATAATGTGTGAAGAAATGTGTGGGGAAAAATATCTCTGTAAATGACAATTTTTTAATTTATTTTACACACAATTGTCCATTTACAGAGATATTTCTCCCACTCAGCACGAGTATGTGTAAAAATACACCCCAAAACACATTATACTACTTCTCCTGAGTACGACGATACCACATGTGTGGCACTTTTTTGCACCCTAACTGCACTAAGGGGCCCAAAGTCCAATAAGTACCTTTAGGATTTCACAGGTCATTTTGCGACATTTGGTTTCAAGACTACTCCTCATGGTTTAGGGCCCCTAAAATGCCAGGGCAGTATAGGAACCCCACAAATGACCCCATTTTAGAAAGAAGACACCCCAAGGTATTCCGTTAGGAGTATGGTGAGTTCATAGAAGATTTTATTTTTTGTCACAAGTTAGCGGAAATTGATTTTAATTGTTTTTTTTTTTTTCACAAAGTGGCATTTTCCGCTAGGGATGGTCGGAATGCCAATTTCCGATTCCGCGGTAAATCCGCATTCCGTCATGTACCGATTACCGATTCCGCTTTCCGCTACCAATTTCCGCATTCCAAGGCGGAATTTCCGCTGGAAATCGCAGAAATTCCGCCCGACTTTAACATTGATTTTCTCAAAAACTATAAGGTCTTTTTGAAAACTTTTTTTTGCATCTTGTTCAGAAGATTCTGTTTAATAAACCCTGACAATTTGGTGTTTCTAGGACTTACAGAGACTTTGCTATTAACTGCTAAAGTCGGCGGATTTTTACTGTAATGTAAAATGCAGAAAACAGGCAGATGCAGATTTTCTGCATTTTACATTACAGTAAAAATCCGCCAACTTTAGCGGTTAATAGCAAAGCCCCCTTAAGTCCTAGAAACACCATTTTCAGGGTTAATTTAGCCGAATCTTGTAAACAAGATGCAAAAAAAAGTTTTCAAAAAGACCTTATAGTTTTTGAGAAAATCGATGTTAAAGTCGGGTAGAATTTCCGCGATTTCCGGCGAAAATTTCTGCGATTTCCGGCGGAAATCCGCCCACGGCACTTGCATTACCGATTTCCGCATTCCGATGCGGAAATGCAATTTCTGATCGGAATTTCGGAAATTGCATTTCCGCGGAATCCAAATGAGCATCCCTATTTTTCGCTAACTTGTGACAAAAAATAAAATCTACTATGAACTCACCATACTCCTAACGGAATACCTTTGGGTGTCTTCTTTCTAAAATGTGGTCATTTGTGGGGTTCCTATACTGCCCTGGCATTTTAGGGGCCCTAAACCTTGAGGAGTAGTCTTGAAACCAAATGTCGCAAAATGACCTATGAAATCCTAAAGGTACTCATTGGACTTTGGGCCCCTTAGCGCACTTAGGGTGCAAAAAAGTGCCACACATGTGGTACCGCTGTACTCAGGAGAAGTAGCATAATGTGTTTTGTGGTGTATTTTTACACATACCCATGCTGGGTGGGAGAAATATCTCTGTAAATGACAATTTTTTGATTTTTTTTTTACACACAATTGTCCATTTACAGAGAGGTTTCTCCCACCCAGCATGGGTATGTGTAAAAATACACCCCAAAACACATTATACTACTTCTCCTGAGTACGGCAATACCACATGTGTGACACTTTTTTGCAGCCTAGGTGCGCTAAGGGGCCCAACGTCCTATTCACAGGTCATTTTGAGGCATTTGTTTTCTAGACTACTCCTCACGGTTTAGGGCCCCTAAAATGCCAGGGCAGTATAGGAACCCCACAAGTGACCCCATTTTAGAAAGAAGACACCCAAAGGTATTCCGTTAGGTGTATGGTGAGTTCATAGAGGATTTTATTTTTTGTCACAAGTTAGTGAAAAATGACACTTTGTGAAAAAACTATAATAATCAATTTCCGCTAACTTTTGACAAAAAATAAAATCTTCTATGAACTCGTCATACACCTAACAGAATTCCTTGGGGTGTCTTATTTCTAAAAAGGAGTCACTTGTGGGGTTCCTATACTGCCCTGGCATTTTACGGGCCCAAAAACCGTGAGTAGTCTGGAAACCAAATGTCTCAAAATGACTGTTCGGGGGTCTAAGCATCTGCAAATTTTGATGACAGGTGGTCTATGAGGGGGCAAATTTTGTGGAACCGGTCATAAGCAGGGTGGCCTTTTAGATGACAGGTTGCATTGGGCCTGATCTGATGGATAGGAGTGCTAGGGGGGTGACAGGAGGTGATTGATGGGTGTTTCAGGGGGTGGTTAGAGGGGAAAATAGATGCAATCAATGCACTTGGGAGGTGATCGGAAGGGGGTCTGAGGAAGATCTGAGGGTTTGGCCGAGTGATCAGGAGCCCACACGGGGCAAATTAGGGCCTGATCTGATCCGTAGGTGTGCTAGGGGGTGACAGGTGGTGACAGGAGGTGATTGATGGGTGTCTCAAGGTGTGATTAGTGGGGGGAATAGATGCAAGCAATGCACTGGCGAGGTGATCAGGGCTGGGGTCTGAGGGTGTGGGCGGGATGATTGGGTGCCCTAGGGGCACATAGGGGTCTAATCTGATGGGTAGCAGTGACAGGTGGTGACTAGTGTTGGGTGAACAGTGTTCGCCACTGTTCGGGCTCTGCAGAACATCACCCTGTTCGGGTGATGTTCGAGTTCGGCCGAACACCTCATGGTGTTCGGCCTTTTTAGTTCGGGTTCGCCCGAACACCTCAATGCCCAGCCGAACAGGCCGAACAGGGCCCCTGTTCGGCCGAACAGGGCCCTGTTCGGCCGAATACTGCCCCCCTATGGGGTCGCAGGCATAAGGGGGGAGCATGCCCCGGTCGCGGGGGGGGGGGGTCGGAAATTCCCCCCACCCCCTCCGCTAGCGCTCCCCCCTCTGCCCGCTTCCCCATAAAAAAGTTTGATGAAAGTACCGGTGGCTGGCCTGGCAGTAGAGTGAGTGAGGAGGAGGAGTCCGGAGAGTGACGCGTTGAGGCCGGGCAGCGGGCGGTTCAGCGGTAGTACCCTTGTGGTACTTCCGCCCTTTCTCTGACCTCACGTCCTCTGCATACGAGGGTACGCGTCACGTGTACCCTCGTATGCGTCATCACGTAGAGGACGTGAGGTCAGAGAAAGGGCGGAAGTACCACAAGGGTACAACGCTGAACCGCCCGCTGCCCGGCCTCAACGCGTCACTCTCCGGACTCCTCCTCCTCACTCACTCTACTGCCAGGCCAGCCACCGGTACTTTCATCAAACTTTTTTATGGGGAAGCGGGCAGAGGGGGGAGCGCTAGCGGAGGGGGTGGGGGGAATTTCCGACCCCCCCCCCCCCCCCCCCGCGACCGGGGCATGCTCCCCCCTTATGCCTGCGACCCCATAGGGCCCCCAAAAGCGAGATGTTCGTGGAGTTCGGGGTTCGGGCCGAACATGCCGAACATCTGGCCCATGTTCGGCGAACGGACCCGAACCCGAACATCCAGGTGTTCGCCCAACACTAGTGGTGACATGGGGTGATTGATGGGTAATTAGTGGGTGTTTAGAGAAGAGAACAGATGTAAACAATGCACTTGGGAGGTGATCTGACGACAGGTTTGCGGGCGATCTAATGGTGTGGGTGGGTGATCAGATTGCCCGCAAGGGGCAGGTTAGGGGCTGATTGATGGGTGGCAGTGACAAGGGGTGATTGATGGGTGATAGGTGATTGGCAGGTGATTGACAGGTGATCAGTGGGTTATTACAGGGAAGAACAGATGAAATTAATGCACTGGTGAATTGATAAGGGGGGGTCTGAGGGCAATCTGAGCGTGTGGGCGGGTGATTGGCTGCCCGCAAGGGACAGATTAGGGTCTGATCTGATGGGTAACAGTGACAGGTGGTGATAGGGGGTGATTGATGGGTGATTGATGGGTAATTAGTGGGTGTTTAGAGAAGAGAACAGATGTAAACAATGCACTTGGGAGGTGATCTGACGACAGGTTTGCGGGCGTTCTAATGGTGTGGGTGGGTGATCAGATTGCCCGCAAGGGGCAGGTTAGGGGCTGATTGATGGGTGGCAGTGACAGGGGGTGATTGATGGGTGATAGGTGATTGGCAGGTGATTGACAGGTGATCAGTGGGTTATTACAGGGAAGAACAGATGTAATTAATGCATTGGCGAATTGATAAGGGGGGGTCTGAGGGCAATCTGAGCGTGTGGGCGGGTAATTGGCTGCCCGCAAGGGGCAGATTAGGGTCTGATCTGATAGGTAACAGTGACAGGTGGTGATAGGGGGTGATTGATGGGTAATTAGTGGGTGTTTAGAGAAGAGAACAGATGTAAACAATACACTTGGGAGGTGATTTGACGGCGGGTTTGCGGGCGATCTAATGGTGTGGGTGGGTGATCAGATTGCCCGCAAAGGGCAGGTTAGGGGCTGATTGTTGGATGGCAGTGACAGGGGGTGATTGATGGGTGACTGACGGGTGATTGACAGGTGATTGAAAGGTGATCAGGGGGGATAGATGCATACAGTACACAGGGGGGAGGTCTGGGGGGGTCTGGGGAGAATCTGAGGGGTCGGGGGGGTGATCAGGAATCCCCAGGGGGAAGTTTAGGGAATTAAAAAAAATAGCGTTGACAGATAGTGACAGGGAGTGATTGATGGGTTATTAGGGGGGTGATTGGGTGCAACCAGTGGTCGGGGGGTGGGCAGGTATGGGGTCTGAGGGGTGCTGTGGGCGATCAGGGGGCGGGGGGGCAGATCAGTGTGTTTGGGTGCAGACTAGGGTGGCTGAAGCCTGCCCAGGTGGTCCCTTGGACACTGGGACCACCAGGGCAGGAGGCAGCCTGTATAATACACTTTGTATACATTACAAAGTGTATTATACACTTTGTAGCGGCGATCACGGGGTTAACAACCCGCCAGCGCTTCCGAACAGCCGGTGGGTTGTTGTCGCGGGTGGGCGGAGCCAGTTGCCGGGGGAAGCGCGCGTCATCAATGACGTGATCGCTCCCCCGGCATGCCGAAAGGACGCAACGCCCTTGGGCTTATTGCGGCCCTTTCGGCGTCCACTTTGCCGCCGCCCATCGGCTGTGGGGTGGTCGGCAAGTGGTTAATAAAATGACCATGCATAGGCAGCACATTGCTAGCTTACTGGTAATTACAGCAGTTATGTAATGCTCGATGTGCAAGTAGACCAACTCATGATACCTAGGTAATGCACACAGTGCTAATGTAATACATGTTATGCTGTTGTGTAGCACATGTAAAGTAACTGCTGCAATTACCAGTAAAATTGCTGTTCAGAGCCTGCGCATGGTAATTTTACCATCCTTTCATGAATGGGCCCCTATGTCACTTGTAAGGGCAATACAGCTGCTGCTAAGTGGTTAGTTCTTCTATCCTGAGTTAATTCCCTAGCAAGGGCATTATCTTCATGGAGATTGTACTTTTTTCCTTTACCTAGGACAGGCATGGGCAAACTTGGCCCTCCAGCTGTTAAGGAACTACAAGTCCCACAATGCATTTGCCTTTATGAGTCAGGATTGTGGCTGTAAGACTCCTGCAATGCATTGTGAGACTTGTAGTTCCTTAACAGCTGGAGGGCCAAGTTTGCCCATGCCTGACCTAGGACATATGACTGTGGTAGGGACTAGATTGTGAGCTCCTCTGAGGGACAGTTAGTGACAAGACAATATATATATACTATGTACAGCGCTGTGGAAGATGTCGGCGCTATATAAATACTAAATAATAATAATAAGGAATGCACTAAGGAACAACATAGCCACTCAGCGGTCGCCGATCTGCGTTAGGCGGCCGCAGAGAGGTTAATTATTGAAAACCGTTAAAATAGGTTGTATAACAAGACATAACTGGCTTCACCCTAATTATTCCTAGAGTATAGCAAGTAAATTAAGGTGCATACACACCTACTATGCATGCCCACTCTCAGGGTTTGGGACCTGTTCCCATTGAGTGGCATGGCTGGGCTGCACAGATGCAAAGTCAGCTTCAGGCAGGGGATCAAAGGAATCATCCTTTGCTCAGGTGAGTTGATGCACGGGTGGATTGTTTGTGGGTCAGCAGTTGGGGGCTACCGTGCACATATCTGATTATTTATCAGTTAAGGCGGCCATTATGGGCCACCTCAACCGACTTTAATCAAACCTTTGTACGATGCTTTAGACTGAGAGCACCTTTAAAGTAGAGTGTATGGTGGCAACTGTTCAATCCCTCATGTAAAGCGCTGAGTACCGGTAATATGTTAATGCAATATAAATACAAGAAATAAATAAACAGTGATCAGGGTCTGGGTCTCTCGCTCATGCATCGGGGGGATCAGGGGCCACCATACACATGGTAGATTTTCGGCAGGGGCAAGCCTTGACTGGCTGGCTGCCTTGGCCTTGAACCATCTAGCTTGCGTACAAGGCTTTACTCTAGTAGATAATTACTGAACACCATTGCAATCACAGGTATAGCAACATATCCTACCTAATAAAACCCTAATGTCCCTGCGTCCGTCCCGGTGTCAGTGCTTTTTTGTACTGCACATGTGCAGGGACAGACACAGAGACACTGCAGAGAGCCGGAGGAGAATCATAACAACATGCTGGGATGTTACTAGAAACAATCATAGACTAGCTTTTCAGGTTATAAAAATCCAGACTGTATATTTTATTTAATGTGATTACTCCCTGATAACAGGTGGTACAGGAAAGTATTTATGTCCATAATCTACTTCTGGCCCATACAGGCTCCCGTAGATGATTATTACCCTGCTAGTAGACCATATTTATGCATCCTTAATTCCACACTGAAAGGGCAGAAATTGCTTATGCTTCCTAACAAGTTCAGAAAATGTCCTTGATCTCATATCGCTCTGTATAACAAGCCGACATGAAGGCATTCTGAGATATGTCCTATTAGGCTTCCAGTATTCATATTTGCGTATTCCTGTGTTGTCTACTGCTGGTTTCCTGCATGTGGGGAAGGTCTTTTAATGACTGTAGAAATAAATATGCAGCTGTTATTATAAAAACATCTTGTTTTAGCGTAGTGGGAAATTTACATTTCTGCCATACGACACTGCTATATTTCTCTGCTGGAATGTATGCAGGTTTTAAAAATGTATGCTATTTACACTAAAACATTCATAGCCTATTATATTGTGAACTGATGAAGCTATGAGTACGCTAAATGAATAGCCACTAAAGAATAATTATTTTTTTTCTGATGCTCATCTCATATTTATTCAACAATTCACGGAAATGGTAAAATGTTAAAGCTGAACTACTGGAGTGATAGTAAACATTTCCTGTGAATAAAAAAAAATAGATATCACTTTCTATATGATCCCATTGCTCACAGGTCCCTTCCGCTGCACTCTTTATAGCTTGCACCCTCCAGCTCCCGACAGCCTGTTTCCTGCCACTACTCAATGGGCCCATTCACACTGGGGCGATTTGCATGTGTTTGCCGCCGATCGCTGAATCGCTAGCGATTGCTAGCAATTTGTAAAGCGCTAGTGTAATTAAAAGTGCTGTATATGGCAGCGATCTCCCTGCAGCGATCCAAAGCAATTCACGGTAACCGAAAATGCCTCCTGGCTGCCGGCCACGAGCGCCATTCAGGTGCAATTTAAACAGTGTCACGATGCTGGAAGGAGAGCGAGATGCTCTCCCCCTGAGCAGCCAGGGAAAGCCTGCAAGAACACCTCAAGTGGGCATTTTGAGCAAGGAATCCCTCTCTTCCTTTCCCCTTGAGATTAGCGACAATTCTTGGCACCAATTTTGGGAGGTTATAGCGCGGTGGTGGGGACAGAGAGCGGCATGGGAGGGTGGGGGAGCACAGAGGCATGTCATTAAGGCAGGGATCATGCCACTGTGTCCTATCTGCCCCCCGCCTCTTTAAAAGGCTTAAAAGTGTGGATTCTAAACTGCAACGGCAACAGAATGATGTAAAGTTATTAAAAAAACGCTAGATATCAGAAAATAAAAACATGAGACTCTTTCTTTTCTTTGCTACTATTGTTTTGTTTATTATCCATAATACACATACAATTCATTATCTCATCAGTTTATTTTCACTTTAGGGTCACTTTAATTAAGCTCATTTGGAAGCAAAACATACAACTATTGTATCATTTTACTGTATGGTGGAAAAGCAAAATACATGCTTAAAATATTACCTGTGCCAGCTAAAACTGATACAATGATCAAAATAAAAATCAATGCAAAAAAAAAAAAGTAAAAAGTAGGACAAGAGTTGAAATGGCAAGCAAAATATATTATTTTCCATAATAAAAGAATTGATTTTTTCCGAGTCTGGGCATCCCTGAGGAAAATACAGTCTCGGCATAATAGGGAAACTAGTTCAAATCAGCCTTAAAGCAATTTACAGCCTGGCTTTATTTTTTAATCTTTGCTATAAGGGAACAGATCTGACTTTTCTATTGTATTTTACAATAACACAGAGGCTCATCGCAATCACTCGGGTATCTTAACCCCAGGGCTGTAACAATACGCCTTTTCAAGCACTTTTATTAAAGTGTTAATTCGTCCATTGTTAAAGCCCTGTGCTGTAATCTCGCACATCATTTGCACAGTGTTCTATTTGATTGTGACAAATTAGTTAATGTATAATGACAGCTTAGATAATTGCCTGATGAAGTTTAAGGTGCCTTGGTGCACTTCAGTTTTTCAATCTCACTCAACTTTACTTTTCTTTTGAAGCCAAACAGATTTTTTTTTTTGGGGGGGTGGATGCAGAAACAAGTTTCGGATACAAAATTTTGATTCTTAATATAACAAAGTATAGAAATTATAATACATTTAAAGGCATACTGTTACTGTTATTGCTTCTTAGAAATCATGTAATTATGTGCAAGCTAGCTGTGATGTGTAACTACAGGTACACTCCAGAAGTCTGGTCATCTCCCGTCTGGATTACTGCAATGCCATCCTTTCTGGCCCTCCTGAGACCAAACTTTGACCCCTGCAAACTGAATTAATGTTATGTTATGAATGTAGCTGCCAGGCTCATTCACTCATCCTACCACTACTCTTCAGTTGCCCCTCTTCCCAAGTCCCTTCACTGGCTCCCCGCCCCCCTCAATATTAAATTTAAACTGCTCTGCCTGGCATACAAATCCATCCACCATACCTCCCATTCATACACTTCAAGAGATACTCTCCAACCTGCTCTCTCTGCTTCTCCAACACCCTATGGGTTGCATCACGTTCTCACTCGTGAGGCTTCAGGACTTTTCTAGAGCCGCCCCTACTCTATGGAACTCCCTCTTCCATCAGGCTCACCCCCCCCCCCTTAACTCATTTAAGCAGGCCTTAAAGACACATCTTTTCATCATTGCTTACCTACCACCTTCATAGCTCTATCCTTCTCCCTTGTGCTTACTCTCCACCCCACCCCTTATGTGTCCCTCCCCTCACCCCTTAGATTGTGAGCCTATTTGGCAGGGCCTTCCTCCTTGTGTGCTCTTCTCCACCATATGGACTGCTATGTTTATCTCTACATTATTGCATCACGAGTTTATGTACCATTGTTGAACGTTATAATGCTGCTGTGTAACATTGTTTAATGCTGCATTATCTTTCCCATCTTTTGTACAGTGTTGGGTACTATGTTAGTGCTATATAAATAGAGTGCATTATTAATAATAATAATAGTAGCTGCCTTCTCCCACATTATGGTAAGGATTCCAATGTTCTTTAACTTATAGTAGCAGCCAACATACATCTGGCTCTTTACTACTAGTCCCAGCAGAGGTAACAAGGATGCTAGCATCCTTGGGCAGCACGGTGGCGTAGTGGTTAGCTCTCTCGCCTTGCAGCGCTGGGTCCCAGGTTCGAATCCCAGCCAGGGCACTATCTGCAAAGAGTTTGTATGTTCTCTCCGTGTCTGCGTGGGTTTCCTCCGGGCACTCCGGTTTCCTCCCACATTCCAAAAACATACGGATAAGTTAATTGGCTCCCCCTAAAATTGGCCCTAGACTACAGTACTTACACTTCATAATATATAGACATATGGCAAAAGGTAGGGATTAGATTGTGAGCTCCTTTGAGGGACAGTTAGTGACAAGATATATATATATATATACATTGTACAGCGCTGCGTAATATGTCGGCGCTATATAAATACTAAATAATATTAATAAATAATAATAATAGCATGAGACTGGTTGTAAGTGACTCTTCTTTGCCCATAGCATTGTCCTGTTGCCATCACTGGTCATACTGCATGCTCTATATGCTATGCCTTGCTTCAGGTATTTGGTACAGACTATACAAGAGTATCACTTGCATGATGTGAATTGAGAATCTAACCTCAGAAATTTAATTGGCCCACAAGGGCCTATTGCTGCCTTTCATATAAGTCAGTTAGCTGAGAGTGGCATGAAACAATGCTCTGCTATCTCTCACTAATGGTATACATTGAAAACCGTGTAGCATACCAGGACAGCAGCATTCTGAAGGGAAAAAACATCCTTTTATGCTTGAATAGCCTTCAGTTTTAAGAATGAAAGATGAAAAGACAAGTTTTCTGCCATGAGGTTGGAAATGAATACAGTGCAGAGAGAAAAATGTGCAAATCCAGCAAGGTGGTTTGGGCACAGGAGAAACTGGGGTTCCCTCAGCCCTCGTCCTACTTTCTATTGTACAAGTATAAGAGTGGCAGAAAAAGGCCTTACCTATGCATTCCTTAAAGAAGCAGTAGAGTATTGTGCTGTGTTAGCCATCATTAAAAGCGGAAATTTTTGAATCAGGATGATACCAATAAATGGTAGTGATAGCCAATAAATAGTATCATCCTGATTCAAAAAAATCTTGCTATGCATCCCTTCTACACCTATATCATAAAGTGGACGTGGTGCAATTCACTTTTCACATTTGGTGCTGACCTGGTCTGGCAGCAATAGTGGAATTTCCTAGATGAGTCCTGCTGATGAGATGTCAGCCATGTAAACCAGACAAACTAAAGGTAGCCATACACTGGTCGATTTGCCATCAGATTTGACCAACAGATAGATCCCTCTCTGATCGAATCTGATCAGAGAGGGATCGTATGGCTGCCTTTACTGCAAACAGATTGTGAATCGATTTCAGCCTGAAACCGTTCACAATCTATGGTGGTGGTGGTGTCCGGCCGGCGCGACTCCCCAGGTCTCCGCTGTCTTCTTCTCCGCTCTGGTTTGGTCTCCAGGTGTGGCAGGCTTCACTTCTTTCTGTCTGGGGGAAGTTTAAACAGTAGCGCGCCTTCTACTGTTTAAACTTCCTGCCATGACAGGAAGAAGTGAAGCCTGCCGGACCCGGAGACCAGCGCGGAGAAGAAGACAGCGGAGACCTGGGGAGTCGCGCCGGCGGAGGAGGTAATGTATTGCAGCTGTAATGCGTCGGTCGTCGGGCACTCGAACACCGCTAGCAACGCGCTCCCTACCCGCGGGAGATCGACGGTAATTTCCCGCACGGAGTGATTGACGGGACCAATCTATTTTGGGACAAAATAGATCGAAATATATTGTTAACGTTAACGATTTGACAGCAGATTCGATCCCAGTGATCGAATCTGCTGTCGTTCGGCGGGGAATCGGCCTAGTGTATGGCCAGCTTTAGAGGTTTAGGCCTGGTTCACATCTACGTTTGCCAACGTAACCAGCCGTAGGGTTCCGTGGTCCGTTCCTCTGAACGGACAAAAAAATGCTGCAGGACCTAATTTTTCTGACCGTTTTGCTCAGCGGAACGGAAACGGAAGGTTTTGCAGCTACATAGTAACAAATGGAAAACTGACAGTTTACAGCACACTGGCTGTAAAAACTGAGGCAGGGAACACACTTGACTGTTTTCGTACGTGTTTTCTGCACAGAAAAACTGAGAACTCATGTTAATCAATGGGCTAGTACACACTTAATATTTTGTTAGTGCGCAGAAAAAAAACTGACATTCTGCATCATGACTCTGCACATTTTGTCAGTTTTTTGTATCAATTACCGTATATACCGGCGTATAAGACGACTTTTTAACCCTGAAAAATCTTCTGAAAAGTCAGGGGTCGTCTTATACGCCGAGTGTCAGAATGTCAGGTCTGGTCAGGGTGCCGGGTGTCAGGCAGAACTGTAATTACCTTATGCTGCAGTCATCCGGTAATAAGAAAGATAGATCGCGTTCCCAGTTTAAAAAAATTACTACGGCTTTGCACCTTTTGTAACGCATGGCTCAATAAAAGAGCTTGATTTAAAGGAGAAACGGTGTGCTGACACATTTCTTCATAGTTCTACTTGAGACATTGCCTATGTCTCAGTGTCAAGCACCCGACAACTACTTTGATGGTGTGCCCTTCAGAACTCCTTTCCTTTTCTAAAAAAAATTACTTGTTGTAACAGCTTCTTGCGAGCAGCCGCTCGCGCGGGTAGCAGTGCAGCTTCCGGCGTCACCTGACTGGTGACGTGCGCTCCACAATACAGCCCGGCAATCTCTTCCTGCGTGAGCCTCATCAGTGGAGCGCACACGTCACCAGTCAAGGGACGCAGGAAGCTACCCGCGTGATCGGCTGCTCGCAAGAAGGTGTTACAAGTTATTTTTTAAACTGAGAGCGCGATCTACCTTTCTTATTACCGGATGACTGCAGCATAAGGTAATTACAGCTCTGCCTGACACCCGGCACCCTGACACTCCTACTATAGGGTAGTCTTATACGGTGAGCATACCCCAACCTCTACATTTTAACTGGCAAAGTTGGGGGGTCGTCTTATACGCCCAGTCGCCTTATACGCCAGCATATACGGTACATCAGCTGCTATGAAAAAAACGTGCGCATTTTCCTGCATAGAGACACACTTGGTGTGCAGAAAAAGTATGCAGGAAAACTCGCACAGAACACTGAAAGACAAGTGTGTTCCCTGCCTGACAGTTTTTCCTGATCCTGATGGCCGGATCCGTACGGCCGGCTCCGCAAAAAAACGCTAACGTGAAGCGGGCATAATTGGGAAGCTTTCAAAACACAGAGTTTAGTTATGCACATTTTCTGAGGGGTGAAGGCATGAATTTCCACATCTCCCTGTTAAGACTTGTCCTGATAGAATCAATAAAGTTAAAAGACAACAAGTCAATGACCTCTGCCACCAGCCCAAAGTCCATTGCTACATGATCCTCCTGGGAACTGCATAGATTCTGGGGCAGCCAATAAACAAGCTAAAGGTTTTTGTTTTGTTTTATGGCTTGATGATGTTATGTAACAATAAGACATATTGGGCTTGATTCACTAAGACAAATAGCACGCTTTATCAAAGTTAACACGCCTTATCAAAGTTAAAGAGGAACTCCAGTGAAAATAATGCAATAAAAAAAAGTGCTTCATTTTTACAATAACTATGTTTACATGATTTAGTCAGTGTTTGCCCATTGTAAAATCTTTTAAATCCATGATTTATATTCGGACATTTATCACATGGTGACATTTTTACTGCTGGCAAGTGATGTTACTGCTGCTTGCTGTTTTGACAGTTGGAAACAGCTGTAAACAGCTATTTCCCACAATGCAACAGGTTTCTCAGACAGGAAACTGCCAAGAGTACGTACTCAGAATTTCTTTGTGGGAGGGGTTTCACCACCATATCAGCCATACAGCGCCCCCTGATGGTCTGTTTGTGAAAAGGAATAGATTTCTCATGTAAAAGGGGGTATCAGCTACTGATTGGAAAAAGTTCAATTCTTGGTCTGAGTTTCCCTTTAACATGCTTTATCAGCGTAGCATAGCAAAATTATGCCTGCTAATTGGCAATGACAAGAGCTCCACTCGTCCTGCCCTGAGCCCATGCGGGTTTATAGCGCTAGCTATGCTACTTTGATAAGGTGTATTAACTTTGATAAGGCGTGCTAACTTTGATAAGGCATGCTATTTTTCTTAGTGAATCAAGCCCATTGAGGGTGATTCACAATAACCTTACCCTATAAAATTGGCATGCAGAAATAGCGTACAGCAATTTTACCAGTATTCACACAACCAAAGGGATATTGATAATGTTTTACTGCCAATATTCTATTATTTGCTTACCTATCACCTAATAATAACCCCTCCCAAAGCCAATCCCAATCTATTTATCTAACACTAATATTCCTCCGTCTTAACCCCTATCTATTTGCCTCACACTAAGACATCTTCCCTAACATACCCATATCTATTCACCTTCCCTCTACCCTATCACCTAACCAGGCCCGGTTCTAGACTTTTTGCCCCAAAGCAAATTTGTGAACCCCCCCAGGTAGCCTGGAGGGGATAGCAAGCAGGAAGGGGGTATTGGGCACAGTGGCGGGGAGGGGGTCGGACCCCCGATCTTTGCTCCCCCTACGGCTATTAATGCAGCAGGTATATTATCAGGCAGCGGTTGGGGAAGACTCACCTCTTCCACGTTCCAGCGTGCCGTTCACTCTCGTCACTTCCTGCAATTCCGCCCACTGTACTGTAAGTGGACAGTGGGCGGCAGTGCCTGACAATATACTTGCCGCATTAATAGCTGGAGGGGGAGCGCAGATCGGGGGACCCAATACCTGCTTCCCTTCATTACCCTCTCCAGCTTGGTGGCTCTTCCCACCCACCGCCAGGCAGGTGACGCCCCCCCCCCCGAAATTTGCGCCTGAGGAACTTGCCTCACCCCGCCTCATGGGTGGACCGGCCCTGCCCCTAACACTAACACACATAAGTCTGGTACTGTATTTCATAGTGCATATAAACAGGACTTAGCTATATAGGAGCTGAACCTCATTACTTAATAGCTGATATCCGAAACTCGGTTATATGATAGCCAAGACCCAGCAATGCATAACCTATAGTCATGATTCGATCTATGCTTAGAACAAGAAAATGTATGCATGCTCAAACACCAAGTTTAACCCTGACAAATCTGGCTTTGCAAATCTGGCCTAATTGGCTTATCATGAGGCATTGCTCATGCAAATATGCATTTGCTTTCGCATGCCAAACTATGCAGGATCAAAAACCAATACCGCAAAGCGGTTGCCCTGCGGGAATTAGTTCATGATACATTAGCACTATCCAGGAGCGCCACGGGGAGGCTTTCCAATGCCCCCATACAACCGGGGGGGGCTTCGGGGCCCCAAGCTCTCTCACTGCCTGGGAACCACAGCGGGACCCCGGAGGGGGAGGCTGGGTGGCACAGGTGATCCCCCCAAGCATGGCCAGTGCCGGGGGGGCCGTCCGCACCCACCTCCCAATATTAAAAACACCTTAACGTCCATTGCATTCTGCTACATGTGCATTAACTTGGGGGCACCACATAGGAAAGGAGTGAAGCATGGGTCACCCCAAGCTCCCCGCCCACAAATGGAGGCAGAGCTGCAGCTCAAAGCTCTGCGTCCCTGGGCAGCAAAATCCACGACCAAGAAAGTCGTCAATATTTGCCCTATGATTAGGGGGTTATAAACCCCTCGTTTTGCCGTGAGGATGCGGCGGTTTAGCACTAGCTATAGTGTTTAACATCAATAAAAGTTAAAAGCATGGATTTTGACTCGCTTCAGGGTCTCTTTAAGGGGGCAGAGACTGCTGGTACTTAAGTGGTTAAGCAAGAGAGGGGACACACAGCAGGGATAGACTAAGGGGGCATGGGGCCTGGCTGATGTCTGCCTGTATACTCACACTTGCGGCAGGCAACCAGGCTGTTTTTTTGTGTGCCACCCTGTAGAAGCAACACGCATGTTGTATACATAATGCAAGTTGCATGATTTTCTCCATTTATACTGGATGGGTACATGGCAGAACAGCAAGAGGACCAAGAAATAAATCTTAGAAAGTTACAATGCAGCTTGATGCTAATGTTCACTCATTGTTGTGGAATCGTTTCTTCTTGTCTTAATTGTTGTCTGCACAACTTGACTATCCCTGGGATTAGTAAAATGACTCGTCTGCAATACATTTGTATTCAGAGATTTTGCCTGGGAACTTCCTCCTGCAGCCCCACCTAGCAGCATTTGCTCCAATTTGAATTTAGGTGACTGTTCCTCATTCGCTAATCAACTACCATAGTCTGTAGCTTCCAGAGGACCACAGGGTCGCATCTGTTTCACGCACTGTCCTTATTGCTAGCTGCCCGAGACATTGATAAGCTTTCTTTTCATCAGTATGCTGTACTGTATGAGTAATTATGTGCTTGGCTATGTTTTTACCCTATCTAACAATATCTGAAAGCTGTTCCAACTATGGTTTGATGTAGGACTTCTGCTTTTCCTGCCAAATCAAAATGGCCTTTGCAACTTACCATCAAGTGCTGTACGATTCTGTGATATCCAAAAATGCCTTTGTCTAATAAAAGCAAACACACTGTTGTGGACCCGATGATCAGTCGTTTTTACTACTACTACAGATGTATAAAAAGTAATTAACTTCATGTATTATTAAAAATAAGAAAATCAGTAGTATTAATAAAAACGGTATACAGGGACATATCACAAAATATACTTGGAAAGAACTTTGACGATTTCATCGCTTAACAATTAAAGAAACATGCTTTCCGATAAGGGAGCTTAAAGATATGTTTAAATATTAATGTCTCCATTTGCAGAGGGCAAAACAACAAACTGCTGGGAGATGAAATCTCGTCTGGCAATATATAAGTAGCACAATTAAAAGAGAGACACTCATAAGTCTGATTTGCAGAAGAAATGTCTGTAATGGGCTGTTTGAATGATAAAAAATGACATCCGCTGCGTAATGTTCTTGCTTAATAGACTTCACAGTGATTTGTAGAATCTGATCATCTCAAGTGAGAGAGACGCTAATGAAGAGGCCTTTAATGATCATTTCAGGTTCTTGAGGGAGCACACACCGCATGGGGTAAATGTGACCGCACACTGATAAAAATTTGACAGCATAACACGGAAGAGTGCAAATTGCACAATGAGTTTATTAGCATTTAGTTAAGCATTTTACAAGTCAAAAATCAACCAATTTACTTAAGCTATTATGGGTATGTACCGTATATAGATGTAAAGGTTCCTATGAGAATGTTCTTAGTGAAAATTATCACATCATCACTGTAACTATTTTGGTATTGGCCTTGTTTCTTATCTTTGTTAAAATTGACAGCATGTAGTTCTAGGATAGTTGTTATGTTAAAGCAGTAGGGACAGCCATACTGTCCCAGGAAAAAAAAAATATATATAAGTAGATAAATACTTGTTTTACTTACATAACATATGTATTATACTGTCCTAGTTTTGGTTTCAGTGAATTTTTATAGTAAATAAAGAGATAACTGTTCCTGGTATTCTCAATCTTTTCTTCCTCTGACTGAAGCTGATTGTAATTTCCTCACTTGCTCTTTTTTTCCCTCCTAGAAACTGCACTATCATAGCTAGCTTCCTTTGCAAATATATGTGAGCACAGCATAGATCGTATTTCAGCATCTTTTTCCTTCTCAGCCTTGTGTCATACTGAACTTCCCTCAGCCAATCAATGAGGAGCAGAAATGTGGGAGGGGAGATAACAAGCTTCACTCTCCTCGGCAAGGTACCAAATAGAGCCAGGCAACAACAAAAACATTTATGATTAGATTGGAATGCTTGCAATGCAGAGTCAGGTTGTAGACTGCATAATAAACATAGAGTAGTGGGTAAATGGAATTTGATTTTGTGGCTGACAATCCCGCTTTAAGTTTAGTCCAGCACCGTTTCTAGGGGCGTGTCAGGCATGCGGCCAACCTTAGCACTGTGAGAGGGGTGGGCGCAGACATGGCCAGATTTCAATTAAGTGTTCAAAGGCAGTGGGCATGGCCTAGGGTGACAGACATAAACGGAGCAATACGGGCGGCTGGCTAGCACTTACAGGGTGATCATACATGCTGAAGGATAGTACTATTCCTGATGCCAGCCATACAGCAGCAGCGCCCCCCCAGGTCATTCTAGCCTCTTTCCCTCAGGCAGACATCTCTGACATGAGAGGACTGCACAGTGTAACTCCTATGCTGTGCAGCTGTCACTAGAGAGCAATCTGCCTGGTCTGCTATTATCAGCAGCAGCCATGTTTTTGTAGCCCAGCGCTGTATTAATTGTCTATGGTAAGGAGACCGCAGCCTCCTTGCACTGAGGACACTTTTTGGGAGGCTGTCTTGCTCTGACAGCCTCCATCACACAGTCATGTGACTCGCCTCCCCTCCTCCCGCGGGATTTCTGAATCTACAGCAGCCAGCATTGACTGTGTGCCCCCTTCAGCTGGAAGAGAGAACTGTGTGCAGCAAGCCTTCATCACACAGCAGCAGCCAAAAAGCATCCATTATTCTGTCTGTGTGAGGGAGGAGAAGTCTGGAGGAATGTGTGTCATTCTGTATTGTCTACATATATTGCTGAGTGTGTTTGTAGTGATGTATTGTATGTATGTATAGGTTTGTGCAACAATAATAGGTGTGTGTATGTGTGTGTTATTAATTCAAAATGTTATAGTGTCCCCTTTATGTTTACCAGTCTGAGGCCTCTTTCACACTACATGCGATTCCGATTTGTGCTTTGCAATTGATTTTAACAAGCGATTCCGTTTTACGATTTTTAATGGGTACTGCATTCTGCATTTTTTCAGCATTTTTGTTTTAATAACATCCAGGGAAAATCAGAATCGTAAATCGGATTTGAACCGTGCAGGGGGCCTAAAGGTGAACATTTACAGTACTATCCTGCAGCCGATTAATTGTTTCTGATTGCTGCGGAAATGGATTGTTTATGTCCGTTAACTGCTGAATTCCCGCTAACCAAATCAATCAGATCATTGTAATTGATCTGTTTTTTGGATCAAACCCATTGATCTGATCTAATTAGTTAGTTGGGCATTAATGGGCACAACTGATTGTTTCCAATTGATTACCAAGGTGATCAGGAACAATTGATTGGCTCTGGAATTGTACCGGTAATGGATACCTTCAGTGGCGGACATACGGCCGTGCAGGTCGTGCCGCCGCACGAGGGCCCCTGAAGTTCCCCTGCTTCAGGGGGCCCATTAAGTATTGCTTGGGTTTTTTTTAACTGTACTTTTTATTTTTTTTTAACCTGTGGGGCCCCGACTCCTGTCCTCCCCCCTCACCTCGCCCCCCCCCCCCCCCTCATGCGGCGGGAGAGCGCAAAATACAGGAAGTCTCCGGGGCTGCAGCAGACGCTAGAGGCAGCTGCTGCTTGGTCTCCCCTGTCTTCAACTCTGTATCTCTGCTTGCTACTAAACCAGGAAGTAGCAAGCAGTATACAAAGTTGGAGACCAAGCGGCAGCTGCCTCTAGCGTCTGCTGCAGCCCCGGCCGGAGACTTCCTGTATTTTCTGCTCTCCCGCCGGCCGCCGCGCATACCGGGAGGGGGGCCCCCCGAGGTGAGGGAGGAAGGATAGGAGTCGGGCCCCCCACCCGGATAGCTACCCACCCACCCGGCTACCTTACCCACCCAGCTACCTAACCACCCACCCGGCTACCTACCCGGCTACCTAACCACTCTGCCGGCTACCTACCCACTCGGATACCTACCCGGCTACCTAACCACCCACCCGGCTACCTACCCACCCGGATACCTACACACCCACCCGGCTACCTACCCGGCTACCTAACCACCCACCCGGCTACCTACCCGGCTACCTAACCACCCACCCGACTACCTACCCACCCGGCTACCTAACCACCCACCCGGCTACCCACCCACCCGGCTACCTACCCGGCTACCTACCCACCCACCCGGCTACCTACCCACCCGGCTACCTAACCACCCTGCCGGCTACTTACCCACCTGGCTACCTACCCGGCTACCTAACCACCCACCCGGCTACCTACCCACCCAGATACCTACACACCCACCCAGCTACCTACCCGGCTACCTAACCACCCACCCGGCTACCTACCCACCCGGATACCTACACACCCACCCGGCTACCTACCCGGCTACCTAACCACCCACCCTCCTACCTACCCACCCGGCTACCTAACCACCCACCCGGCTACCCACCCACCCGGCTACCTACCCGGCCACCTAACCACCCACCCGGCTACCCACCCGGCTACCTAACCACCCACCCGGCTACCTACCCACCTGGCTACCTACCCACCCACCCGGCTACCTAACCACCCACCCGGCTACCTAACCACCCACCCGGCTACCCACCCACCCGGCTACCTAACCACCCACCCGGCTACCCACCCACCCGGCTACCTAACCACCCACCTGGCTACCTAACCACCCACCCGGCTACCTACCCACCCGGCTACCTAACCACCCACCCGGCTACCTACCCACCCGGCTACCTACCCGGCTACCTAACCACTGTGCCGGCTACCTACCCACCCGGCTACCTACCTGGCTACCTAACCACCCACCTGGCTACCTACCCACCCGGCTACCTACCCGGCTACCTAACCACCCACCCGGCTACCTACCCACCCGGCTACCCACCCACCCGGCTACCCAACCACCCACCCGGCTACCTAACCACCCACCCGGCTACCTACTCGGCTACCTAACCACCCACCCGGCTACCTACCCGGCTACCTAACCACCCACCCGGCTACCTACACACCCACCCGGCTACCTACCCACCCACCAGGCTACCTACCTACCCACCCACCCGGCTACCTACCCACCCGGCTACCTACCAACCAACCAGGCCACCTACCTAAAGACCCACCAGGCTACCTACCTACCCACCCACTCACCCAGCTACCTACCCACCCACCTACCCACCCACCAGGCTACCTACCCACCCGCCTACCCAGCCACCCACCAGGCTACCCACCCACCCGGCTACCCAGCCACCCACCAGGCTACCTACCCACCCGGCTAAGGGCTACCTACCTACCCACCCGGCTGCCTACCTACCTACCCACCAGGCTACCTACCCACCAGGCTACCTACCCACTCACCCACCAGGCTACCTATCCACCCAACCACCCATGGGAGCTGCGCGCCGGATGGAGGCTGGGACAGGAGGTCTGCTGCTGCAGGTGAGTAAAGTTTTTTTATTATTTATTTTAGCAGGTGTATGTTCGGGGCAGGTCTGCCACATGATTGCGTGTATGTTCTGGGCAGGTCTGCCACATGATTGCATGTATGTTCTGGGCAAATTTGCTACATGATTGCATGTGTTTTCTGGCCAAATCTGCCGACATGATTGCACGTATTTTCTGGGCAAATCTGCCGACATGATTGCACGTATTTTCTGGGCATATCTGCCGACATGATTGCACGTATTTTCTGGGCATATCTGCCGACATGATTGCACGTATTTTTTGGGCATATCTGCCTACATGATTGCACGTATTTTCTGGGCATATCTGCCGACATCATTGCACGTATTTTCTGGGCATATCTGCCGACATCATTGCACGTATTTTCTGGGCATATCTGCCGACATCATTGCACGTATTTTCTGGGCATATCTGCCGATATCATTGCACGTATTTTCTGGGCATATCTGCCGACATCATTGCACGTATTTTCTGGGCATATCTGCTGACATCATTGCACGTATTTTCTGGGCATATCTGCCGACATGATTGAATGTATTTTCTGGGCAAATCTGCTCACATTATGTGTATTTTCTTGAGAAAACCTGCACAATTATGTGAATTTTCTGGGGAAAGGGTCACCAAAACTTGGGCCCACTGTCTTTGCATTGCACTTTTCAAGGGAACCTGAGGTGAGAATAATATTGAGGCTGCCATATTTCTCTCCTTTTAAGCAATACCAGTTGCCTGGTTGCCGTTCTGGTCCTCTGCCTCTTATTCTTTCAACCATAGACCCTGAACAAGCATGCAGCAGGTCAGGGGTTTCTGACAATATTGTCAGAACTGAGAAGATTAAGCTGCATGCTTGTTGCTGGTGTAATTCAGTTTATTACTGCAGCCAAATAGATCAGCAGGGCCGCCAGGCAACTAGTATTGTTTAAAAGGAAATAAATATGGCAGCCTCCATATTACTCTCACCCCGGGATCACTTTAAATTACAGTTAGCTCCGCCCTTATCCGGTCATTGCCACGCCCATTTTTTGCCGCGGCGCTATCCACACCCATTTTTATAGCCACGCCCATTTTTGGGCGCGGGGCGCTTCGCGCGGTGCAGGTCAGGGGGGCCCACAATTGATATTTTGCACAGGGGCCCACTGCGGGCTGTGTCCGCCACTGGATACCTTTACAGTTTGCACTCTTTGTGCCCTGACTTCCACGCTATCCACTTATACCTAGCTAACCTATACTGGCGGTACCTATACCTAGCCTATACTGGTGCACATATACCTAGCTAATCTATACTAGCAGCACCTATAGGTAACTATCTATCTATACTGGGGGCACCTACAGCTGGCTAACTATACTGGTGACACCTATGCCTAGCTATCTATACTTGGGCGTAGTATGGGTTCGCGAATCCAGGGGGGGGGGACTTTTACATCCTCGACCTGGGTGCACTTCAACCTAGAAACTGCCCGGGTTCAGTTTATGTTATTTATATATTTTTGTATTTATGTAGGGCTGATATCTTCCACGATGTTTTGCAAAGTATATAGTTTAGTCATTAACTATCTTTAAGAGGGACTCACAATCTAATCCTTACCACAGTCCTATTGTATGTCCATCATAGTCAAAGGGCAGTTTTAAAGAGAAACTCCGACCAAGAATTGAACTTTATCCCAATCAGTAGCTGATACCCCCTTTTACATGAGAAATCTATTCCTTTTCACAAACAGACCATCAGGGGGCGCTGTATGACTGATAATGTGGTGAAACCTCTCCCTCAAGAAACTCTGAGGACCGTGGTACTCCTGGCAGTTTCCTGTCTGTGAACCTTGTTGCATCGTGGGAAATAACGGTTTACAGCTGTTTCCAACTGCCAAAAAACCATGCAGCAGCTACATTACCTGCCAGCAGTAAAAATATCACCATGTGATAAATGTCAGAATGTAAATCAAGGATTTAAAATATTTTACAATGGGCAAACACTGACTAAATCATTTATACATAATTATTGTAAAAATGAAGCACTTTTTTATTACATTATTTTCCCAGTAAAATGAGTGGTTCTTTGTATTAAACCCCGCATTCTGGGTATCTTTTACACTAAGCTGTAAACCATTACCATGGTTTTTAGTTAGTTTTCTAGTACAGTTATAGCAGAGATGAAAATGAACATTTAATGGCATTTGGTTACAAAAAGACATACAGTGAGGATATGTTATATATATACAGTATATTTGTACTACAGTGACTTAACCCTTTAAAGAAATTCATAGTTTCCCAAAGTAAAAAGTTATATATATACCTAGGTAGAGGGTAGCCTCTGGATAGTCCACTACTCGTCCAGTTGCAGAGCTACTTGTGGATGAGCAGTTTCAGCTCACTGCACAGGCCTGGCCATACTTACAGACACAATGCCGTACTCTATTCATGAAGGGGAACACAGCCACATGAACATAACCAACAAGTCCTTGCTGAATATGTTCAGATGGAGTCAAGTAGAGAATGGGAAGCCTCTGGACAATCCACAGGCTTTTCTTTGAAAGACTTCAGATTTACTTTAAGGCTCTCTTGCAGCTTTCTATCACATAAACTCCACAGCATAGTTAACTTTGACTTCCTTGCACCTCAAAGCTGGATCCAATGTGATGATGCTGCTGTTACAGTAGCATTACAACTACGGCCTCTTTTACATGGAATACTGATGCTGGGTACACACGATGCAATTTCCTGCCCGAGCGACATGTGATCGGATGGGAAGTTGCATCGTGTGTACATGTCCAAAGTGCACCTGATCGCTAAAGTGATCGATTTTCCAATTATAAGTGTGCAAAATGATCCCTTTACCGATTGGGAGCCGATCAGACAAGTTGGAAATAATTGCTGGATTCCCATCGATCGTGCAGGAAATTGCATCGTGTGTACCCAGCAATTAACTATGGTGCTCCTGTGCACCATCCAGCTACTTGCTAGTGCTAGGCATGGTAAGTGGAGAAGCATCCTTTGCATTGAGTTACATATGAACACGGACATGCTCAGACGCAACGTGAGGCACTGTTTTGCTACTGGGTAACTGCCCTGCATGTCACATGCTGGCACAAGTGGGGTTAAAAACACTGCCATTCATCTGCATTCATTTGCAGCTGGAAGATACTCAGTGGCTGGCAGAATGAAGGCTAAACTACCCGGTACCGTTTAGCACATCCATCCAACTCTCTATACTACATACATGGAGCTGCCGAGAGAGCAAAGACAGCTGAATAGGCAGGATAGATGGGCAGTCCCATCCAGCCCACCCATCCAGCTCTTTATGCTCTAGGGTAAGTGACATCAGCATGGCTCCAGGATCAGGGGCAAACGCAGGGTTTTTAAGGAGGCGATTCCTGAAAGGTCCAGAAGCACTTATGTCCTCAAGTGCTTCCGAATACAGGTGGCTCCATACTGCCCATGTACAAAAGTGCGCTGGCGTATTACGGAGCTGCCTATCTTTGGAAGTACTCAAGGACACAAGTGTTTCTGAGGGCTTCTGGTAGCAGCAAATTTGAACGGGGTACAGCGTCAGAACAACTCCCCGAGAGAGGAACGGGAGATAGACTTAGTTTGGACAATTCAGTGGAATATGCCACATAGTGTCACATAGCGCAAGCGATACCCATATGATGCAGGGACATATGCATCTGCGGAAGATGTCGGCGCTATATAAATACTAAATAATAATATTTTGCCTCACCAGAATTGCACTTTTATTTAGCTTTCCTGTATGACAAGAAGACACAGCCAGCTCTAGGGGAAGAGGGAAACAAAGGTGAATGAAGGAAGCTGGTGCATACCAAGAGTGCTTTTGAGCGTTTTTCAAATCAACAGTGATTTGAAAAGCGCTTGGCTAATGTTACCCTATGACGGTGTTCTCACAGCAGCGTTGTGACTTTTTCAAAATAGCACGTATACTGCATGTAGCATGTTTTTGAGCGATTCATTCAAAAATCGCTCTGAAAATCGCTTCACAAAATCACACTCACAAATTGCTAGCGATTGCTTTTGTCATTTTGGCGTTGCACTAGCCCAGAGAGAGGAGTGGAGAAATTGAGAATAGCCTGAGATGGAGCATAGAACTTATCTGTATTGCAGTCCCACATCAGACAGGTTACTTGCCTGTAATCCGACTCCTGTCCCTGCCAGTCTCCCACACAAGTCAAAAAGAAGCCCTCCTGGAGTCTAGGGACTGTCAAAAACTTTTCAACTTGTTTAACACTTTATCCACACATGCAGTCATTATAACAATGGGGAGAGACCAGACAGATGTTTGCCCATGGACCCTGAGTCCAGGCAAGCTCTGCATCATACTGTGCATATTTACCAGCTTGCCTGCCCTCTAATTGCATCATGTCTGACACTTCTGTGCTGGGGAGAGTCCCGGACTCCAGAATCAGCATTCTCTCACTGCAGGCTGCATCCTCTTGTGGGGGAAGCTCGGCTGCCTCTCTCATTCTATTAGCTGGAGGGAGGCACCAGAAGTAAGAAGGGAGGGAGAATGAATGAGGCTGTTTATATTATGCCGGCTTCCCTGGCTGAATACACAGCTCAGTGCAGGGGGGTGTTCCAGACACACGGAATAGCCCCCTCCGTTCGCCAGTGAGGATGGTGAGCATGGGCACGCTGGGCAGTGGTGGCAGAGGGAGAGGTCGGTGAACCCATCTTTGCATTGTGATTTGCAGGATTGCGGGTTCAACAGAGTGCAGAGTTTAAGGTGCCAGAACTTCTATGATTTTACTCCTGAGATGGAAATCCAGTCACTGTATTATATTACATGCATAAACACAGAAGACATACATTTGAATATGGAAATGTAAATTATACAGAAACTAAATCAAATCAGCTTGTAAAATTACATAGAGGTAGACTATATGTACACTCATTCCACAGCAGTACTGGAAACACAACAAAAGAGACCCCTGCCTTTGCACGTTTCATATCTAAAAGGATGGGATGGGGACAGGAAAACTAGGTGAAGAAAGTGGAGTAAATAGGGGGGTGGGGCAGTGAGTGACTGATTTACCTTAGTTAAGTTTGTATGGTTTTTTTGAAGAGGTGAGTTTTTAGGTTGAGCTTAAGGGCCCATTAACAGTGTCGATTTTTCGGGCGTTCTCAGCAGATTTCTGAATCACCAGTGATCGCTAGCACTCTGAAAAGCGATAGGGTAATTAAAAGTATATGTCAGCGATCTCACTTCAGTGATTGCCAGCGATTCGCGTTTTGCGGACAATAAAAATGCAGTGCAGCAGCCCTTTCCTGTGATTTTAGAGCAATCGCAATTAAAATGTTAAAAAACGTGAATCGTGATCACTCAGAAATTGCAAAATTGTCTAGTAAAAAATATGCAAAAACACAAAAAAATCCCTGTCACAAAATGCTAGCAATTTTGCTAGCATTTTGCAACCCCCAGTGTGAAGGGAGCCTAAAGATGGCAAGGGTAGGTGAGTGTTTAATAGGTTGTGAAAGAGAGTTCCAGAAGAGGGACAATATATGAGAGAAGTCCTGTAAGCTAGAATGAGTAGAGGTGATAAGAGAAGATGAGAGAAGAATTCATGAGCAGAGTAGCAATTGCATGTAGGATGTTGTATCTGGAAATAAGTGCAGCAGATATTGCTGTATATAAGATGGACACAGACTTTAAAGGGCCCTACAAGATGTCCTTCTTTCCCTTCTGGTACAAGTAACAATAGCAGGTGATATTTTCTTTAGTAAAAGGCTCCAGAAAAGAAAACATGACTTATATTTCTCTCTTTATAATTTTACCAGAAAACAAGATAACTTCTTAATTCCACTGGCTGGCATGCCCTGGGCTCTCTGCTAGAGTTTATATCTTTTAATTTTCTTACCTAGATCAAACATTTTTTTGCATTTTACAAGTTGAAGTATTAGATAATCTATTCACATTCTGCATTAACAAATGCCAGTTTTGCCATTCAAAACACTATTGTATGCATGGCTAGAGCCTAGAGTGATTTGTTTGCAATGCATATATTTACACTTTTAGAAAGGAAAATCTGAATGATACTTTTCATTAGTAGCCAAAAGCTGGTTCTAATGGTAATTGGACGCTGCTGTATATTTCTGATTGGCTGCCAGATGCCATTCTGTTTATGCTGTGCCAATTCTGAACACAGAAATACAGAAATAAAACAAAATGAAAAACTTAATGTAAAAGAAAGCTGCATGAACTAGACTGGGCACTGTACAGGAATAACATTAGTCATTTTTACATTTTTGATCTTTGGAAAATTAAACTAAAGCTATTTAACATACCTTAAAAAGGGAACCTGGGGTGAGAGACATTTGAAGGCTGATGTATTTATTTCCTTTTAAAAACACTGGTGGTCTAATACATCCAGATTTTTTTCTACCAAAAACCAGTACAATGTTTTTAAAGAGAACCCGAGGTGGGGTTCTGACAATGCTATCCGCATACAGAGGCTGGGTCTGCCTATACTGCCCAGCCTCTGTTGCTATCCAGATCCCCCCTAAGTTCCCCCTGCGCTCTGCTGGCCCCCATAAATCACAGCCACACTGTGCGGCTATGTTTACCTCTGTACTGTCAGTCTTGGTGCTCCCCCCGCCTCCTGCATAGCTCCGGTCCCCGCCCGGGTCCATTCCCTCCAATCAGCAAGGAGGGAAGGGACGCGGGCGGGACCGGAGCTATGCAGGAGGCGGGGGAGCGCCGAGACTGACAGTACAGAGGTAAACACAGCCCGCTGCGACACTCTGCATGTCGACAGCGTGGCTGTGATTTATGGGGATAGCAGAGTGCAGGGTGGGCTTAGGGGGGATCTGGATAGCAACAGAGGCTGGGCAGTATAGGCAGACCCAGACTCTGTATGCGGATAGCATTGTCAAAACCCCACCTCGGGTTCTCTCTAAAGGGACTCAGAGATGAGTCTTCCTTCCTTTTTTTTACTTACCCGGTGCTTCCTTCAGCCCCATAAGCATAAATGTGCCCCTCGCCGTTCTCTTGCGATCTCCCATTCAGCCGCGTTTAACCCTCGGTAAGCGGCTCAGTGTGTCAGCAGCAGACCTTCTGCACAAGCGCAGAAGTCCCCGGCTGACGTCACTCAGTCAGACTGAGTCCGACTGAGCCACGTACCTGGAGTTGACGACGCCTGAATGGGAGATCGCAGGAGGACAGCGAAAGACACATCCATGCTTATGGGGCTGGAGGAAGCCCTGGGTAAGTAGATAAAAGGCAAGAAGACACGTCTCTGAGTCTCTTTAAGGAATTTCTTTATATTGTATTATATTGTAAGCATTTTTGCAGACCGCTTACAAGTTGTGGTCTTGCAAGTGGTCCGCAAACACACATACAATATAAAAAAAAGCTTACCTTTTTTATTATTATTTTTTTTTATGTTTTTTATTGCTGCTATGGGCAGTGGTGCTGCCCATAGCATTTTTTTTACACTTTTACTTTTCTATATATTGGATTCAATACAGTTGTATGTACAGTATAGAATCCAATACATACAGTTTGAATACCCCACCAAATCTGATGACGTTTTGTGCTCCCAACACCAGAGGGCACATGCAGTGTCATCACAGGAAGTTGCCGGGGGATATGAGGATTATGAGGGATGCTGATGCTGGGGATACACGGTACGTTTCTGTACCATGTATCGACCAGCTGATCCGGCCAGCTGATAATATTCAGCTGGTCCGATCACGCTGCTCGACCCCCACCCGCTCGATCCCATGCTGCAAATACACGAGTCGGTCCGGCGGCCGATTAGCCGCCGGATCGACTCCCGCCACGTCCCCACTCGTCCGCGTGTGTGATTACCACTCGTCCCCGCCGACACTCCTTATCAGCTGCTTGATTCCCCGCCATTGTCCGCCGGCGGGGACGAGCGCTAATCGATCCACGCGCACGCGCGGACGAGTGGGGACGCGGCGGGAGTCGATCCGGCGGCTAATCGCCCGCCGGATCGACCCGTGTATTTACAGCATGAGGGGCCACGATGGAAGAAGGAATCAACCGAGGACCATGGGAGGATGATATAGAGGCTTCCTGGCATGCCAGCAGCAATGCCCAGTGGTAGGTTTTCATATTTCAGCCGAGTCTGACTTGGGCTTATCATTCCTAACCACATTTTTTAGCTTGAGACAGGTTTGGGCTTTCCGCTAGGGAGGTTAAATAATGGACATTGCCTGGTTGCTCTGCTGATCCTCTGCCTCTAATATCTTTAGCCACAGTCCCTAAACAATTATTCAGACAGATGTTTCTGACAAAAATATAACAAAATTAGCTGCATGCTTGTTTCAGGTGTGTGCTTCAGACACCACTGACCAGAAAGATGAGCAGGACTGCCAGGCAACTGGTATGGTTTAAAAGGAATTAAATATGACAGCCTCCACATGTCTCTTACCTCAGGTTACTTTTAAACAACATTGCAGCCAGCTGTGAGATTCATGCTTACTGGGGTGGCAATAGAGGATGCAGAGGCTGTGACCACACCATGACTCCGGGACCTGAGGGGCCCACATGGTCTCTGCTCCAGCACAAAGTGAAAAAGTTTCCATTGACTTTGATGGCCCCTGCAATGAGCTGCGACAGGGGAGAGTACAGTGACGCTACGTGGTAAGTATGATAGGGGCCTTAGTGTTAAATTCACAAAAGCTTGGTAAACTGAACATGTACACACTGTGCAGTCAGGGAGCATTAAGTTCTGCATTTAGTTATGCAGGCAATGAAAGTGATGGATGTATAAAGCAAGTTCCGTCATTGTGTAAGTCGCTATGTAAATTCTGTAAATGCTGATAAACTTGACGTGAGCTATCTGCCCTTTAAAAATAGAGTAATTTTAAAAACAAAAGAATAGCTGGGCTCTGCTCGTAAGAAATTGCTCATCCTCATGACACACTGTAAAAGGTATAAATACCTTTCGAGTAACTGTCGGGCATAAAATCAAAAAATCAATTATTTATTTTTATCTGGTAAACGAGTAATAAGGATGCTAATCAGGCAATACAAAAGTTAAAATCACTATTACTTTTTTTGTCGATAAATTATTATTCCCCAGTTTACATGACTCTTATTTGGTACACAGAAAATTTGGTACACAAAAGAGAATTTGCAGGGCATGCTGGTTTGTCTTTTTTTGCTTCTCTACTTCCCCTGAGACTTAACTAATGCAGCCTGATTGGCTGAAGCCTCTTTCCCTCCTGTTTTCTCCTCCCACACCTCTGTTCTTCTCTGATTGGCCAAAATTTCTCAGGCTGAAACAATGCACTTTCTATAGTGAATGGCGGGCAAATCAAGCAGAGGAGACTAAGGGCGGATATTACATCACGACTGGCTTCAAAATAGCCACAGTAAATATGGAAACTGTCTAGAATAGGATTCTCTACTTTTCCTTTATAAAATTCACAGGAATCATAACGTGGACAGTGCAATACATATGTTATGTAAGTTGAGCAAGTACTTATAGTGTGCAGGTGAGTAGGGAGGCTGACTGGTATCTTACAATTTTTGCGGTTTAACTGCCATTCAGAAAACTCTTTTGAAAACAAAGAAAACTCAGAGAATGCCCCATGAGGAGATGAACTAGTCCAAAACCTCTCGATTCTGTCAAATTTCAACTGCTTAATTTTTTTCGCTGTAATAATGCTTTAAAGCAGGGGTCCCCAACCACCGGGCTGCGGCCCACTGCCGGTCCGTGGGCAGTTGCCAGCTGGGCCGCGGCGGGTCTGACCTCTCGCCCCTCCTCCCCCCGCGGTCGCCGCTCCTGTCATCTTATGAGCTGGCGGCCGCTTCCTGTCACTGATTCCCCGTAGCTGCTCTCCTCCGTATAGCATCTCCTATTACAGCAGCGCTTCCTGTGCGGCTGCTGTAAGGAGGGAAGGAGGCGGGGCAGCGGCTTCCTGTAGCGGCGTTCGCCGTTACCATGGGAACCGCTGCCCGCCTCCTTCCCTCCTTACAGCAGCCGTGCGACGCGCTGCTGTAAATAGAAGATGCTGTACGGAGGAGAGCGGCTACGGGAATCTGTGACAAGAAGCGGCCGCCAGCTCATAAGGTAACAGGAGCGGCGGCCGCGGGGCGGAGGGTGGCCTACACTGGGGCACATGGGGGGTTATACTGGGGCACATGGGGCGCTACACTGGGGCACTATTCTAGCTATACGGGGCACATGGGGCACTATTCTAGCTATACTGGGGCACTATTCTAGCTATACTGGGGCACATGGGGCACTATTCTAGCTATACTGGGGCACATGGGGCACTATTCTAGCTATACTGGGGCACTATACTAGCTATACTGGGGCACACTGGGCACTATATTAGCTATACTGGGTCTCTATACTAGCTCCCTATACTGGGGCAACTGTGCTTGCTGTGCCGCCGCGAATATCCACCCCCCCCCCCAACCCCCGCGGACCCCAGAGAAAATTTCTGACGGTTACCGGTCCCCGGGCCGAAAAAGGTTGGGGACCCCTGCTTTAAAGAACAAGCGACACCCATGCTAACTGTTATAGATTAATTTAATAGTCAGAGTTTTCTGTATAAACCAAGAAGTTGTATTTCAGTATAAGGGTGTAACTTCCTACTGGATATATATACATTATGGTGACAAGGGGATTTGAGGAGACAGCTGATTCCCCAAGGAACTAGCTGACACTAGAGACGCTGGCTAGAGATCTACTATGGTAATGCTCTGTGTACTGTATTTTTAGCTGTCACGTAAGCTCTAGCACTGGAATGTATAAAAGCTGTGTAACTTATTGTATGAGTTAGTAAAATTCACTATTAGACACTGGGTTGTCTTGTGATTATTTACTCCAGGCCTGAAACCAATTTATCATATATATATATATATATATATATATATATATATATATATATATATATATATATATATATATATATATATACTAACCTAGAAATAAAAAACACATATATAAGTAGATAAATACTACTTCTACTTACATAACAGATGTATTGTGCTATCCGCATAATGATTCCTGTGAATTTTATAAAGGAAAAGCAGAAAATCCTATTCTAGGCAGTGGCCATCTTGCCAAGCTAATGCTGACATCATATCCTCCCTGACTCTTGTTTTCCCCCCTCCCTTCTCTTGCTCATTGTGTATTCATTAGTTGGCCTCCTCCCAGAGTCTTCAGACACTCCCACTGAGGTGTATACTAACAAGTGCACTGTCTATTTTTTATTTACACATCCAATCACTGAGTCACCTCAGCCTTGCTTGTAAACACAAGTAATAAGAGGGTGTTTCTGATAAGCAGCTAGACAGGGAAATAAATGGAAGAGGAGGAATAGATTATAGATAAAAAGAACTCCCAGCATTCAACTATTTGACACTGTTTGGCACTAGGGCCAGTGCTCCTAAAGTATGTGATAACTACAAACCATAAAGTTTTGCAAGTTTTTGAATGCAGGATTAGCATCTTTATCACTTAATACACGCAGACCAGTTGCTGTTGAAATTTGATTTTTATGGTGACAATACCGCTTTAAGGCAGGGATATCAGTAAAGGAAACTAGAAACTTATAGCAGATTGATATAACTACGACTGAACTTTTATTTACCACTTCCTGGAGTTCTGCTTTAAGCGCATGGCAAGACATGTTAATAGATATTCCTCACAGTGTGATTTTGCGATATATAAAAGTGCCCGGCGGGCTGCGTATGGCAGGAGAGTCGCTACTGCTACTAATCAAAGCATTGTTCTGGTGTTTAGGGTTTTAGTTTTTGGATGCATGATGAAGGCAGCTGTTCCCATGTCTCCTCTGGATTACATTGTACAATCAGCAGCAGCATAGAAATAGCAAATACATGCCAGAAAGTGTGTCCAGCCTCCAGCTAGTTTCCATAAATCCAGCTCTGGTGAGTCCTCAGCTCTCCTGACTTCTCTTTCCAAAGAGGAAGCAAAAAGCGCCTTACAGAACACAACTTCATCTTACTTTTATTCTGTTATTCAGAATTATTCAGTTAGGTTCATTGTCAGTTCTGACTTTTTCCCTTCTCGTTGAAATAACTATAGTTACAGGTTAAACTCTAAAAATTTGAATATTGTGCACAAGCCTATTTGTTTCAGTAATTCAACTTAAAAGACCGCTATCACAAAAATCGTGAAATTTTAAATACATGTAAAACATATACAAATAAGAAGTACATATGTGCAGCGAGCAGGGAAGCTGGCCAGCATCATTGTATAAATCCTTTTTAACCTCCCTGGCGTTCTGATAATGCGCAGCCGCATGGCTGCGCATGGTTTTTCAAACTTAATTTTTTTTTTAATCATGTAGCTAGCCTAGCGCTAGCTACATGATACCCCCCTCCCAGCAGAATCCCACCCACCCTTCCGATCGCCGCCGGCGATGATGGCCTTCAGGAGATCCCGTTCTGAACGGGATCTCCGTCAATGCTTCCCCCGTCGCCATAGCGACGGCCGGAATGACGTCATCAACGTCATAGGGAGACGTGACGTCATAGGGAGTCCCGATCCACCCCTCAGCGCTGCCTGGCACTGATTGGCCAGGCAGTGCACGGGGTCTGGGGGGGGTAGCGCTCGTTACGCGGCGCGTCGGCGGTGAGCGGCGGCGATCGTCTACAACACGCAGCAAGCAAAGTGCTTGCTGCGTGTTCTTTAAAAAAATTATTAAAATCTGCCCACCAGGGCCTGAGCGGCACCCTCAGGCGTCTCTGGACGAGCTCAGCTCGTCCAGAACGCTAAGGAGGTTAAGAAATGTCTTTATAAAGAATAAAAACCATGCTGAGAGTCCCCTATGGAGAGATGGACTAGTCCAAAACCGGTCGGTTCTGTCAGATTTGTACTAGCTACTGTAAGTGACAGCAACATAGGAGAAAAGTAATTTATGGCTCATTTTACTCTGGAAGAAAAATATTTCTTTGTATATGTTTACACGCATTTTAAATTTTACAGTTTTTCGCGATAGTGGTCCTTTAAAAGGTGAAACTAATATATGAAATAGAATCCCTTTGCAGGTGTTTTGGATTAATTCGCTGATCAGAGTCTGACACTTTGAGGCTAGAATATTGAACATTTTCTCATTATTCCAATGGTCTGAGATTTTGATTTTGTGTTTTTCATAAGCTGTAAGCCATAATCGTCAAATTATAACAAAGGCTTGAAATATCTCGCTTTGCATATAATGAGCCTATTTCATATATTAGTCACCTTTTAAGTTGAATTACTGAAATAAATGGACTTTGGCTTGACATTATGATTTTTCGAGTTTCACCTAAACATGAATAACCTCGCCATAGGATTGAGTTGGTGATCTTACATCTTACAACTCCGCCATTTGCCATGAGGACAAATGTGGCTATGAACTTACCGTATATATATAGTTTACATTCTATTGATTACTCTGATTTAGCCACTTAACCTCTTCCATACCACTGTAGGTGAAATCTACAACCCATTTGCGCCTGCCAATCTCTGACAGGAAATAGATTTCACCTGTTTCTTTTATGTAGTCCCACTGGTCTCACCACCCTCGTCGCTCTGTTGTCCCTGCACTGATGATCGTTGAGTTTCAAACACTTTATTAGTACCCCTATAGACGCAACACATTTCGCAGGACCAAGCCCACTTCATCAGGCAATAAAACAGGGGACAAACAGTAGCTCTTAGGTAGCACATATAGCCCCTCCCCAGCATATTTTAAAACTTTTAATTATTGTTTTTATTCTGCTGGCGCCTCTGTTCATCAAAGTCATTGCTGCAAAAGATGGTCCCACAAACTATTGACTTTAAGGGGTTAAGTAGTTATGCATGCTGAAGTTTTCATTTATTTTGTCTTATCTGTTGTTTGCTTCTCAATAAACCAAATATTATATATTTAAAGTTGTAGGCATGTTCAGTCCATGAAATGGGGAAAATCTTCAAACAATCCATTTTAATTCCAGCTTGTTAGGCAACAAAACATGAAAATGTCAAGGGGATGAATACTTTTGCAAGGCACTGTATCTTAAGTGAAATAAATATGGCCAGTTTTTGTTACATAGGACTTTTTCTTGTCCCCTGTAGTTGTTCTGGTCCCTCACGGTCATCCCGTGCTACTCCCTCAAGCCGCTATGCCCCTCTAAAAGCCGTCAGAGTGGCCTGTCGCAGGCTGCTGTGCTTGTGTGGCACTGACCGCGCACCTCCTAAATCGTGCTCTCTGCATGTGCAGAAGCAATTTTTATGCACAGAATGCTCCTGGTTACGGCGGTGTGTGGCTGGACTGGCAAAGCTACTGAATGAAGCAGCATGAAGCAGAGAGACTACAGATGACTAGAAGCCCCGGGTACGTTAAACTGTTCTAAAAACTGTCTAAACATTGTAAAAATAAAACCAGGGGCTTAACCATAGACCTTGCAAGGGATGCAGCCACAGGAGGGCCCAGAAGCCACAGGGGGGGGCCTGTCCTGAGAGACTGACAACTGAGGGCAAGGAGAGAAAAAGCTTTCTATTCTCTGCACAACTGTTGTAATGACTGCATCTGCTCAGCCACTGATAATGAATCATACAAAGTTTTGTAGACAAAGATTTGTAGACAGTCCCTATTCGCTGTGCAGTAGGCTCTTCTGTGCATTGCCCAGCCCACAGGGGCGTAGCAATAGGGGTTGCAGAGGTTGCGACCGCATCGGGACCCTTGGGCCAGAGGGGCCCCGAAGGGCCCTCCCTCAACTACAGTATTAGCTCTCTATTGGTCCTGTGCTCATAATAATCACTTCTATAGATACTTTGAATAGTGGTAATCATTAACAAACTGCCCATCCGCTCCTTGCACCTCTGATACTGTAGTTAGGTTTTGGTGCGTCGTATCAATTGTTGTGTATAGAGTGCTTGGGGGGCCCCATTGTAAAACTTGCAGCGGGGCCCACAGCTCCTTAGCTACGCCACTGCCAGCCCACAACCTCTCTACCCAAGTGCTCTGTACTGTAGTGATGCTGGAGGAGTCTGCAAAGCCAGTTCTGCTCCATCAGAGATGGGCAGAGTGAGTGTAATAAGCTGAGGCTGGGAGCACACTCGTTTGTCAGCTTTCTGTATGCATTTTCTGCACACCATGGCCCATATGCAATTAACTTTTTCTCCTGAGCTTTCGTCTAGGTGATATTTTTTAACTTTCCAATAAGATGCCCTTTAAGCCATCAGGAAGCAACAAAATATGCAAAATAATTTTGATAGTACTTTTTCACCTACTTTTTGGTATTTTGTTATTTGAAAAGTGCTGGGAAGTTATTTTCAATCGAATATGAAAAATTATCTCCTAGGAGAAAACTCAGGTGAAAAAGTGAATTGCATGTAGGCCCATGTGTGTCTGTATGTGTGAAAACATGCATGTTTTATCACAGAAGATAATGTAATTGATAGAGAAAATGCCTGCAGTGCCTCACTGCTGTCTGTTTCTATCTGCACAGGAAAAACACATTCAAGTATGCACTAGCCAACTGAATAACATTGGTTCTCAGTTTACCTGTGCAGAAAGTGAGGGGGGTTGGGTTGGCAAGAGGGAGCACCATCCAATGTTTCGCAGGTGGGCTCAGTGATTTCTAGTTATGCCCTGCATAAAACCCTTTAAATCTTTGTAGTAATATGCAAAAAAAATTGTCCACAAGGGAACTTCATATTAAAACTTAGCAGGAGGCCGCATGAACCCTAAGGCCACACTTGATCACTAGTTCCTATCTGCTTCTACAGCATTGTTTGCCCAATCATTTTTATACACATGGGTTGTAATCCCCCCCCCAGCCAAATTACTTATGGAAGGTGCTGCTGCTGTCTCTTCTCTTTGTTCACAGTAGGCTTAAAGGTTTAAGTGCCCTTTCTAGCAGTGCCTGGCCTGCTACCATTGAGGGATGGAGAAGGGATGATTTCACAATCACATTATTGATTTAGCAGTACGAAGAAACCTCCATATTTGTGGACAGGAGAGTGAGATTTCTCCCACTAGATCATGTTTCTACCCTATTCCTAGAATGATGGGGATCTTGGTCTATCTCAAACCGATAGCACTGGAAATTATAATCATTCTACAGCTAAATATGCTTATGTGTCAGGAATAGAGCTTAGTCATCTGTCATGTGGGAGAAAGCTAACATCTGTAGTTTCAACGCACTGACTGCACGCCGTATGACATCAGACATAGTTGTTAATGTTTCCATAGTAACCAATGTCATGTGCTATACTAATACTTGATAATATTTTACACCACAGACAAAAAGGTGTTCTCTCTCGGTAACACCTAATTTGTGAAACAGCATTGCAAAATAAGCAATGATAAGGATTTGTGATGTGGTAAAAAATCCTGCATTCACGTGTTTCTGCCGGCTTCAAGAAATACTTGGAAATAAGAATGTTTAACTCCTGCTTTGAAATGCAGTTAAAGGAACACTATCACGAAAATCATAAAATGTAAAATACATGTAAACACTTACAAATGAGAAGTATGTTTCTTCCACAATAAAATGATCTATATCTTACTTTTATCCTATGTTGCTGTCACTTAAAGTAGGCAGTAAAAATCTGACAGAACTGGTTTTAGACTAGTCCATCTCCTCAAGGTTTTCTTTACTTTCAAAAGCACTTAGTGAATGACAGTTGCTCCGTCCAACTTGCAAAAAAGTGTGCAACGAGCAGTGAAGCTGGGCAATATCTTTGTATAAATCCTTCTCAGATAATGTCTTTATAAACACTAAAGGCCATGCTGAGAATCTCCCATAAGGAGATGGACTAGTCCAAAACCTGTCAGATTTCTACTACCTACTGTAAGTGACAGTAACATAGGAGAGAAGTAATTTATGGCTCATTTTACTCTGGAAGAAACTTACTTCTTAATTGTATGTGTTTACAAGTATTTAAATTTGTACTATGTTTAGCGATAATGGTCCTTTAAACATCAATGAATAAACTGTACCATATCAACCAGCTATGTTTATTGATAAATGTGGCTTGCATTTGACTGTTTTACTCTCATCTAGCTAAACCTAAATGGAGGAAGTGAATTCAGGTCTGAAGGTGATCTTGTTGCCATGGCTATTTCATGTGTAGAAGGCCTTGTTGCTGCATCTGGCTGGAGAAAACATTGGTGAACTTACTGACACATTCAGAAATCTTAAAGACAAGGAGACTTCATATTTTCTCTGTGAACAGAAAGCACAGCACAAGTTATTTCTCAGAGGAAAATGCAGCATGCCATCCAGACAAAGCTGTGCAGGCACATGAGACCTTCAGCTGCAAATTGAATTGCTTCCTTGTGTATTGATTAAAAAAAATAACCTTTACGATATATTAGGATTGAGCTGAAATGTAGATTTGGAGTAGAAAATGATAACTGCATGTACCAACAAATGCCCAGACTCTAAACAGGCCTGATAGATTGGCATGGTTATTTGTCAACTGTACATGTAAAAAAGGTGCCTGGAAAAAAGAGAGCTGGATATAGCCACTAGTAGAATATTGGTAAGTTTACCAATATTCTACTACTTAAAGGGGCATTATGATGAAAATTATGTTGTTCCATTATCCCCACCATCAGTTATTTAATATGGACAGCATATATTTCCCCATAGAGTTTGTGTTGAAAAAATAGCTCCTTACACCAATTCTTTTCTTCTACATAGCTAATCTGCGTCAGTAAATCAGCTGTTCCTGATGCGATGGGCTAGCTGTTCAGTGCTAACTAGCGGCTCAAACACCCCAGAGCAGTGCTGTTGCTTCTTCTCACATGTAACTGTACTGTAACTAAATAAACAGGCTGCTAATTAGTTACTTACTTCTCTAGTTACATTGAAGTTACATCTGAGAAACAACAGTAGGGCTCTGGAGTGTGTGAGCTGCTTTATAAATCAGCTGAGGCAGAGAGAGACAAGAAGGCTGCTAGCAGTTAGCACTGAACAGCTAGTCCGTCGTGTCAGACACAGCTGATTTACTGACGCAGATCAACTGTGTAGAATAAACGAATTTGTGTTAGGAGCTATTTTTTTAACACAAGCTCTAGGGTGAAATTTATGCTGTCCATATTAAATAACTGATGGTGGGGATAATGGAACAGCACAATGTTCATCATTGTGCCCCTTTATTTACCATAGTAAAATATCAGTAATCTGTACCAATATTTTACCTAACCCTACTCTCACACAAAACTCTCCCTTCACACTCTCAAACAATCACATAAAGCGCACTCCATCCAAACTTAGTAATGTGTGTGGAATTGATTTGCTTCCCCTAAGCACATCAAAAAATGTGAATCTGATGGTGGAGGAGACTAGTCATGTGGCCACTTTTTTGTAAGTTTCAGCTTCTTATTATTTAAAAGACCTTTATAAATGTGCCCACACACATATACCGTATTTTTCGGAATATAAGACGCACTTTTCCCCCCCAAAACTGGGGGGAAAGGGGAGTGCGTCTTATATTCTAAAGGTACGGTATTTTGGCCCCATAACATAGTTACCGGATCCTGCCGCCGCGATCCTCTCCTCCTGCCATCATCCGAGGGTTATCCGAAGCTACCACCAGCCATTATCTGAGGGTCATCCAGCCTTCTCATCCAGGATCCCTGCTTGAGTGTCCCAGCAGCCGGCTCCTCTTCGCTGCAATCTCGCGCTGCCGCGCTGCAGACATCCTACATAGTAACGGCATCCTCTTCTTAGCTACAGTGCCCCCTTCTGTGTGACGAGCGGCGCACGTGCCTGACGTCATGCGTGACCCCGGCGCATGTGCGCTGCTCTTCACACAGAAGGGGGCACTGTAACTAAGAAGAGGACGCCGTTACTATGGAGGATGTCGGCGGGGCGGCAGTGCGTGTTTACCGCAAGGCTGCTGTGAGGAATCGCGGAAGAGCCGCCGCCATGAGCCAGCGGCGGGCGGCTCTTTCCGCATCGCACGGAGAGGCAGCCGCCTCCTCGCGTCATGAGGCGGCTGCCTCCGTGCAGCATGTTGCGGAACGCCGCAAAACCGCCGCGTTGGACGCGGCGGTTTGCGCACATGCTCCGGCGGCAGAGACTCGGAGCGGGGCTGCTGTGGCTGGGACATGTGGTCCCTCGAGATTTAGAGTGACGCGCGCGCACTCAGGCAGGGCCTTTATGGCAGCCAGTAGTAGTCAGCTGACCAGGCTGGTCAGCTGACTCTGGCTTCACTCCCCATTGGTCCAGCACGGTGGGAGGTGCTGGGGAGTGAAAGGGGTATATATACTACTGGCTGGTCATTTCTCGGGTGTCTGGCGTTGCGATCACATACGTGGGAGCACCCAGATCCGTAGTCAGATCCGTTAGTGTGCCGGGACCAGCTGGAGCTGTAATCCTACACTAAGCTAGATTCTGTTGATAGCTTAAAGTACTAGTTTGATTGTGATTATCTGTTATGACCTTTGCCTGCCTCGACTATCCTCCTGAACTCTGACCTTGTACCTCGATATATCTGATACCCCGTTGCTGAACCCTGCCTGTACTTTGACTCCGCCTCTGCCTCCTGATTTTGTACCCCGATATATCTGATACTCCGTTGCTGAACCCTGCCTGTACTTTGACTCCGCCTCTGCCTCCTGATTTTGTACCCCGATATATCTGATACTCCGTTGCTGAACACCGCCTGTACTCCGACTCTGTCTTTGCCTACTGATATTGTACTTATCTGTCCGTCTGTATACGACCTGGCTTGTCCGACCTCGAGAACCGACCTCACGATTGGAGGCGGTTCCCCCGTCCTGTTGGTGACACTTCCTCCTGAGTGTCACTTTCGGACTTCTCTTCCCACTGTCAGTCGGACTCCTCCCATCTTGGAGAGCTCAGATCTGCGGAAGGAATCTGTGCAGTCCTCCTTGCTGCACTGAGGCTTGTCCTCTGTATTACTGTTGCAGCAATCACAACACTCTACTCAGGTGAACAGAGGTTAGCAAGTAGTTTGGATTATCGGTGATACTGCAGATCACATATAATCTGGTATACGTCTGTATTTCCTGTGATACTGCAGATCACCGGTAATCAGACCTCTCTGTGCTTCACCGATCGTTACAGAACGCCAGACCACAAAACCGATGGAATCACGCGCTGATCCTCTGACTGTGCTTGCCACTTCGGTGGATAAAATTCATCAAGCACTGGGCCAGCACAAAGCCTTAATCGATGCTCTATCAGGCTCTGTGAAAACCCTTCAGACGTCAGTCGATTCAGTGCGATCCCCTCATAGTGATGACATACGTATGCCTGTACCTGATAAATTTTCCGGCCACAAGTCTGACTTCCGGAATTTCAGGAGTAGAGTGTTGTCGTATTTCGAGTTGAGACCCCGATCCTCGGGGACTGAGACCCAACGGGTCATCTTTATTAAAACTTTGTTGACTGGGGACTCCCAGTCCTGGGCATATAACCTGCCTCCTACCGATACCGCTCTGACCTCGGTAGAGGAATTCTTTAAGGCCATGGCCATAATCTACGACGACCCTGACCTTGCTGCGTCCTCAGAGCGGAAGCTCAAACTTTTGCGGCAAGGCAGAGGTTCGGTCGAGGATTATGCGGCGGAGTTCCGTAGGTGGTCAGTCACCTCTAGATTTGATAACTTCTCCCTAATGGATTATTTTTTGTCTGGGTTGACGGAGGAGGTCTCCGACTTAATGTTAACCGTACCCGAGCCCAAGACAGTTGATGAGGCCATATCATCGGCCATTCGAGTAGATCGCAGGCTACGCCATCAGAGGCAGGCTAGGGGCAGTCACCGTGTCAGGGTGACTTCGTACGCGGCACCGGTTGCTGCATCCTCTGTAACAGCATCTCCGCCTGTCTCACCCTTTCCGGTCTTGCCTCCACCAGAGCCGATGCAAATTGGTCGATCAAAACTGACCCAGGTGGAGCGAAGGCGGAGGATGACGGAACAACTGTGCCTATACTGTGCAGAGGCAGGACATAGGGTGCGAAACTGCCCCAACAGGGCGGGAAACGGGTCTGCCTAGGAGTAGTGGGGGGTGACACCCTAGGCACACAAACCTCACCCCTTAAAGAGAAAAAATTACTTCTCCCTTGTACGGTCACATGGGATGATAAGTCTGTTGCCACTGAAGCTTTTATTGACTCCGGCTCAGCGGCTAACTTTATGAACTTTGAGTTTGCTCAGGAGTTGGGTCTACCACTCACTCCCGTGAGACCCCCCATTCAGGTCACGGCAGTTGACGATTCCCCCTTGCAGCGGAATCGTCCCCTGTCACAGACTCCGCTTGTGAAGCTCACCATAGGGGTATTGCACGGGGAGCAGTTACAATTTTTTGTTTTACACATGTCCACCTCCACTATTATCCTAGGCATCAGGAAACAAAGCAAGCGCTCACCAATATGGGCCGCATCTGAATGACTCACCACCTCATATGCACCGCTTAAATAGCTCAAATACACACTCAGCAATCAGACAGATGCAAAACATATGCAAAACTAAACTAAATACTTACCATGCAAAACAGGATAGCACAATGGGTGCTGCTAGCCTGGTAGTTACAGAACTGTGGATACAAAATATAGGTAAAAGGCTGCGCATCCCTGACCCAATACTGTACAATTGAATGGTTAATCGCTGTGGCGCACACCGCCCCCCCTGGACTAAAATGTACGCCCGCATCCAAACAATGCAATACTGGTCTATGGAGAAATTTTAGCTTCCATCATAGTTTTGCATGCAAAAATATAGATATACTGGACATCTGCACCAACGTTGAGGTAAATCTCCAGAGCAGATGTCCTAACACTAAACTGACCTAAGTTAAAAGCAAATGTCTTTACCCTGGCAGCTGCTATGCTAAAATGTGTAACTTACATTCAATACATACAGCAGGAAACAAAGCAAGCGCTCACCAATATGGGCCGCATCTGAATGACTCACCACCTCATATGCACCGCTTAAATAGCTCAAATACACACTCAGCAATCAGACAGATGCAAAACATATGCAAAACTAAACTAAATACTTACCATGCAAAACAGGATAGCACAATGGGTGCTGCTAGCCTGGTAGTTACAGAACTGTGGATACAAAATATAGGTAAAAGGCTGCGCATCCCTGACCCAATACTGTACAATTGAATGGTTAATCGCTGTGGCGCACACCGCCCCCCCTGGACTAAAATGTACGCCCGCATCCAAACAATGCAATACTGGTCTATGGAGAAATTTTAGCTTCCATCATAGTTTTGCATGCAAAAATATAGATATACTGGACATCTGCACCAACGTTGAGGTAAATCTCCAGAGCAGATGTCCTAACACTAAACTGACCTAAGTTAAAAGCAAATGTCTTTACCCTGGCAGCTGCTATGCTAAAATGTGTAACTTACATTCAATACATACAGCAGGAAACAAAGCAAGCGCTCACCAATATGGGCCGCATCTGAATGACTCACCACCTCATATGCACCGCTTAAATAGCTCAAATACACACTCAGCAATCAGACAGATGCAAAACATATGCAAAACTAAACTAAATACTTACCATGCAAAACAGGATAGCACAATGGGTGCTGCTAGCCTGGTAGTTACAGAACTGTGGATACAAAATATAGGTAAAAGGCTGCGCATCCCTGACCCAATACTGTACAATTGAATGGTTAATCGCTGTGGCGCACACCGCCCCCCCTGGACTAAAATGTACGCCCGCATCCAAACAATGCAATACTGGTCTATGGAGAAATTTTAGCTTCCATCATAGTTTTGCATGCAAAAATATAGATATACTGGACATCTGCACCAACGTTGAGGTAAATCTCCAGAGCAGATGTCCTAACACTAAACTGACCTAAGTTAAAAGCAAATGTCTTTACCCTGGCAGCTGCTATGCTAAAATGTGTAACTTACATTCAATACATACAGCAGGAAACAAAGCAAGCGCTCACCAATATGGGCCGCATCTGAATGACTCACCACCTCATATGCACCGCTTAAATAGCTCAAATACACACTCAGCAATCAGACAGATGCAAAACATATGCAAAACTAAACTAAATACTTACCATGCAAAACAGGATAGCACAATGGGTGCTGCTAGCCTGGTAGTTACAGAACTGTGGATACAAAATATAGGTAAAAGGCTGCGCATCCCTGACCCAATACTGTACAATTGAATGGTTAATCGCTGTGGCGCACACCGCCCCCCCTGGACTAAAATGTACGCCCGCATCCAAACAATGCAATACTGGTCTATGGAGAAATTTTAGCTTCCATCATAGTTTTGCATGCAAAAATATAGATATACTGGACATCTGCACCAACGTTGAGGTAAATCTCCAGAGCAGATGTCCTAACACTAAACTGACCTAAGTTAAAAGCAAATGTCTTTACCCTGGCAGCTGCTATGCTAAAATGTGTAACTTACATTCAATACATACAGCAGGAAACAAAGCAAGCGCTCACCAATATGGGCCGCATCTGAATGACTCACCACCTCATATGCACCGCTTAAATAGCTCAAATACACACTCAGCAATCAGACAGATGCAAAACATATGCAAAACTAAACTAAATACTTACCATGCAAAACAGGATAGCACAATGGGTGCTGCTAGCCTGGTAGTTACAGAACTGTGGATACAAAATATAGGTAAAAGGCTGCGCATCCCTGACCCAATACTGTACAATTGAATGGTTAATCGCTGTGGCGCACACCGCCCCCCCTGGACTAAAATGTACGCCCGCATCCAAACAATGCAATACTGGTCTATGGAGAAATTTTAGCTTCCATCATAGTTTTGCATGCAAAAATATAGATATACTGGACATCTGCACCAACGTTGAGGTAAATCTCCAGAGCAGATGTCCTAACACTAAACTGACCTAAGTTAAAAGCAAATGTCTTTACCCTGGCAGCTGCTATGCTAAAATGTGTAACTTACATTCAATACATACAGCAGGAAACAAAGCAAGCGCTCACCAATATGGGCCGCATCTGAATGACTCACCACCTCATATGCACCGCTTAAATAGCTCAAATACACACTCAGCAATCAGACAGATGCAAAACATATGCAAAACTAAACTAAATACTTACCATGCAAAACAGGATAGCACAATGGGTGCTGCTAGCCTGGTAGTTACAGAACTGTGGATACAAAATATAGGTAAAAGGCTGCGCATCCCTGACCCAATACTGTACAATTGAATGGTTAATCGCTGTGGCGCACACCGCCCCCCCTGGACTAAAATGTACGCCCGCATCCAAACAATGCAATACTGGTCTATGGAGAAATTTTAGCTTCCATCATAGTTTTGCATGCAAAAATATAGATATACTGGACATCTGCACCAACGTTGAGGTAAATCTCCAGAGCAGATGTCCTAACACTAAACTGACCTAAGTTAAAAGCAAATGTCTTTACCCTGGCAGCTGCTATGCTAAAATGTGTAACTTACATTCAATACATACAGCAGGAAACAAAGCAAGCGCTCACCAATATGGGCCGCATCTGAATGACTCACCACCTCATATGCACCGCTTAAATAGCTCAAATACACACTCAGCAATCAGACAGATGCAAAACATATGCAAAACTAAACTAAATACTTACCATGCAAAACAGGATAGCACAATGGGTGCTGCTAGCCTGGTAGTTACAGAACTGTGGATACAAAATATAGGTAAAAGGCTGCGCATCCCTGACCCAATACTGTACAATTGAATGGTTAATCGCTGTGGCGCACACCGCCCCCCCTGGACTAAAATGTACGCCCGCATCCAAACAATGCAATACTGGTCTATGGAGAAATTTTAGCTTCCATCATAGTTTTGCATGCAAAAATATAGATATACTGGACATCTGCACCAACGTTGAGGTAAATCTCCAGAGCAGATGTCCTAACACTAAACTGACCTAAGTTAAAAGCAAATGTCTTTACCCTGGCAGCTGCTATGCTAAAATGTGTAACTTACATTCAATACATACAGCAGGAAACAAAGCAAGCGCTCACCAATATGGGCCGCATCTGAATGACTCACCACCTCATATGCACCGCTTAAATAGCTCAAATACACACTCAGCAATCAGACAGATGCAAAACATATGCAAAACTAAACTAAATACTTACCATGCAAAACAGGATAGCACAATGGGTGCTGCTAGCCTGGTAGTTACAGAACTGTGGATACAAAATATAGGTAAAAGGCTGCGCATCCCTGACCCAATACTGTACAATTGAATGGTTAATCGCTGTGGCGCACACCGCCCCCCCTGGACTAAAATGTACGCCCGCATCCAAACAATGCAATACTGGTCTATGGAGAAATTTTAGCTTCCATCATAGTTTTGCATGCAAAAATATAGATATACTGGACATCTGCACCAACGTTGAGGTAAATCTCCAGAGCAGATGTCCTAACACTAAACTGACCTAAGTTAAAAGCAAATGTCTTTACCCTGGCAGCTGCTATGCTAAAATGTGTAACTTACATTCAATACATACAGCAGGAAACAAAGCAAGCGCTCACCAATATGGGCCGCATCTGAATGACTCACCACCTCATATGCACCGCTTAAATAGCTCAAATACACACTCAGCAATCAGACAGATGCAAAACATATGCAAAACTAAACTAAATACTTACCATGCAAAACAGGATAGCACAATGGGTGCTGCTAGCCTGGTAGTTACAGAACTGTGGATACAAAATATAGGTAAAAGGCTGCGCATCCCTGACCCAATACTGTACAATTGAATGGTTAATCGCTGTGGCGCACACCGCCCCCCCTGGACTAAAATGTACGCCCGCATCCAAACAATGCAATACTGGTCTATGGAGAAATTTTAGCTTCCATCATAGTTTTGCATGCAAAAATATAGATATACTGGACATCTGCACCAACGTTGAGGTAAATCTCCAGAGCAGATGTCCTAACACTAAACTGACCTAAGTTAAAAGCAAATGTCTTTACCCTGGCAGCTGCTATGCTAAAATGTGTAACTTACATTCAATACATACAGCAGGAAACAAAGCAAGCGCTCACCAATATGGGCCGCATCTGAATGACTCACCACCTCATATGCACCGCTTAAATAGCTCAAATACACACTCAGCAATCAGACAGATGCAAAACATATGCAAAACTAAACTAAATACTTACCATGCAAAACAGGATAGCACAATGGGTGCTGCTAGCCTGGTAGTTACAGAACTGTGGATACAAAATATAGGTAAAAGGCTGCGCATCCCTGACCCAATACTGTACAATTGAATGGTTAATCGCTGTGGCGCACACCGCCCCCCCTGGACTAAAATGTACGCCCGCATCCAAACAATGCAATACTGGTCTATGGAGAAATTTTAGCTTCCATCATAGTTTTGCATGCAAAAATATAGATATACTGGACATCTGCACCAACGTTGAGGTAAATCTCCAGAGCAGATGTCCTAACACTAAACTGACCTAAGTTAAAAGCAAATGTCTTTACCCTGGCAGCTGCTATGCTAAAATGTGTAACTTACATTCAATACATACAGCAGGAAACAAAGCAAGCGCTCACCAATATGGGCCGCATCTGAATGACTCACCACCTCATATGCACCGCTTAAATAGCTCAAATACACACTCAGCAATCAGACAGATGCAAAACATATGCAAAACTAAACTAAATACTTACCATGCAAAACAGGATAGCACAATGGGTGCTGCTAGCCTGGTAGTTACAGAACTGTGGATACAAAATATAGGTAAAAGGCTGCGCATCCCTGACCCAATACTGTACAATTGAATGGTTAATCGCTGTGGCGCACACCGCCCCCCCTGGACTAAAATGTACGCCCGCATCCAAACAATGCAATACTGGTCTATGGAGAAATTTTAGCTTCCATCATAGTTTTGCATGCAAAAATATAGATATACTGGACATCTGCACCAACGTTGAGGTAAATCTCCAGAGCAGATGTCCTAACACTAAACTGACCTAAGTTAAAAGCAAATGTCTTTACCCTGGCAGCTGCTATGCTAAAATGTGTAACTTACATTCAATACATACAGCAGGAAACAAAGCAAGCGCTCACCAATATGGGCCGCATCTGAATGACTCACCACCTCATATGCACCGCTTAAATAGCTCAAATACACACTCAGCAATCAGACAGATGCAAAACATATGCAAAACTAAACTAAATACTTACCATGCAAAACAGGATAGCACAATGGGTGCTGCTAGCCTGGTAGTTACAGAACTGTGGATACAAAATATAGGTAAAAGGCTGCGCATCCCTGACCCAATACTGTACAATTGAATGGTTAATCGCTGTGGCGCACACCGCCCCCCCTGGACTAAAATGTACGCCCGCATCCAAACAATGCAATACTGGTCTATGGAGAAATTTTAGCTTCCATCATAGTTTTGCATGCAAAAATATAGATATACTGGACATCTGCACCAACGTTGAGGTAAATCTCCAGAGCAGATGTCCTAACACTAAACTGACCTAAGTTAAAAGCAAATGTCTTTACCCTGGCAGCTGCTATGCTAAAATGTGTAACTTACATTCAATACATACAGCAGGAAACAAAGCAAGCGCTCACCAATATGGGCCGCATCTGAATGACTCACCACCTCATATGCACCGCTTAAATAGCTCAAATACACACTCAGCAATCAGACAGATGCAAAACATATGCAAAACTAAACTAAATACTTACCATGCAAAACAGGATAGCACAATGGGTGCTGCTAGCCTGGTAGTTACAGAACTGTGGATACAAAATATAGGTAAAAGGCTGCGCATCCCTGACCCAATACTGTACAATTGAATGGTTAATCGCTGTGGCGCACACCGCCCCCCCTGGACTAAAATGTACGCCCGCATCCAAACAATGCAATACTGGTCTATGGAGAAATTTTAGCTTCCATCATAGTTTTGCATGCAAAAATATAGATATACTGGACATCTGCACCAACGTTGAGGTAAATCTCCAGAGCAGATGTCCTAACACTAAACTGACCTAAGTTAAAAGCAAATGTCTTTACCCTGGCAGCTGCTATGCTAAAATGTGTAACTTACATTCAATACATACAGCAGGAAACAAAGCAAGCGCTCACCAATATGGGCCGCATCTGAATGACTCACCACCTCATATGCACCGCTTAAATAGCTCAAATACACACTCAGCAATCAGACAGATGCAAAACATATGCAAAACTAAACTAAATACTTACCATGCAAAACAGGATAGCACAATGGGTGCTGCTAGCCTGGTAGTTACAGAACTGTGGATACAAAATATAGGTAAAAGGCTGCGCATCCCTGACCCAATACTGTACAATTGAATGGTTAATCGCTGTGGCGCACACCGCCCCCCCTGGACTAAAATGTACGCCCGCATCCAAACAATGCAATACTGGTCTATGGAGAAATTTTAGCTTCCATCATAGTTTTGCATGCAAAAATATAGATATACTGGACATCTGCACCAACGTTGAGGTAAATCTCCAGAGCAGATGTCCTAACACTAAACTGACCTAAGTTAAAAGCAAATGTCTTTACCCTGGCAGCTGCTATGCTAAAATGTGTAACTTACATTCAATACATACAGCAGGAAACAAAGCAAGCGCTCACCAATATGGGCCGCATCTGAATGACTCACCACCTCATATGCACCGCTTAAATAGCTCAAATACACACTCAGCAATCAGACAGATGCAAAACATATGCAAAACTAAACTAAATACTTACCATGCAAAACAGGATAGCACAATGGGTGCTGCTAGCCTGGTAGTTACAGAACTGTGGATACAAAATATAGGTAAAAGGCTGCGCATCCCTGACCCAATACTGTACAATTGAATGGTTAATCGCTGTGGCGCACACCGCCCCCCCTGGACTAAAATGTACGCCCGCATCCAAACAATGCAATACTGGTCTATGGAGAAATTTTAGCTTCCATCATAGTTTTGCATGCAAAAATATAGATATACTGGACATCTGCACCAACGTTGAGGTAAATCTCCAGAGCAGATGTCCTAACACTAAACTGACCTAAGTTAAAAGCAAATGTCTTTACCCTGGCAGCTGCTATGCTAAAATGTGTAACTTACATTCAATACATACAGCAGGAAACAAAGCAAGCGCTCACCAATATGGGCCGCATCTGAATGACTCACCACCTCATATGCACCGCTTAAATAGCTCAAATACACACTCAGCAATCAGACAGATGCAAAACATATGCAAAACTAAACTAAATACTTACCATGCAAAACAGGATAGCACAATGGGTGCTGCTAGCCTGGTAGTTACAGAACTGTGGATACAAAATATAGGTAAAAGGCTGCGCATCCCTGACCCAATACTGTACAATTGAATGGTTAATCGCTGTGGCGCACACCGCCCCCCCTGGACTAAAATGTACGCCCGCATCCAAACAATGCAATACTGGTCTATGGAGAAATTTTAGCTTCCATCATAGTTTTGCATGCAAAAATATAGATATACTGGACATCTGCACCAACGTTGAGGTAAATCTCCAGAGCAGATGTCCTAACACTAAACTGACCTAAGTTAAAAGCAAATGTCTTTACCCTGGCAGCTGCTATGCTAAAATGTGTAACTTACATTCAATACATACAGCAGGAAACAAAGCAAGCGCTCACCAATATGGGCCGCATCTGAATGACTCACCACCTCATATGCACCGCTTAAATAGCTCAAATACACACTCAGCAATCAGACAGATGCAAAACATATGCAAAACTAAACTAAATACTTACCATGCAAAACAGGATAGCACAATGGGTGCTGCTAGCCTGGTAGTTACAGAACTGTGGATACAAAATATAGGTAAAAGGCTGCGCATCCCTGACCCAATACTGTACAATTGAATGGTTAATCGCTGTGGCGCACACCGCCCCCCCTGGACTAAAATGTACGCCCGCATCCAAACAATGCAATACTGGTCTATGGAGAAATTTTAGCTTCCATCATAGTTTTGCATGCAAAAATATAGATATACTGGACATCTGCACCAACGTTGAGGTAAATCTCCAGAGCAGATGTCCTAACACTAAACTGACCTAAGTTAAAAGCAAATGTCTTTACCCTGGCAGCTGCTATGCTAAAATGTGTAACTTACATTCAATACATACAGCAGGAAACAAAGCAAGCGCTCACCAATATGGGCCGCATCTGAATGACTCACCACCTCATATGCACCGCTTAAATAGCTCAAATACACACTCATCTGCTCTGGAGATTTACCTCAACGTTGGTGCAGATGTCCAGTATATCTATATTTTTGCATGCAAAACTATGATGGAAGCTAAAATTTCTCCATAGACCAGTATTGCATTGTTTGGATGCGGGCGTACATTTTAGTCCAGGGGGGGCGGTGTGCGCCACAGCGATTAACCATTCAATTGTACAGTATTGGGTCAGGGATGCGCAGCCTTTTACCTATATTTTGTATCCACAGTTCTGTAACTACCAGGCTAGCAGCACCCATTGTGCTATCCTGTTTTGCATGGTAAGTATTTAGTTTAGTTTTGCATATGTTTTGCATCTGTCTGATTGCTGAGTGTGTATTTGAGCTATTTAAGCGGTGCATATGAGGTGGTGAGTCATTCAGATGCGGCCCATATTGGTGAGCGCTTGCTTTGTTTCCTGCTGTATGTATTGAATGTAAGTTACACATTTTAGCATAGCAGCTGCCAGGGTAAAGACATTTGCTTTTAACTTAGGTCAGTTTAGTGTTAGGACATCTGCTCTGGAGATTTACCTCAACGTTGGTGCAGATGTCCAGTATATCTATATTTTTGCATGCAAAACTATGATGGAAGCTAAAATTTCTCCATAGACCAGTATTGCATTGTTTGGATGCGGGCGTACATTTTAGTCCAGGGGGGGCGGTGTGCGCCACAGCGATTAACCATTCAATTGTACAGTATTGGGTCAGGGATGCGCAGCCTTTTACCTATATTTTGTATCCACAGTTCTGTAACTACCAGGCTAGCAGCACCCATTGTGCTATCCTGTTTTGCATGGTAAGTATTTAGTTTAGTTTTGCATATGTTTTGCATCTGTCTGATTGCTGAGTGTGTATTTGAGCTATTTAAGCGGTGCATATGAGGTGGTGAGTCATTCAGATGCGGCCCATATTGGTGAGCGCTTGCTTTGTTTCCTGCTGTATGTATTGAATGTAAGTTACACATTTTAGCATAGCAGCTGCCAGGGTAAAGACATTTGCTTTTAACTTAGGTCAGTTTAGTGTTAGGACATCTGCTCTGGAGATTTACCTCAACGTTGGTGCAGATGTCCAGTATATCTATATTTTTGCATGCAAAACTATGATGGAAGCTAAAATTTCTCCATAGACCAGTATTGCATTGTTTGGATGCGGGCGTACATTTTAGTCCAGGGGGGGCGGTGTGCGCCACAGCGATTAACCATTCAATTGTACAGTATTGGGTCAGGGATGCGCAGCCTTTTACCTATATTTTGTATCCACAGTTCTGTAACTACCAGGCTAGCAGCACCCATTGTGCTATCCTGTTTTGCATGGTAAGTATTTAGTTTAGTTTTGCATATGTTTTGCATCTGTCTGATTGCTGAGTGTGTATTTGAGCTATTTAAGCGGTGCATATGAGGTGGTGAGTCATTCAGATGCGGCCCATATTGGTGAGCGCTTGCTTTGTTTCCTGCTGTATGTATTGAATGTAAGTTACACATTTTAGCATAGCAGCTGCCAGGGTAAAGACATTTGCTTTTAACTTAGGTCAGTTTAGTGTTAGGACATCTGCTCTGGAGATTTACCTCAACGTTGGTGCAGATGTCCAGTATATCTATATTTTTGCATGCAAAACTATGATGGAAGCTAAAATTTCTCCATAGACCAGTATTGCATTGTTTGGATGCGGGCGTACATTTTAGTCCAGGGGGGGCGGTGTGCGCCACAGCGATTAACCATTCAATTGTACAGTATTGGGTCAGGGATGCGCAGCCTTTTACCTATATTTTGTATCCACAGTTCTGTAACTACCAGGCTAGCAGCACCCATTGTGCTATCCTGTTTTGCATGGTAAGTATTTAGTTTAGTTTTGCATATGTTTTGCATCTGTCTGATTGCTGAGTGTGTATTTGAGCTATTTAAGCGGTGCATATGAGGTGGTGAGTCATTCAGATGCGGCCCATATTGGTGAGCGCTTGCTTTGTTTCCTGCTGTATGTATTGAATGTAAGTTACACATTTTAGCATAGCAGCTGCCAGGGTAAAGACATTTGCTTTTAACTTAGGTCAGTTTAGTGTTAGGACATCTGCTCTGGAGATTTACCTCAACGTTGGTGCAGATGTCCAGTATATCTATATTTTTGCATGCAAAACTATGATGGAAGCTAAAATTTCTCCATAGACCAGTATTGCATTGTTTGGATGCGGGCGTACATTTTAGTCCAGGGGGGGCGGTGTGCGCCACAGCGATTAACCATTCAATTGTACAGTATTGGGTCAGGGATGCGCAGCCTTTTACCTATATTTTGTATCCACAGTTCTGTAACTACCAGGCTAGCAGCACCCATTGTGCTATCCTGTTTTGCATGGTAAGTATTTAGTTTAGTTTTGCATATGTTTTGCATCTGTCTGATTGCTGAGTGTGTATTTGAGCTATTTAAGCGGTGCATATGAGGTGGTGAGTCATTCAGATGCGGCCCATATTGGTGAGCGCTTGCTTTGTTTCCTGCTGTATGTATTGAATGTAAGTTACACATTTTAGCATAGCAGCTGCCAGGGTAAAGACATTTGCTTTTAACTTAGGTCAGTTTAGTGTTAGGACATCTGCTCTGGAGATTTACCTCAACGTTGGTGCAGATGTCCAGTATATCTATATTTTTGCATGCAAAACTATGATGGAAGCTAAAATTTCTCCATAGACCAGTATTGCATTGTTTGGATGCGGGCGTACATTTTAGTCCAGGGGGGGCGGTGTGCGCCACAGCGATTAACCATTCAATTGTACAGTATTGGGTCAGGGATGCGCAGCCTTTTACCTATATTTTGTATCCACAGTTCTGTAACTACCAGGCTAGCAGCACCCATTGTGCTATCCTGTTTTGCATGGTAAGTATTTAGTTTAGTTTTGCATATGTTTTGCATCTGTCTGATTGCTGAGTGTGTATTTGAGCTATTTAAGCGGTGCATATGAGGTGGTGAGTCATTCAGATGCGGCCCATATTGGTGAGCGCTTGCTTTGTTTCCTGCTGTATGTATTGAATGTAAGTTACACATTTTAGCATAGCAGCTGCCAGGGTAAAGACATTTGCTTTTAACTTAGGTCAGTTTAGTGTTAGGACATCTGCTCTGGAGATTTACCTCAACGTTGGTGCAGATGTCCAGTATATCTATATTTTTGCATGCAAAACTATGATGGAAGCTAAAATTTCTCCATAGACCAGTATTGCATTGTTTGGATGCGGGCGTACATTTTAGTCCAGGGGGGGCGGTGTGCGCCACAGCGATTAACCATTCAATTGTACAGTATTGGGTCAGGGATGCGCAGCCTTTTACCTATTATTATCCTAGGCATGCCTTGGTTGCAGGTTCATTACCCGCAGATAGACTGGGCCACAGGACAGTTGACAGCATGGTCACCTCATTGTTTCCAGCAGTGTTTGGGGAGACTGACATTAGGTCTAACTAAGGTACAGGTGGAAGGTATACCGGAACAATACTCAGATTATGCCGATGTGTTTTGTCCCAAGGCCGCGGATAAATTACCCCCGCATCGCCCATTTGACTGTCCCATTGACCTTCGTTCCGGTTGTATGCCTCCTCGAGGCCATTTATATAACTTATCTGGCCCCGAGAAACTCGCCATGCAGGAGTACATCCGTGAGAACTTGGCAAAGGGCTTCATCAGGCCGTCCCGGTCACCCGCTGGGGCAGGCTTCTTTTTTGTTAAAAAGAAAGACGGGGGTTTACGGCCTTGCATCGATTATCGTGGCCTCAATAAAATCACAGTGAAGAATCGCTACCCGTTACCACTTATAGACGATTTGTTCACACAGGTCACTGAGGCTAGGATATTTTCAAAACTGGATTTACGGGGGGCATACAACCTGGTGCGTATAAGGAAGGGCGATGAATGGAAGACGGCCTTCAATACCCCTGATGGGCACTACGAGTATAGGGTGATGCCCTTCGGTTTGTGTAATGCCCCGGCCGTCTTCCAGGAACTCATCAATGAGGTTTTTCGGGAGGTGTTGGGAAAGTTCGTTTTAGTCTATCTAGACGACATTCTCATTTTTTCTAACAACCTCCCGGAACACAAAACCCATGTCAGGATGGTATTAGACAAACTGAGGCAGAATCTGTTATACGCCAAACTCGAGAAATGTATTTTTGAGGTCACGTCGGTTGCCTTTCTGGGGTATATAATCTCCACCTCAGGTCTGTCTATGGACCCTGCCAAGATCTCCGCGGTCCTGGAATGGCCGCAGCCGGTGGGGTTAAAATCATTGCAACGGTTCTTGGGGTTTGCGAACTATTATAGAAGGTTTATTAAGGGGTACTCCACAGTAGTCGCCCCTCTCAGTAGCCTTACTAAAAAAGGGGCAGACACCACTCATTGGTCTCCCGAGGCCTTACAGGCTTTTTCTAAGTTAAAGGGGTTGTTCTGCTCAGCACCCATACTCAGACACGTGGACACTTCTTTTCCGTTTATTGTTGAGGTAGACGCCTCGGAGATCGAAGTGGGGGCTGTGCTGTCCCAGCGTTCTGGTCTCCAGGGTAGACTACACCCATGTGCCTATTTTTCCCGAAGGTTCTCTCCGGCAGAGAGAAACTACGACATAGGCAACAGGGAGCTCCTAGCCATCAAATTGGCCTTCAAAGAGTGGCGTCATTGGCTAGAAGGAGCTGAGCACACTATCACGGTTTATACTGACCACAAAAACCTGGAATACATCGAGGGGGCTAAAAGGTTAAGCCCAAGGCAGGCTCGATGGTCGCTATTTTTCTCGAGATTTACATTTTTGATCACGTATACGCCAGGTAGTAAGAATACCAAGGCAGACGCACTCTCTAGGTGTTTTGAGCCGGAGACAGCACAGCCCTCTGTTCCCGAGACCATTGTCCCACGAAGTGTGGTGTTAGCCGCCACCGAGACTTGGGAGGACTGGAAAGAGACCTTGAGTCCTTTTCAGCAGGATATCCCGGAAGGGAAACCAGACGGGGTATTATTTGTTCCGTTACCATTCCGTCTCCAGATCTTGGAGATGATCCACTCTCATAAGAACGCGGGACATCCTGGAGCATCTAGAACGCAAGATCTCGTGGCCAGATGTGCATGGTGGCCTTCGCTAGCCGCTGACTGCAAAGAGTTTGTCAGGGAATGTGCGGTGTGCGCGAAAAGCAAGCCCTCCCGGCTGGCATCTGTAGGTACTTTGCAGCCTTTGCCCACCCCGAGTGAACCATGGACCCACTTGTCCATGGATTTCGTGGGAGAGCTTCCGAGATCTGAAGGCATGTCAGTTATTTGGGTGGTGGTTGACCGTTTTAGTAAGATGGCCCACTTCGTGCCTCTGAAAGGACTCCCCTCGGCCCAGGAACTGGCCGATTTATTTATCATCCATGTCTTCAGACTGCATGGCATTCCAGAAGACATAGTATCCGATCGGGGAGTCCAGTTTGTTTCGAAATTTTGGAAGGCATTCTGTCACCAAATGGGCATGAAATTGTCATTTTCCTCGGGGTACCACCCACAGACAAATGGCCAGACGGAGAGGGTCAACCAATCGTTAGAGCAATTTTTGAGATGCTACGTTGCCGAGGCACAGAGTGATTGGGTTAAATATTTACCTTATGCAGAATTTGCCCACAATAACTTAAAGAGTTCGTCCTCAGGTTTCTGTCCATTTCAGATTGTGACAGGTAAACTGCCCAAATTCTCCCCAATGCCAGTTGCGGCCACTCCGTTCCCAGCCTTGGAGGCGTGGCAAAGGTCGTTTAAGGACATGTGGTGGACCATCAAGAATAATCTTGTAAAAGCATTCCAGAGTCAGAAAGGTCAGGCTGACAAAAGACGCTCGTTAGAGTGGAAATTCCAACCAGGAGATTTGGTTTGGGTGTCAACCCGTCACCTGACCCTAAAACAACCCTCTGACAAACTTGGTCCCAGGTTCGTGGGTCCATTCCCAGTTACTAGGAAGATCAACGATGTCACATATACCGTTGATCTTCCCACCAGCATGCGCGGAGTAAGGTCTTTTCACGTATCACTTCTCAAACCCGCAGTCCAGGTGGGTCCCACTCCTCCTTCTCCTGTCTTAGTCGATGCCCAACCTGAGTATGAGGTGGAAAAGATCATAGATTCACGTACTGTACAGAACTCGGTGCAGTATCTCGTACTTTGTCATGAGGCGGCTGCCTCCGTGCAGCATGTTGCGGAACGCCGCAAAACCGCCGCGTTGGACGCGGCGGTTTGCGCACATGCTCCGGCGGCAGAGACTCAGAGCGGGGCTGCTGTGGCTGGGTCATGTGGTCCCTCGAGATTTAGAGTGACGCGCGCGCACTCAGGCAGGGCCTTTATGGCAGCCAGTAGTAGTCAGCTGACCAGGCTGGTCAGCTGACTCTGGCTTCACTCCCCATTGGTCCAGCACGGTGGGAGGTGCTGGGGAGTGAAAGGGGTATATATACTACTGGCTGGTCATTTCTCGGGTGTCTGGCGTTGCGATCACATACGTGGGAGCACCCAGATCCGTAGTCAGATCCGTTAGTGTGCCGGGACCAGCTGGAGCTGTAATCCTACACTAAGCTAGATTCTGTTGATAGCTTAACCCCCTTGGCGGTATGAAAAATACTGCCAGGGGGCAGCGCAGCAGTTTTTTTTTAATTTATTTTTTTTTAAATCATGTAGCGAGCCCAGGGCTCGCTACATGATAGCCGCTGCTCAGCGGCATCCCCCCAGCCCCGCCGATCGCCTCCGGCGATAGGCGATCAGGAAATCCCGTTCAAAGAACGGGATTTCCTGGAGGGCTTCCCCCGTCGCCATGGCGACGGGGCGGGATGACGTCACCGACGTCAGCGACGTCGGGACGCCATTGGGAGACCCGATCCACCCCTTGTCGCTGCCTGGCACTGATTGGCCAGGCAGCGCAGGGGTCTGGGGGGGGGGTGCCGCGCGCCGCACCGGATAGCGGCGATCGGGCGCGCGGCGGCAGCGATCGGGGTGCTGGCGCAGCTAGCAAAGTGCTAGCTGTGTCCAGCAAAAAAAAATTATGAAAATCGGCCCAGCAGGGCCTGAGCGGCACCCTCCGGCGGCTTACCCCGTGTCACACACGGGGTTACCGCTAAGGAGGTTAAAGTACTAGTTTGATTGTGATTATCTGTTATGACCTTTGCCTGCCTCGACTATCCTCCTGAACTCTGACCTTGTACCTCGATATATCTGATACCCCGTTGCTGAACCCTGCCTGTACTTTGACTCCGCCTCTGCCTCCTGATTTTGTACCCCGATATATCTGATACTCCGTTGCTGAACCCTGCCTGTACTTTGACTCCGCCTCTGCCTCCTGATTTTGTACCCCCATATATCTGATACTCCGTTGCTGAACCCCGCCTGTACTCCGACTCTGTCTTTGCCTACTGATATTGTACTTATCTGTCCGTCTGTATACGACCTGGCTTGTCCGACCTCGAGAACCGACCTCACGATTGGAGGCGGTTCCCCCGTCCTGTTGGTGACACTTCCTCCTGAGTGTCACTTTCGGACTTCCCTTCCCACTGTCAGTCTGACTCCTCCCGTCTTGGAGAGCTCAGATTTGCGGAAGGAATCTGTGCAGTCCTCCTTGCTGCACTGAGGCTTGTCCTCTGTATTACTGTTGCACCAATCACAACACTCTACTCAGGTGAACAGAGGTTAGCAAGTATATTGGATTATCGGTGATACTGCAGATCACATATAATCTGGTATACGTCTGTATTTCCTGTGATACTGCAGATCACCGGTAATCAGACCTCTCTGTGCTTCACCGATCGTTACAGCTGCAGTCTGTGTTGGAAAATGCACTGCAGTGAGGAAGATCCGGTGGCTGGGACACCCAAGAGCAGGGATCCTGGAAGGAAAGGCTGTTACCCTCAGATGATGGCTGCTGGGAGCCTGGGACCCTCGACGACGGCTGCTGGGAGCCTGGGACCCTGACGGCTGCTGGGACCCTCAGATGAAGGCTGCTGGGACCCTCAGATGACGGCTGCTGGGACCCTCGGGTGGCGGCAGTCAGAGGGAGAAGGAGATGATTGCAGCGACAGGATCAGGTAAGATGCAGCAGGGGTTAGTTAGTGAAGTGTAGAGTAGTTTGGGTTGGATGCAGGGGTTAGTTAGTGAAGTGAAGTGTAGTGTAGTTTGGGTTGGCTGCAAGGGTCAGTTAGTGAATAGAGATGTAGCGAACGGTTCGCCGGCAAATGGTTCCAGGCGAACATTGGGGGTTCGCGTTCGCCTGGACTAAGCAAACTTTTGCGGAAGTTCGATTCGCCCCATAATGCACTATGAGGGTCAAATTTGACCCTCTGCATCACAGTCAGCAGGCACATTGTAGCCATTCAGGCTACACTAAGCCCTGGAGCTCCTCCCCCCCCCTTATATAAGGCAGGCTTGCCAGCCATTACACACACTCATGTGCCTGCTAGAGACAGACTAGGGACAGCTGCTGCAGACTTGTTCTCCTAGGGAAAGATTAGTTAGGCTCTTGGCTTGCTCCTGGCTGATTGTTATTGCTAAAATAGCACCCCTCAACAGCTCTTTTGAGAGCTCTAATGTTTTCCTGATGTGTTTTTTTTTGTGTGTGCTGCTCACTGAATTATACAGCCCTATCTGTTGCAGCTGGACCTTGGTAATTGTTATTACTGTGACAGCCAGGCCCTTCCTAACTATCTATACTGGGACACCTACCTATGCCTACCTAACTACTGGGGCACCTACCTACCTATACGGGGACACCTACCTACCTACCTACCTATACTAGGGGACCTACCTATGCCTACTTACCTATACTGGGTCTACTACCTATGCCTAGCTAACTACTGGTTCTCCTACCTATGTCTAGCTAACTACTGAGGCAGGGATGCTCAGATGTGCCTCATCCACGAATTCGGCAATCCGCGTGGTTGCAAAAAAAAATCCGCATTCCGCCCCGCCGCATGCGGATTTTCGTCCGCGTCCACGCAACCACGCGGATTTTCTGCCGTGAATGGCGTAATCACGCGTGGATTCCCGCCCGGAGGCGGATTTTCTTTTAACGTTAATAACAAAGCCCCCATACATGCTACAATCCCCCAAATTGCATGGATTATCGAGGTGATAAGGGGCTTTTAAAGACAAAATCACCACTGTAAATGGGGCTATTAATTGGTAATACGTGGTTTTAAAAAGGGATATACGCGTTAAGCAATCAAAGAGGTGAAGGCGAGTTCCAATGGCACTTGGCGGCGAAGGTACCGCTGGAGGAGGATGAGTGGCTGACGCCAAAAAGGCCCCAGAGAGGTTTTTGTAATTTTTTTTTTTGCAGCAATTAGCAATGACATCGCAGCAGAGTTGTCAGTGGACACGGGCAGTGTGAACGCAAAGTGCAGTGGTGGTAGCGACTGAGTCAGGAGAAGGACTATGCGGGCGGTCAGTTCAGCAGCACAGAAGGACCACGGCAACATACTGGTAGTAGTAGTAGCAGCACAGCGTCATAGTGCTGGCCAAAAAATTAAATGCACCCGGTGACCCGGGCAGTGTGAACGCAGACAGAGTACATTGGTGGAAGCGAGTGAGTCAGGAGGAGGAGGACAATGCGGGCGGTCAATTCAGCAGCACAGAAGGACCATGGCAACATACTGGTGGTAGTAGTAGCAGCACAGCGTCATAGTGCTGGCCAAAAAATTAAATGCACCCGGTGACCCGGGCAGTGTGAACGCAGACAGAGTACATTGGTGGAAGCGATTGAGTCAGGAGGAGGAGGACAATGCGGGCGGTCAGTTCAGCAGCACAGAACAGAAGGACCATGGCAACATACTGGTGGTAGTAGTAGTAGCACAGTGTCATAGTGCTGGCCAAAAAATTAAATGCACCCAGTGACCCGGGCAGTGTGAACGCAGAGTGCAGCAGTGGGAAGCGACTGAGTCAGGAGGAGGAGGACAATGCGGGCGGTCAGTTCAGCAGCAGCAGCACAGAAGGACCATGCCAACATACTGGTGGTAGTAGTAGTAGCACAGTGTCATAGTGCTGGCCAAAAAATTAAATGCACCCGGTGACCCGGGCAGTGATAACGCAGACAGAGTGCATTGGTGGTACCGTGGTAGCGACTGAGTCAGGAGGAGGAGGAGGACAAAGCGGGCGTTCAGTTCAGCAGCAGCAGCACAGAAGGACCATGGCAACATACTGGTGGTAGTAGTAGCAGCACAGCGTCATAGTGCTGGCCAAAAAATTAAATGCACCCGGTGACCCAGGCAGTGTGAACGCAGAGTGCAGCAGCGGGAAGCGACTGAGTCAGGAGGAGGAGGACAATGCGGGTGGTCAGTTCAGCAGCAGCAGCACAGAAGGACCATGCCAACATACTGGTGGTAGTAGTAGTAGCACAGTGTCATAGTGCTGGCCAAAAAATTAAATGCACCCAGTGACCCGGGCAGTGTGAACGCAGAGTGCAGCAGCGGGAAGCAACTGAGTCAGGAGGAGGAGGACAATGCGGGCGGTCAGTTCAGCAGCAGCAGCACAGAAGGACCATGCCAACATACTGGTGGTAGTAGTAGTAGCACAGTGTCATAGTGCTGGCCAAAAAATTAAATGCACCCGGTGACCCGGGCAGTGATAACGCAGACAGAGTGCATTGGTGGTACCGTGGTAGCGACTGAGTCAGGAGGAGGACAAAGCGGGCGTTCAGTTCAGCAGCAGCAGCAGCACAGAAGGACCATGGCAACATACTGGTGGTAGTAGTAGCAGCACAGCGTCATAGTGCTGGCCAAAAAATTAAATGCACCCGGTGACCCGGGCAGTGATAACGCAGACAGAGTACATTGGTGGAAGCGACTGAGTCAGGAGGAGGAGGACAATGCGGGCGGTCAGTTCAGCAGCACAGAAGGACCATGGCAACATACTGGTGGTAGTAGTAGTAGCACAGCGTCATAGTGCTGGCCAAAAAATTAAATGCACCTAGTGTCCCGGGCAGTGTGAACGCAGAGTGTAGTAGCGACTGAGTCAGGACTCAGGAGGACAAAGCGGGCGGTCAGTTCAGCAGCTCAGAAGGAGGACCATGGCAACTTACTGGTAGTAGTACCATAACACCAAAAAATTAACCAAGGTAGGCACTAGGCAGGTAGTAACTGTCTTTATTAAGGCAGGCATAGTTAACAACAGCACATGCAGCAGCCACTTCATGTCCCCCTGTGTCCGACAATAGGGGCCAGGAACTCACCTTCCACCCAAGCCTGGTTGATTTTCAGGAAGGTGAGTTTGTCCACAGAGGCGTGGGAGAGCCGAGAGCGCTTCTCTGTGACCACGCCACCGGCCGCACTAAAGCATCTCTCTGAGAGGAAACTGGAAGGAGGGCAGGATAGGAGTTCCAGGCCGTACTGGGAAAGCTCGCTCCAGATGTCCAGTCTCTTGACCCAGTACTCCAAGGGGTCCACGGGGCTGTCGGTGTCATTGAGCCCGCTGGATGACCCCATATAGTCAGACACCATGGTGGTCAGTCGTTGCTTGTGCTGGTTGGTGGTGGATGCTGTGGCGGGCACCTCTGTTCTGGGCTGCTGCACTGCATACAGGCTCTTGCTTAGGCTCTTCAGCTCTCCGGGGCGCCAGTTGCTGCTGCTGCTGCTGGTGCTGGTGGTTGTTGTTGTGCTGCTAGTGGCAATGGCAGGCATCTCTTGCTGGCTTGGCAGAGCAGTTACAGTGGGGGTGGAAGGCTGGGGGAATGCTTCCAGTAGTCTGCGCACAAGGGCCTCCTTCAACTTCCTTGTGCGTTGCTCGGTGGTGGATGGCGTCATTAAGTCTCCCAGCTTCCCCTTCAGACGGGGATCAAGCATCAAGGTAATCCAGATGTCCTCCCTTGAACGCATCTGGATCACCCGGGGGTCCCTGCGAAGGCAGCGCAACATGTGCACAGCCATGGGAAACAAGTGGGCCCTGCCAGCAAGATCTTCCTCGTCCTCGCCATTGTCCCATAACGCATGCCTGTCCTCTTCCTGTGCCATGTCGTTGTCCTCCTCAAACCGCCATCCACGTACAACGCCTGCTGCACTCTGCTCCTCCTCCTCATTCAGGTTAGGGACCTCCAACTCTTCCACTACCTGCTGTGAGCCCTCCTCTGAGCTGGACTGTGCTGCCATCTGCTCCTGTTCTTCCAACTGCCTCAGGGCTTCATCCCCACGCTCAATTAAATTGTCCATTGCCTGCTCCAGTAGACAAACCAAGGGCACCCACTGGCACACAGAGGCCCGCTCCTCACTGACCATCTTGGTTGCCTCCAGGAAGGGACTCAGCACCAGGCATACTTGCTGCATCAGTGTCCACTGAGTGGCAGTAATCATGGGGACTTGCTGGTTGCATACTGCTGCTGTAAGGTGGACAAGAGTGCAGAGGCAGTGGCTGACAGGCGGAAAAAAAAGCGTACCACTGCCCGGGCATCCTGCAGCAGCTCGCTCATCCCCTGGTAGTTGCGCAAGAAGCGCTGCACCACAAGATTGAGCACGTGGGCCAAGCAGGGGATGTGCTGGAGGTTTCCCTGCTGCACTGCTGCCACCAGGTTGGCCCCGTTATCGGCTGCCACATACCCCACTTCCAGGCCTCTGGGGGTCAGCCACCTCCGCTCCTGCTTCCTGAGGGCGGCCAGGACGTTGGTGGCCGTAAGCCTCTCCTTCCCCAGGGTCACCAATTTTAAAAGGGCTTGGCAGTGCCGAGGCTTGGCGCTGCTGCTGCCGAGGCGGGCTTGCTTTCCGGGTGCAGAGGGAGTGTCGTGACAGGACCCTTCTGCATCCCCCCTGATCCCGCGTGGTGGCACCACTAGCTGGGCTGATGCGCTCTTGTCCTCCCTCCCTTCCATCAGTGTCACCCAGTGGGCCGTAAAGGACAGGTAGCGACCTGTCCGAAATCTGCTACTCCACGAGTCCATGGTCACGTGGACCCGCTTGCCCACAGAGTAGTCCAGGGAACGGGCCACGTTTTCCACCGCAAACTTGTGGAGTGCTGGGATCGCGCTCCTGCTGAAATAGTGGCGACTGGGGACTTGCCACTCGGGGATGCCAAATTGGAGCAGCGTCCGCATGGCGCTCCCCTCCTGCACCAGGGAGTAGGGAAGCAGCTGTGATGCCATGGCCCGGGCCACCAAGCCATTTAGTTTGCGGATCCGCCTGTGGCTTGGAGGCAGAGGCTTGGTCAGACCCTGAAAGGTGTCGCTCAGCAGGGTCTGACGACGCTGGGATGCAGGGGAGACAGAGGAGAGAGACGAACACTGGCTGCCAGCCTCAATGTCTGTGTCCTGAGTAGCCGAGGTGGAAGAGCGCTTGCGTGCTACTACTGCTGCTGCTGTGGGGGATTCACGACCCTGAGGGAGGGATGATGCTGCTGCGCTGGTGGGCCTTCTGCTCTCAGGAACCCCTACCAGCAGTGCCTGCTTCCTCTTAAACTCCGCATACTCGCGGCAGTGGCGGCTTCTCAGGTGGCCCTGGAGGGATGAGGTACCCATCTTGCTCAGACTTTTGCCACGGCTCAATCTTTTGCTGCATAACCTGCACACCGCATACCTTTTGTCATCAGTACATTCGTCAAAGCAATCCCACACTGGTGACTTTAATTTACTGCGGCCCCCACTAGCAGCGGGTGCAGCGGAACAATGTGTGGTAGTAGTTGCCGGGGGTTGCATGGTGGTGGTGCCGGCTGAAGCAGTGTCCTGTCTACTTCCTCCACGCCCACTGCTGCCGATGCCCCTGCCCCTGCCTGACATATGGCGATATCCTTGCCTAGGCCGAGGTGACTCGTCATCCTGCTCTGACCATTCTTCCACGGACTCAGCAGGCTGCACATAGTTAGGGTCCACAACGTCGTCATCATCAGCAGCATCATCATAATCCAGCTCTTCCTCTGACTCCCCCGCCTCCTCTTCTGTCCCTACATCCCCAGACACAGACCCCTCTTCTTCATCACCAGAACTCAACAACGCTTGTGATTGTGGCCCGATCTCAATCTCTGCCACATCAGTCCCCAGTAAGTCCTGAGCTTCTTGCATCAGCAGGTTCCCAGATGCCAGACTAAGAGACAGAACGCTGTCATCCTGGGAGGGCTGCTGACCAGTGGGTGCTGGGGTGGATGTCACAACAAGCGTGGGACATTGGCTGCTGCTGCTGCTGCTGCTTGGAGTGGTGCTCACAGTAGAGGTCTGGGAGGAAGTCATGATGTCCATGAGTACGTCAGGTTCCATTTGCTCAACCACCACACGGGGACCAGAAACTTTAAAATATTTGGACAATGGCGTCCGCTGACTTGGCCCAGGCTTTGCTGCCCCCCTTTCTGCTGCATCACGACCACGTACAGCTGGGCATCCTCTCCCTGGACGTGGAGCAGTCCCAGAAGTGGCTGAGGCAATTGAACTCCCTTTCCTCTCACCCCGCGAAACCCTGCCAGACATGTTGCTAGTAATGAATCACTGGATGCAGTGGGCACAGTACAAGGTCACTGAAGGATGCAGTGGGCACAGCAGTGGGCACTGGATATACAACTAGGTCACTGAAGGATGCAGTGGGCACAGTACAAGGTCACTGAAGGATGCAGTGGGCACAGCAGTGGGCACTGGATATACAACTAGGTCACTGAAGGATGCAGTGGGCACAGTACAAGGTCACTGAAGGATGCAGTGGGCACAGCAGTGGGCACTGGATATACAACTAGGTCACTGAAAGATGCAGTGGGCACAGTACAAGGTCACTGAAGGATGCAGTGGGCACAGCAGTGGGCACTGGATATACAACTAGGTCACTGAAGGATGCAGTGGGCACAGTACAAGGTCACTGAAGGATGCAGTGGGCACAGCAGTGGGCACTGGATATACAACTAGGTCACTGAAGGATGCAGTGGGCACAGTACAAGGTCACTGAAGGATGCAGTGGGCACTGGATATACAACTAGGTCACTGAAGGATGCAGTGGGCACACAATGATGTCACACTTGGTAATGAGATGCTTATATGCCAGCGAGCGAGCAGTGGGCACTGGGCACGGCACAAGGTCACTGACAGAATGAATGAACAGCGCTGGCAGAGAGTGGCGGCGCCGGCGGTGTGACTGGCTGCCTGCAAATAGTACAAGTGTATAACTGTCACTGGAATATACAAGTGAACACTGCAGCTGCACTAACCTGCCTGCTTGCACTACACACAGATAATCCCCACTCCCACTACACTGACTACACTGCAGCACTGAACCTGCCTGCACTACACACAGTTAAATAATCACTAGACTCCCACACTCCCACTACACTACACTGACTACAACTAACTACAGCAATCACTCACTGACTAGCTAACTGTGTACAGTATAAGAGCAGTGTTAGCAAAAAAAAAACACTTTTGTTTTTAACACAATAAATGCACTTGCTCAAACAACAATGGCCTGGAGATAATCCTCTCAGCACCACAGTCTAGCAAGGACAGAGCTTTTCCATCATGGCCGCCGCTTTATATTCAGGAGGGGAGGGCATAGCTCCCCTCCTGTGATTGGTTGCTAGGGCCTGGCTGGGGCCCTCTGATTGGCCTGCAATGTGTCACTTCGGCATAGTTTGACGCATTTCCGCTAACCACGACTTCAGTGCCGGGTTTCACGAGCGTGAATGCGGATTTCTGTCCGCATTCACGCGAAGCCGAAGCAGATTTTTGTGGTTGAAAATCTATTCACGGCTTAGCGTGTCCGAGGCGGAATGCGTCAAAATGGTCGTGAATCCACGCGTAAGCGTGATCACGACCTGGCGGTGAGCACCACTGTACTAAGGCACCTACCTATGCCTACCTACCTATACTGGGACTTCTACCTATGCCTACCTACCTATACTGGGACTCCTACCTATGCCTAGCTAAATACTGGGACACCTACCTATGCCTAGCTAACTACTGGGACACCTACCTATGCCTACCTACCTATACTGGGTCTCCTACCTATGCCTAGCTAACTACTGGGACACCTACCTATGCCTACCTACCTATACTGGGTCTCCTACCTATGCCTAGCTAACTACTGGGACACCTAACTATGCCTACCTACCTATACTGGGTCACCTACCTATGCCTAGCTAACTACTGGGACATCTACCTATGCCTACCTACATACAAGAAGATAATAAGGTCGTTGCTTCATTGTGGACAGACCAAATTTGATCAGCTGGACAGTCACTGTTGTTCTATCATTGAGCTACCACAGCCCGGCGACCATATGGGCTTGAAAACCACCACGGCCTACACTCTCGCCATGGTGCGCACCAGTCCAGCATGGCCGTCACTACGTAAACAGCTGTTTGCGGTGCATTACACAGTGAGTTTGGTGCATCAGTGTGAAGCAGAACTCTAATTACACTGCCTGATTGATGTACTGCACTCTCGCCATGGTGCGCACCAGTCCAGCACGGCCGTCACTATGCAAACAGCTGCAGTACGTTACACAGTGAGTTTGGTGTGTCAGTGTGAAGCAGTACTCTAATTACATTCCCTGATTGATGTATACACATGCAAGATGTTTTTAAGCACTTTAGGCCTGCAATTTAGCATTCAATGTCATTTCTGCCCTTAAAACGCTGCTTTGCGTCACATCCAGATTTCTCCCCGGGACTTTGGGCATGTATCCCAGTCCGCCATGCCCCCCTCCAGGTGTTAGACCCCTTGAAACATCTTTTCCATCACTTTTGTGGCCAGCATAATTTTTTCTATTTTTCAAAGTTCGCATCCCCATTGAAGTCTATTGCGGTTTGCGAACTTTTCGGCAACCCGAGCCTTCCGCGAAGGTTCGCGAACGGGATTCGCGAACCAAAAATCGGAGGTTCGCGACATCTCTATTAGTGAAGTGTAGTGTAGTGTAGTTGGTGGTGGTAAGGGTTAGTGAAGTAAAGTGTAGTTGGTGGGGGCTGCAGGGGTAAGTGAAGTGTAGTGTAGCAGGATTTAGTGTAGATGGGCAGTGTAGCTTAGCTAGAGATAGTTTTGGGGGGGTTAAAGGTCCATAAGATGCCCCTGCACCATAGACGCACATCGGATTAGTTTATTTTTTTCCCCTGATCTTTGCCCTCTAAATCTAGGTGCGTCTTGTATGCCGGAGCGTCTTATATTTTGAAAAATACAGTAAATATGCATTTCTCTTAGAGCAAAATGCAGGACTGTACAATTTTTTTTTCTCAGGTGTTGCTGTCACTTACAGTAGGCAGTAGAAATCTAGCAGATCTACCAGATTTTGAACTGGTTCATCTCATGGGGAGTCTCAGTATTTTCATTAGGGATGATTCACAGTGATTCCCTGCATGCACTTTCAGAAGGGGAATTGCAGGTTATTGAGGGACTTGGTTTTATAATTACATAAGCACACGTGCCAGCATCCGTCTCAAAGATGGACGCTCGCACAAATGGAAACCTACTTGTGGGTTTTCCAAAGGCACTCCCTGGAAAATCATGTAGTTTCGGCACCCGGCGCACCAAAACCAGGCATCCCATAGCAGTAATGTTATGCTACACTGGGTGCGTGAGAGTAACTCGAGCTCCAGCGATCGCTGGATCCCGAATTATACCTCTGTGTTTCGACGACCCAGAGGGGGAATAGTATTTAATGCCAGGGCTGGTTCTGGACTTTTTGCTGCCTGAGGCAAACTTGTGAGGGTGCGCCCCATCCGCCCCTGAATGAACGCACAGCACCCGACAAATTTACTCTGCATCATTTAATGTTCTCACATGACATGCTGCAGGTCAACACAATAGCACACTGGCTGGCTGTGAGTTTGTGACAGACAAACTGCTCACCCTCAGCCACTCCATTCCTCCTCAATCAGGACGGCACTGCCACCTCCTCCCTTCTGCTTTGCAAGTCAAATGAAACACTGCTGCTCTCCTGCCTCCCCCCTCCTCACTCACTGTCAGACTCCTCACACAGCACAAATAGCTGCTTTTCCCCAATTATGACCTCTTCACCTCGCTCTCTTCTCGCTTCTCCTCCTACTCTGACTGCATGCTGTTAGTGTAAACACAGTACAAACATGCTGCCCCTATAATCTCTGCACCTGATTCAAAAGTTTCACCTTGCTTCATGAGAGAGCCAGCCCTGTTTAATGCTGCCGGGAAGCTTAGCGGCAGCAGGGAGCGATGCCATTCGACTCCCCCAGTGCCCAGCTCACCCGCAGCATACTAATACGTACGCCTCCCTGGATAGTAACAATTCAAAGATGCCTGTCTCCTCACATACACACTATTCTGGCAGTTGGTATTTTGGCAATTGAATTGAGCCACTGCCATTCAGGAGGTGCTTTCCTTTGAATCCCTCATGAGGAGATTGACTAGTCCAAAACCTGTCCGATTTTTACTACCTACTCTAAGTGATGGTCACACAGGAAAAAAACTAATTTATAGTTAAATTACTCTGGGATGTCTAATATATATGCGTACACGTGTTATAAATTTTACATTTTTTTGCAATGTTTTAAATCAAGGGCAAACACTATGTTTTTCTATTTTGCTTGGATAAGGCTTTAAAGCTGATGCTTTTACACTCCGTGCCAAAGAACAAAGTGCACAGATGGACCCAAGAGCAATAGCCCCATGAATGTGAATTCTTATCATATTGCATCCAGTAAAGCTGCTAATAATACAATGCAGCATTCCAATAAAAATTAAACAGCTCTAGATCCTGTTTGCTGCAACATTTTAAATAAAGTGCTCCCCCTCCTGCCATTAACATTTCCACTTGTTATATAAAATTCCATAGATATGACTCTCTCAGGTATAAGATTTGTTTATTCAGTATAAATGTGTGTGTGTTTTAACCTCTGCTACCATTGAGGCACTATCAACATTTCTTTAGAGGCATAAGTGCTCACATTAAAAGGCATTATACCGTACTTTTTCCTTATTGTTTTATAACATTTCAGCATGTGAAATCTAAGTATGAAATAATAGTTACATGCAAATGAGTATGCTGTGTGTTACATTAATGTCAGTTAATGTCAGGAGGCAGTTGGTTTCTCTTTATTGAGCCTAGGTGTTTCATGTGTCTGCGAATATTAGGCTTCTGAAGTAGACATCTGGAATTGTGTAATATTGAACATTTCTTGACTATTTCTACTTTCTAGCTTTTCAATATCACAGTTATTTAAAGGTAGAAAAGTATTTTTGACATTATGTACCTCAAACACTATTAAAGTGGAAGAGCATCTAATTTTTTCTTAAATGTTTTGTATTATAAAAAACTGGAAGGCGTTCAACTTGGAGTTGGTCCAAGGCCTACCCAGGGCTGTATTTAGGGTGTGCTGCCCTAGACACCTCAGACTTATGATGCCCTTCGCTCCCCAGCCCCTTCTAAAAAGAGATTAGCATGCAATGCGTGCCTTGGCAAAAGTGGGCGCGGCCACAAATGTGGTGGGCATGCAGTAGGCATGACCAATGAAAATGTCCTAGTAAAAGTGCAATCCAAAGTCAGCAGGCGCTTGTTTCTTCTCCAGATATGTGTAAAGTGACCCTTGGTGGTAGGTGTTAGATTGTGAGCTCCTCAGAAGACAGTCAGTGACATGACTTTGTACTCTGTAAAGTGCTGCAAAAGATATCATTGCTATATAAATGCATCATAATAATATGGTAGGACATTAGGCTATGACTATGGTAGGATTAGAGTGTGAGCTCCTCTAGGGACAGTCATTGACATGGCCATTTACTCTGTAAAGTGCTGCAGAAGATGGCAGTGCTATATAAATACATAATAATAACAATATGGTAGGACATTACACTATGACTATGGCAGGATTAGATGTGAGCCCCTCAGAGGACAGTCAGTGACATGATTATGTACTCTGTAAAATCTTGCAGAAGATGTCAGTCCTATATAATTACATAATGACACAAAGTTTGGTATTGCCGCAGTTTGAATGGAACTGATGGAGAGGTCTCAATTAGTCCCAGCATGCAGTATAGGTGATAGTTTAAAAACAGAAGATTCTCCCGGCGCTAAGCAGTTTCCCCCAAAACACAAATAATGTGGCAGCGTTTCCACAACATAAACATAATGTGGCAGTGTTCCCCAAAATACACAATGCAGCAGCGTTCCCCACAAAATACACATAATGCGGCAGCGTTCCCCACAAAATACACATAATGCGGCAATGTTCACACAAATTACACATAATGAAGCAGCATTCGCACAAAATATACATAGAATGGCAGCATTCCCACAAAATGCACATAGTGGGGCAGTGTTTCCACAATATACACATAATACGCCAGTGTTTTTACAAAATACACATAATAAGGCAGCGTTTCCACAAAACAAACATAATGCGGCAGCATTTTCCCACAAAATACACATAATGTGGCATTTTCCACAAAATAATGTGGCAGTGTATCCCCCAAAATAAACACAATGTGGCAGAGTATCCCCCAAATATACACAATGTTGCAATGTAGCCCCCAAAATACACACAGCGTGCCTCTTTTGTCCCCCTGTGCCATCTCTCTTCCCCCTGTGTGCCACCTCTGTTCCCCGTGTGTCACATCTGTTCCCCATGTGTCACATCTTTTCCCCCTGTGCCACCTCTGTTTCCCCTGTGCGTCACCTCTGTTCCCCCCGTGTGTCACCTCTGTTCCCACTGTATGCCTCTTCTGTTCCCCCTAGTTTAGGTATCCAGGCATTGGTGCCCCAGTATAGGTCGCTAGGCATAGGTGCCCCCAGTATAGATAGCCTGGCATAGGTGCCTTCAGTATAGGTAGCCAGGCTTAGGTGCCCCCAGTATGGGTAGCCTGGTATAGGTGCCCCAGTATAGATAGCCAGAAATAGGTGCCCGCAGTATAGATAGCCAGGCATAAGTGCCCCCAGTATAGATAGCCAGGCATAAGTGCCCCCAGTATAGATAGCCAGGCATAGGTGCCCCCAGTATAGACTGCCATACTCATTTTCCTCTTTTAAAATAACAAATTGTTCCTTAAAGGATATCCAAGATGAGAAATAAAAGTTAGCTTTACTTACATGGGGCTTCTTCCAGCTCCTAGAGGTCACATGTGTCCCTCCCCGCAGCTCCGGTCTTCTCCCGTGTCCCGCTGGCAGCCTCTGTAGAATTGCCAATGCCCGATGGGTTGCCGCCTTCTGCGCATGTGCGAGAGCGTGCCGGCACAGTACTTGCCCGATGACTGACAACAGTGCGCGGTGCAGGCGCATGCTGACACATGAGCAGAGAATGCCAACCCATGGGGGGTCAGAAAAACTGCAGAGGCTGTCAGCGGGACCAAGAGAAGACCAGAGCTGCAGCAAGGGCCACACGTGAACTCTAGGGGTTGGAAGAAGACCCAGGTAAGTAAAGCTAACTTTTATTTCTCATATCGTTTAAGGTAAGCTTCTTAACAGTTTCACAGCATCAGAACTTTGTTTTTCTTACGTAAGCCTTATTTTTAGCTGCACAAAAGCTAAGCTCCGCCCCATCAAAGAAAACTGCCCGGGCATTTTTCCCTTGATGCTGTGCAAAGCATGATTTCCTATGCTGTTATTCATGTTGCCTAGCAACTGGGAGGGGTGATCAGCACACAGGACAGTTTGAACTGTGTCTCATGCTCCCTGTCACCTCCTTTCAACCAAAAAGATGGCTGCCCTCATGAAATCAAACATTTGCCTGTTCTTTTAAAACGGGGTGGGTAAGAGATTATATTACCTATCTGTTTTAATTAACATAACTAATGTAAGTTAATGACAGTATGTTTGTTTTGGCTGAAGTTCCTCTTTAATGGCAATAACATTTCAAGTGTTTGACAGATCATTAGATCACGTATCAAAAAATGCTCTGTAGGCGTCTTCAACAGAGTCTCTGCACAGCTCTGCAATAGAATGTGACTGGGTTACAGCAGACACTTTAAGCTAATGAATATTTTGGGGAACTTCCAACGTGCTTACTTGAGTTTTATTCACCCGATCTTTGTTTTTATCTCTGAGACAAGCATAGCTGTGGGTATTGGCAATTCTCAGGATACCCAACTTTACATGTTTGCTTACAACATGCGTGTGTATGGCATTATAATGATTGCTTAAACAATAGATTATTTAGCTGCTGCATCATGTGTGAGCATCCAGCATCTAATTAATGTCTGCAGCCAGGTTGGAAGCAAACAGATTAAAGTTTCCCATTTGACTAACACATAAATCTATCTCTCACCTAGACATGATGACAGAGAAGCATGCTGAGAGTTGGGCACGCAAACCACAGCTTGTTCATGCACGTAATTCCACCTGGTCCTCAGGTGCAGATTTAAATAACATCCTCCTCATATGATGTCCAGTAAATACGATGTCAGCTGTGTATGGTTTCTGTGCAGTTGACATGGATTTATCTTACCATTATGTGAGATATTTAAAAATCAATGAAGCAGGCTTTATTTATCAGTCCTTTAAAATGGATCCGAGATAAACTTTTACTCATTGCATAATTGTGCCCCTTACATATACAGTAATTTTTAGGGCAGTCCTCAAGCCAAATACTTTTTTTTTTTGTTTTAATACCATAACTCTCTATAAACTAAACAAGCCTCTCCCACAGCTCCACCAGCGCCTAGGCATTCTGAGTTCCATGTAGCAAGTGCTCATGGGAGCTCAGTCTGGGGAGGAGGAGGTTTTTCCCGAAGGAGGAGGAAGAGGCGTTACCAGCCATAGATTTCAAAGGCAAGAGGGCGGAGAAGGGAGGAGAGGGGAGTGGAATTTTCACAGGCTGAGGGGTGGAGATGCAGAGCAGCTTGCCTGTGTAATGACGACAAGCAGAATATGGCTGCTCTCAATGTATCACAGGAAGAAATAATCGTTTGTGTTGAAGCTGTTTGCAGCCAGATTTGCTGTGTAAACTATATGAGCTTTAGATAAAATATATAGACAAGTTACTTGTTGTAATTCGTTTTTCATCTCGCACCCACTTTAAAGTGTAGCAGGGCCAAAGATCGGTGCAAAATGAGACATTTACCTAAAGTGAGGGAAGCCCCTCGCTGAGCGCGGCTCCCCCAAAGATTGGCGACAAGGCATTGTCACCAATTATATCAGGGCCACACACCTCCTCTTCTGCAGTGCAGCCACACCCACGCATGCGCACTAAGTCTGAACCACTCATGTACAAGTAGCACCATGCTACTGTGCATGTACAGCCATGCTCGCTTGGCTACTGCATGCTTGCACTCGTAATAGCAGAGGAGCAAAGCCCCAATGTTGAGGGAGACCGCGCTGACTAAGGGGGGACATCTGAGCACGGAGGGAAGCTTCAATAGAAACCTGAGGCTTCCCTTTGTTTAGGTAAATATCTCTTTTTGAACCCTTGCTGGCAAAAATGTAATAAGCGATTTAGGCTGCTTATTCAAAGATGACTATTGTTGAAGGCAAAGTGTGTTATTTCACCAATTTTATGATATTTGTGTATTATTTTTGTGAATAAACTTTATATTTTTTTAATCATAAACAAATGACCTGATTCATACCTACCTTACCCCATGATGTTCCTATAAATATGCATTATCTCGTGCAAAATCCTTAGTGCCTCTAAAATTAAAAACTATAGGTTGTAAGCAAACCGATTTGAGTTTCCACTTTGGTTAACGCATAAACCTAGCTGTCACCTAGACATGATGACAGAAGAGCATGCTGAGAGTTGCAGTGTACAGCAGATGGAGAACCGCAGAGTTCCTAAGAGTGGCAAAACACATCACATCAGTAGAGAGAGAAACAAAAAAATCTCTTGAGCATTAGAGGCTAATAAAGAATATATATTTGTAAATTGAACAGCTCCGTGTGATAAAACATACATTTCTGTCTTTGCAGAGTATGATTCCCATTTCCATTTGTTTTCATTTCCCTCAGGTTCCGCAATGGCTTTTTGATGCTAATAATTTGAGTCACCAAGAGCAGCACAAGTTTCAAGTGTGCACCCAAAAAAAAAAGGTGAAATCAAAAAGAAAGAAAAGACAAAGCTAAGTCACTTGCATAACACTCAGCTATTAACTGCAATGACCTCAATTAAAATTATCTCTAGCAGAAACAAAAAAATCACTGAAAAGCCCAACTTAACCCTGAATTCAACAAGGCATTTTCCCAATGCAATCATGCTGATTAGTGGAAACTATAAATGTTATTTATTGCATTTGCATTAAACTTTTAAAATTAAAAAGACTATTGTGTAGCTCTACTTGCCTGCAGCTGTGCATCTATCTATACAGATCTAGGTCATGTTCATATTGATGCGTGGTGGTTCGTTGTAACTCAACTCGGATTGTAGCACCACCTATGCAATGTTCACAGTGAAACAGCTACAGTATAACACCGTGCAGTGTATTACCCAGCACCGGGACAAGGTCCTTCAGCACCCAAGGCTGAGACACCAGAATGCGCCCCCCCATCTCTCCCACCCCAGCCATCACATGCTGATTGCTATTAGACTAAGGGCCCCCAACCCCTCCAACACCTTAATCTCTAGTAATCTGGCTTGCAGTCACTGCCATGTATCCCCTTGGTATGATAGCTAAATGAGTTGTGCCCCCCCTCCTACACTGCGCCCTGAGGCTGGAGCCTCTCTTGCCTCTGCCTCGGCCCAGCCTCGGTGTTACCGCAACATGCGTGTGTTAACAGTGAAAACGAAGCATACTTTTCATTAACTGTAGGTTTAACTGTATGCAACGCAATACACAGATAACGTACAGTGCTGCTTTCCCATTCCATTGTGTTCCTGCTGTTACAAGGAATGTAATACAACATCCACTGTTAATCTACCCCTTAAGTGTGAGTTTAAAATTATTAACCTGAAAGTGTCACCATCAGAGAGTATGCTTAAACACAGTTTAAGGTCCCATTTACACTTAATCAGTGTAAGGCTTGACAGATTATGTCCACAATTAGAGATGGCTTGAACCTCCGATTTTAGGTTTGCGAACCTCGCACGCGAATTTCCCGCAAAAGTTTGGTTTGCACGAACTTTCGCGAACCGCAATAGACTTCAATGGGGAAGCGAACTTTGAAAACTAGAAATATTTATGCTGCCCACAAAAGTGATGGAAAAGATGTTTCAAGGGGTCTAACACCTGGAGAGCGGCATGGAGGAGTGGGATGCATGCCAAAAGTCCCAGGGAAAAATCAGGATTTGACGCACATCAGTGTTTTAAGGGCAGAAATCACATTGCATGCTAAATTGGAGGCCTAAAGTGCTTTAAAACTTCTTGCATGTGGATACAGGTAGTGTAATTAGTGTACTGCTTCACACTGACAGACCAAACTCACTGTGTAACGCACTGCAAACAGCTGTTTGTGTAGTGACGGCCATGCTGGACTGGTGCGCACCATGGCGAGATTGCTTTTCTTCAGTGATGTCAGGTAATGTCTGACTGCCTTATCAACTTTCAATGGTTTTTTCTCTACCATTGTTAAAGCTTACATCTATTTTTTTACATTACTTTTTCTGCTGGCTGTTCAGTACCTTTAACGAGAATCTGTTATGGAGGGCAAGTCTGCCATTCATTCAACTGTGTGACTGATAAACTTTCCATATTACTTTCTCAGTACCATGGTGACCATGAGTAATGGCCGAAGATTCAGGGTTCGATTCCAGTCCGGAGTGGGAGCCTGAGAAACGGCTACCACCACACATCCAAGGAAGGCAGCAGGCACGCTGTGGGCAAAGGAGCAGAAACGGCTACCACCACACATCCAAGGAAGGCAGCAGGCACGGCACACAAGTCCCGACTCAGGGAGGTAGTGATGAGAAATAACAATACAGGAGGACTCTTTCGAAGCCCTGCTGTATATGAGACGAATCAACTTTAAATTATGGAGGGCAAGTCTGCCATCCATTCAAGTGAAAGGTATGCACTGACTTGACTAATACAATGTGCAGTCACACAGGTGCACTGAAAAGTATGCAGTGACTGGTATTACAATACAATGTGCAGCTGTCACACAGGTGCAGTTAACAGGTATGCATGGACTGGTATATTAAACAGCATGCGGTCACACAGGTGCACTGAACAGGCATGCAGTGACTGGTATCAATACAATGTGCAGTTGTCACACACACAGGTACCGTGAACATGTGCAGTGACTGGTATATAACACTGTGTGCGGTCATGTAGGTAGGTGCAATGAACAGGTATGCAGTGATTGGTATTACAAATGTGCAGCTGTCACACACACAGGTACCGTGAACAAGTGCAGTGACTGGTATATAACACTGCGTGTGGTCACGTACGTAGGTGCACTGAACAGGTATGCAGTGATTGGTATTACAAATGTACAGCTTTCAGACACACAGGTACCGTGAACGGGTGCAGTGACTGGTATATAACACTGCGTGCGGTCGCGTAGGTAGGTGCACTGAACAGGTATGTAGGGATTGGTATTACAAATGTGCAGCTGTCACACACACAGGTACCGTGAACAGATAGTCACTGAATGTGCTGGGCCTGGCAGTGGCACAGTAGGAAATACCAAGGGGCCAAGGGCCAGCTGCGACTGAATGACCGGGCTGTATATGCAACAAGTGTCTGTGGGACACACACATAAAAAAAAAATTGTCCACAAGAACAACATTAGCTTTCAAAAGAGCTGTTGAGGGGTGCTTTTTAGCAATAAGTATCAGCAAGGAGCAAGCTAACAAGCCTAACAAGAGCCTAACTAAGCTTTCCCTAATGTCTCTGCAGCAAGCTATCCCTTTACTAATTACTGCCGCCACACAAGTGAGTGAAATGGCCAATGCTGCCTGCTTTTTATAAGGGGGGGGGGGGGGGCTCCAGGAGGGAGTGTAGCTTGATTGGCTACCATGTGTCTGCTGACTGTGATGTAGAGGGTCAAAGTTGAGCCTAATGATGTAGTATAGGGGACGGGTCGAACTCGCATATAGCTCGCGGTTCACCGCAAACGCGAACCAGCGGAGTTTGCGCGAATCGGTTCACCGGCAAACTGTTCAGGCCATCTCTATCCACAATCAGTCTCTATACCCCAATATAGTGCCTTGACTCTGAGCCCGTCCCATAGTCTTCACCTATAAACAAGCCCTCGCGTGAACAGGGCACTTTATTTGTCTCCTGAAAATGGTTAACTCCAGGTCTTAATGTGCAAGGTATACAGACTGAAGTAGAGTGGACAATAACCCCCTAGAGCCCCACTGAGGCAAGTATCAACAGAGTTCATGAGTTAACAAGTGTTAAACTGTCATAGTACCTTGATGATGAGGATGAGGTCCACAATGGTGATAGGCAGTAGGTCGGTCCCTCATAGTACCTTGATGAAGAGGATGAGGCCCACAATGGTGATAGACAGTAAGCAAATCCAGTGACAGGTAATGGTTGATCCAAACGGGGTCCAGGTACAAGCAGATGTCGGTCCAGGCAGCAGGCAAGAGTATCCAGGTAACAAGCAGAGGTCGGTCCAGGCAGCAGGCAAGAGTATCCAGGTAACAAGCAGAGGTCAGTTCAGGCAGCAGACAAGAAGGTTCGAGAAACAAACCAAGGGTCAAATTCCAGATAAACAATATTAGTAAGTGCACACCCAGCAACAAGCCACAGCTTTGTTATCACGGGTGATGACTGGGAGCACTCAGCATATTTCTCATCCACTAAGTGGCCAGCCACACTCAGCACATCCAATCAGATAGCAGCACATCATGCCTAAGTGTCAGCTGTACTATCAGCTGACACTGCACTGTCAGCTGACTACTGATTACCCTTGCGGAGGACGTACTGAGAACGCGCTCTCCGCCTATCAGGAAGTGCGGCCTGTGTTCCAGCCTGCACGTCATCAGCAGGGAACAAGCGCCAAGACCCGGAAGTAGAGGTCTCAGCCTTCAAATTTCAGTATACACAGATAAGTTCCTTACAATCAGTTGCTCTGTTATAAGTGAAAGAAAACGGGTTTTAAAAGTAATGGTCATATTTCTCAATTGCTTAGTTCACACTATACACATTTTAACGGAAAGATTTTTCATAATGCACTGCTATGGAGAAGAAAAAAAAAGCATACCAACTGATTAAGTGTAAAAGGGGCCTTAGGCTTCTTCCAGACAGATAGCTGAACTGCACGCTTGTCGGGCAATTCAGCCTCCTGTCTGCCGGCCACCAAGCGCTATTTCAGTTGCAACTTAATGCAGCGTCTGTAACCCGATGCACATCAATGTTTGAGTCCTGGTGCAGTTAACCATGGCAAAAAAAAAATGCATCATGTTGCATCTGAGCACATTTGGATGTAACCCATTAGCTGGTCTCCTCTCCAGTGCGTGTGCCGAGCGTTAGCAAGTGCCTGTGTGATGCATGAAGGCAACTGACAGGGGTGAATTTATTGCCTTCAATCTACCAGGTAAAGGAGGCTTTATCCTGCTTGCCACCCTCCTTTGCATTGTGTCATAACCACATGTGTCCTTTCAAACCCAAATGACTTTGCAGTCATGTGGTCCTCAACTGGAAAGCCGCCCAGGGGTAATGCAAAGCACAGCTTCTGAGCTGAGGTCCAAATGACTGCAATGACGGTCAGATTTGACTAGATTTTGACACAATTATTAATGGGGTGGGGAAGTGGAGGAGGGGAGGGTCCAAGCTGGATAAGGCTGTGTGTGTGTGAGAATACTATTTGATGTACATGGTGGTAGCTTTAGTTTACTACCGGTAATTATAATTACATGTTCACACATGATTGACCCAACAACAGCTCACTGAATCTGTAGCAGAGAGGAAATGAACTGTCATGTAGCGCAGTGTACCTTGCCAAGAATATTTGCCTCATGAAAACAGTAAAATGTCCACAACTTTGTGTCTATGCACTGTTTGTATTCACTTGTCAGCCTTTTTGGTTGCTATGCAAATCATTATAATTAGAGATTAGCCAGTGGTTTTCAAGATCCTGAATTTGCAGTGAAACAGCATCTTGTTTGTAAAAAAGAAAACCTGCAAAAATATGTTGTTTTTTAAAGGAGGAAAAACTCTCACTGTACACATATAAACTTGTTTACAGTCTCCTGAACCTGTACTAGCTTAAGCTCTTCCTGCTCGCCAATTTACCTTTTTCATAAACAGACTAAAGGAGAGGGATCAAAAAATTTATATAAACAAATTAATACAAATGATTGACCTGGTTTATCTTGTAGCACTGCATTGCTGCCGCTGAAAAAGGAATTGTAGAGGCACGTTGCATTGTGGGAAGATTAGAGAGCAAAAGGTGCAAGATGGGGTCAACAGTGTGCCTGTGTAATCCTATTGAAGGATAAAAAATGGCAACATAGGAAGGGTAGAAGTCATAGGGCTTGATTCACTAAGACAAATAGCTTGCCTTATCACAGGAGCATAGCGAGCAAGGAGGCCATGTGAATATATAGGCTTAACACCTTGGGCCTGATTCACAAAGCGGTGCAAACACTTTGCACGCCTGTGAAAAGCCCTTTATCATGCCTAAACTTAGTTTATAATAGTATGTACAATCATGATGCAATATGTAGCATTGATGGATTTTGCATAGATCTTGAGAAATTGATTGTTGATGTCCATAATTAGAGGGGAGGTGCATCCTCTCATTGTGGGAGTTACTGTTGTTTGTTAGTGTATTTAAGAAGGTGTATTATTTGTAACATGGTTTGTCTGCACTGTTCTGATGAAGGGGACCCTTGCTGGCCCCGAAACAATTGTTAACCTTGTGTTGACACATGATTGAAGAATAAAATACTTGCTCACTTGAGAAGCTGGAGTGCTAACCAATTCTTACTACTTGTGATCTGAAGGAATTCTCGCGAACTCCTGCGCGCAAAGTTTTGCGCGCGCAGCACACCGCGCTACGCGCGCAGCGCACCGTGCTTCGCGCGAAGCGCCCATTAAACCCTATGGGACTTTGCGCGCGTGCGCGCGCGTTTGCGCGCACAAAACTTTGCACGCGGGAGCTTCACGCGAATTATAGCACAAAGCGGTGATAACTTCGCTAGTGCAAAGGTTATCACGCCTAAAGTCTTTTAGGCGTGATAACTGAGTTATCCCCGCTTTGTGAATCAGGCCCCTTGTATCCACATGGCCTCAATAGAGAGCTCGATTTGCGGGCCTTTTTGCGCTTGGATGCATACGCTTAATTGTTAAATGTGTGTCCTAGCTATTGGTGGACAAGATCATTGTCTTTGTAGACCTAGCCTTAGCCTTCTAACAGTATGGACCTCCCTGTGCCATGTGGTGTCTGGAATCTTTGCAAGTAAAGGTAGAATGTTGCTTCCACAGAGAGTTCAATGTGTGCATTAAACACCAAGTGAACACCTGACATATCTGGCTTAGCAAATTTGGCCTTATAGGCTATTCATGAGGCAATGCTCATGCAAATATGCATTTGCTTTCGCATGCCACACTATGCAGGGTCAAAAACCAATACCGCAAAGCGGTTGCCCTGCGGGAATTAGTTCATGCTACATTAGTACTATCCAGGACCGCCACGGAGAGGCTTCCCAATGCCCCCATACAACCAGGGGGCCGCAGGGCCCCAAGCTCTCTCACTGCCTGGGAACCACAGCCGCACCCCGGAGGGGGAGGCTGGGTGGCGCAGGCGACCAAGTGTGGCCAGTGCCGGGGAGGGCCATCCGCACCCACCTCCCAAAATTAAAAACAGGCACTTGCCTTAACGTCCATTGCGTTCTGCTGCTGAGCATGACCTGGGTGCAAAACATAAGAAAGGAGTGAAGCATGGGTCACCCCAAGCTTGTGGAGCTTGGAGTTGGCTCACACGCAGCACTCCAAGGGGGGGGGGGGGGGGCAGGCGCAGACAGCTCATTCCAAGGCTCATGCATAGTTTGGCATGCGAAAGCAAATGCATGTTTGCATGAGTATTGCCTCATGAATAGCCAATTAGGCTGGATTTGCAAAGCCAGACTTGTTAGGGTTAAGCTTGGTGTTTGAGCACGCATACATTTTCTCATGGAAAGCAAAGGTAGAATGTTGCATTGCAGTCCAAAAGGGATCCTATATTGACCAAATCTAACATGGCAGCAATGTAGGATAAAATAAGAGGACAATAACAGTGCCTCCATTCAAAAGTATAGATATAACTGAAGAGGATCCATAAAGCCTTTTCATAATTTGCTGTATATAAAAGAAGCAATGGACTATATATATACATATATATATATATATACAGTATATATATACATATATATATATATATATATATATATATATATATATATATATATATATATATATTAGCAAAATTATCACTATGTGAGCAAAGAGCTATTTTAATTTACCTGCCTCGATCTGTGTTCACAAGAGGACGTTAAGTGCATTGGATAACAGCGCTATTGCCTTTATGTGCGAAGGAAGTTGCCATACCAACCACCAAATACAGTGACGTCACAGGAGGACGTACTGCTGCCTGTGTACTTACAGGGAAACACAGGGGGAGTGGGCTTACACCCTGAAGAAATGCCCATGGCGTGAAACGCGTTGGTGGGCGGAGCCTGCATATGTCTGACCAGTACGTCCAGCCGGAGCTCTGGGAAGCCGATTGAGCGGTGCAGCTGGCGTGTATGTTGCAGGTCTACAGCGAGTAGCTAGCCGCACTGGCACGCCAGCCGGGTACTAGCCAAGACCGTACTACAGCCTTAGCACCATGAAGCAACCGCTGCTTACAAGGGCCCCACCACTTCGTGATCATCCATCTGCCAACCCCATGTGGTGTGCATCTACCGGCGAAGATGTGGGTGAGATCTACCCCAAAATTATATTTTGAGCTTGTTATTTTATAGCTACTAACAAACTTTGCTGCTATAAGAATTGTGCTATGTGCACTGCTTGCTAGTAAGCTTTTCAAGCACCTTATGAGCGGACTATGACTGTTGCTCTCTACTAACATACAACTCAGCCAAAGCAGTTGCACCTACAGTGAAGGATAGTATTGGCTAGGAGGAGTGAGTGAGCTGACTGGGTTTGTATGCATGAATTACTGGCCGGCCAGAAATGTACATCAACAGGCTCTGCAAGCTGTCCCTTGCTTTTAATATTTCTTATTTTTTATCCTGATTTTGCATATTCATTTTGATTAAAGTACAACATACAGTAAAAGCCTGAAATTTTACCGACACATCTGGTGAGGCAAAATAAGAGCAGAGACTGTGCAAGTCTGTGAGAAGCCAGCCGTGACATACACAAGCAGAGAGGGATAAGCTATGACTAACAGGAGCAGAAGCCAATAGAAACAGCACCTGTCTCCTACAAGTCCAGATGATGCCTTTTGATAGGACCGGAAGGCTTCTCTGGCGGGTCTAACTTTTATACCCCCCCAGGCAGCAAGCAGAGAGATCACAGTACAAAAGAGGCTTCTCCTGCCTCCATTCGGCGGTTTAACCTCGTAGGTTTTGAAGGTGCAGAGGAGCTAGTGGGGAAATCACCTAAGCATGGCATGTGTAATGTCTCCTGGAAGTTTTTCTACACTGTGGCAAAGAACTAAAATGTTAAGAAAGACTAATGGACAGATTTAGAGTGAGCAGAGACAGTATAACAAACAGTATAGCAATATGGCAGGATGCCTCTTACTATTGTAATGCCCTCACTGCACTGAGATTTTGTCTATTGAAGCCAGTAAATCCCAGGACTTCTACAGCACCTGTGAACATTTTAATGAATTAACATACAAATGGGCTTGATTCACTAAGACAAATAGCATGCCTTATCCGAGTTAACACGCCTTATCCGAGTTAACACAGCTTATGGGCTTGATTCACTAAGACAAATAGTATGCCTTATTAAAGTTAGCACACCTTTTCAAAGTTAACACGCCTTATCACAGTAGCATAGAGAGCGCTACGAACCCGCAAGGGTATCAGGGCAGGACGAGTGGAGCTCTCGTCATTGTCAATTAGCAGGCATAAGTTTGTTATGCTACTCTGATAAGGCATGTTAATGCTATTTGGCTTAGTGAATCAAGCCCATCAGAGATAACACGCCTTACCAAAGTTAACATGCCTTATCAGAGTAGCATAGAGAGAGCTACGAACCTGCAGGGGCTCAGGGCAGGACGAGTGGAGCTCTCGTCATTGCCAATTAGCAGGCATAAGTTTATAGCACTCTCTGTGCTACTCTGATAAGGCATGTTAACTTGGATAAGGCTTGTTATCTCTGATAAGGCGTGTTAACTCTGATAAGGCATGCTATTTGTCTTAGTGAATCAAGCCCAAAAGTCTAAAATACTGATTGCGGTGATTTACCGAGCACTTTACATTTACCGCACTGTGCTCTATGAATCGAGGCTAATGTCTTTTTAGTGGTGTTTCACTTTTTTATGTATTTTATCAGTGGCACTATTTGTCTTGCTGTACAATCCCCATTATTCAGTTGTATGACGCCACAGTTTCACCATTATACTGAAGGTCATTATACTGCAGGCAAACCATAATCCCATTACACTGTAATGGTGCATTCATATTAGCACATTAGCAGTGCTGTCCTTCAGGATCCCCTGGGATAAGTCATGCCTTGTGGTAATGGTGTGCATTTACAGTTGCAGTAAAGCATACTTTATGTGTGCTGTTTGCTTCACCGTATACAATACATACAGTACTTTATGAACCACACGATGTGACTTTTTCCCTTCTTTTGCAATCCTATTTTTGTAGAGTACACCCTGGTGTAAAACCATCTTCTGGTGTTCAGTTCTGTATGTAGTGCCCACTACTTCTCTGCACAGATGATTTAAAGAGGAACTGTAAGGTGGAAATGAACTCACCACCAGTGTGAAGCTAATAGCAAGTTTGTCAGGAAAAAACCCAGTTCTCATAAGAGAACAGTTCCTGAAGTGATACACAGTGATACACAGTCTTGTTAAATGCTCGATATCGAAGCACTCATAGTTCGTACAAGCTCCAAATTTTGTGGGACTCCCCACAAAAAAAAACAGAACTCTGACTTGGGCTGTTATGATGGGGGATACTATGTGGTTGCTGTGGGGGGAATATGTGATTGTATAGCATGTGTAACTATGTGCAGCACCTTCTGAGGGAGCCGTTTGGTGAAACATGTTAAGGTTTATGTACAGCACTTTGTATATGTTTTAACATTCCTCTGTATGTGATACAATTTCCCATCTATTGGTGAAGAAAACCGTGAATTTACACTCTGATGAGCGGAACGCAGTAGCGGAAGCAATGCTTTCCTGATGGGAAAGTTCACACTGCTACATTCCACTCAGTTCTGCTCCCTGCTTTCCGCTCGTTGGAGCGGATGCTCCTGACCTGCACGATCCTTCCGCTCCGCCTCACGTAACGGAACACAGTGCAGGAGCGGATGCGTGCCAATGTGAACCCAGCCTTAGACGGCAAAACCGCCGTCTATTAACATAGTATAGCGCTGCGATCTAAGGCAGTGCTGTACTGGGGATAGCCGTGTGACACGGCTGTTCCCCTGAAGGAAACAGGAGCCGATCGCTGTAAAAGGCTGACGGGGGAGGGAGGGAAAATTAATTTAAAAAGTAAATTTATTTAAAGAAAAAGAAGAAAAATATTTACAAAAAAGAAAATAAACATTGGAAGAGCGATCAGACCCCACCAACAGAGAGCTCTGTTGGTGGGGAGAAAAGGGGGGGGGATCATTTGTGTGCTGAATTGTGCGGCCCTGCAGCGTGGCCTTAAAGCTGCAGTGGCCCATTTAGTGAAAAATGGCCTGGTCACTAGGGGGGTTTAACACCGCGGACCTCAAGTGGTTAAAGTATTCACTGGCCTATCTATTGATTTATCCCCAATACAGGGCTTTTAATCTGTTGACTATACAGTATATTTTATAAAGACAGAAAGTTACAAGCTTTTATATGTGCCAATAGGGCTGTCCAGCAGGACCCAAGTGTTTTATGCTTATTTTCCCTGGCAACCATTTTCAGTTAGAGAACAGTTATGATTGACCTCTGACAGCTAATCTGGTTGATGTTGGGTGGTGTGTGTGTTACCTTTTTAAACACTTGAGTAATGTTTTAGTTTCCACTAGGTGTGAGTTTGTGTGTTTTATCCGGCCTTTGCTACAGGCCTGTTTCCACTAAATGCGGGCTTCGCATCCACACAAAAAATGACAACCATGTTACTATTATGGGATAATCTATAATCTAATCTATCTAGATTATTTTATGCTTCAATTGATAATTTGAACAGATTTTTTTTTCAAACAATTATTTTATTGAAAGATGTGCAACAACCACATATATAAACATGGTCAGGATTGTTCAGTACATCATTGAGAACATGTGAATCTGTGTACATGCATATCTTCCGATAAGAACAAACATTACCATTACCATTGAGGGACAAAGATAATATACTAGATTGTATTAAGAACAAAAACATAGTGTCCCAAGATAAGGAAGATAATAAAATATACTATAAATCTTATCTATTCACAATCATATTTCACATGAGATATAGATTGAATAGTAATAGAAAGTATACACATCCATGCGAATTGTAATGAAAGTAATAACGCCTGCCTAGTATAAGTCTTGACTATAGAGGATACAATCTTAATTAGAAGCAACCTAACAAAGAATGCAAGTTTTCTATAACATAGAGCTGTTGATTAGATCCATAATAAAATTTAAGTTGTTTCATGGTACCTGGGAGAGTGGGGTTACAGTTGGGCCTAAACACAAGTGTACATTGGGGGGAGGCCTTGACAGCCTATCTATCATTAAGTCTCGATATTATTATTATTATTATTATTATTATTATTATTATGTATTTATATAGCGCCGACATATTACGCAGCGCTGTACAGTGTATATATATATATATATATATATATATATATCTTGTCACTAACTGTCCCTCAAAGGAGCTCACAATCTAATCCCTACTATTGCCATATGTCTATATTATGTAGTGTAAGTACTGTAGTCTAGTGCCAATTTTTTAAGGGGGAGCCAATTAACTTATCCGTATGTTTTTGGAATGTGGGAGGAAACCGGAGTGCCCGGAGGAAACCCACGCAGACACGGAGAGAACATACAAACTCTTTGCAGATAGTGCCCTGTCTGGGATACGAACCAGGGACCCAGCGCTGCAAGGCGAGAGAGCTAACCACTACGCCACCGTGCTGATCTGCAGAATCATCAATAATACAGATGTATACTTGAGTATGGATGATCTGCAGAATCACCAATAATACAAGTATGACTAACCTCTGGACACCTAATGAAGTGTAAGTGTTTGGTGTAACTGTAGGCTATCTCCCGTGAGGCGGGAGACACAGGCAGCTCGGCCAGGAACCACCTGAGGGGCAAGTGGCCCTCGGCTGTGCAGGGACTATCTCCTTGAGAGAGGGAATAGAGAGAACCTGGCAACCAGTGATACTTGGTGATCAGATAATAGACTGTACTGCAGCCAGGGGATTCCAGAGGAGTAGAGGCCACTGGCTGCTAGCAGGCCGGACTCTCTGAGGAGCAGGAGTCCTAACAGCTAACTGACACTTGGTGGAATAATGTCACAGCTAGTACAGATAGACTCAGCACTTAAGGGCTGAGTGACAGCCTGGAGGGTCGGGCAGGCCAGGTCGGCAACAAACGACCAGATAAGGTACAGAGACAGAAGGCTGATTCGGTAACCGGGTACAGGCAGGGTTTGGCAACAGGTAGGCAGATATGCAGAGGTACCAAATCAGAAAGCAAGAGAGAGGTCGACAGAGCAAATAGTCATAACAGATATAAAGCACAGTCCTAATCTGAGGTGTGAGGTCCTTGGTCTCGACACCCAGGAACTAGTCTAGAGCATAACTCAGCAATGACACAGTAATCCTAAGCTTGGGTGTGAGGTCCTTGGTCTCAACACCCCGGAACTGGTCTAAAGTATAACACAGCAATGACACAGTGATCCTAAGCTTGGGTGTGAGGTCCTTGGTCTCAACACCCCGGAACTGGTCTAAAGTATAACACAGCAATGACACAGTGATCCTAAGCTTGGGTGTGAGGTCCTTGGTCTCAATCCCCCCGGAACTGGTCTAAAGTATAACACAGCAATGACACAGTGATCCTAAGCTTGGGTGTGAGGTCCTTGGTCTCAACACCCCGGAACTGGTCTAAAGTATAACACAGCAGTAATCTGGCTAAGTGTGAATTCCCAGGTCCACCTGGTTCTAACACACTGTGGGATCTGACTGAGGTCTGAGTGCTCACACGTAAGTATTCGCAACGGCAGACAACCAGAGACTGACCAGCAAGATCTATATATACTGCAGCGATCCTCTGCGCTGCCCTGCGCCACTCAGTAATCGCGCTGGGATCAGCTAATCAACCTGATCAGCTGATCTCTCTCTTACTGGCATAAAGGGCTTGTCTTGTAGCGTGCGGGTGCGTAGCTCTCCATCTGTGTGCACTAGAAGGCCCAGGCAAACCAGACGCATGCTGCTGTGCAGGAACCGCCGGTCTGAACGCGGAGACAGCCGCCCCGCTGCCAGACCGCGCGGCGGTCACTCTGCAATCCATTACAATAAAGCTGCAAATTCCGGAAGTGAACCGGCGGGGACTGGAGCATTGGTGACTGGCTGCACATGCACAGGAAGTCTGCGAGGGATCGGTAAGTTCAACTCTTTTTCCCCCTAGCCCCCTTACAGTACTTCTTTAAGAAAGTGAGTTAGAATTTGGCAGGTTTCATAACCCTACTGTTGATTTCCTTTTAAAGTATAACCTTAAAGATAACTTTATCTCAATCAGTAGACGATACCCCCTTTCTCATGAGAAATCTTAAACCTTTTTCTCAAACAGATCATCAGTGATGTGTGGCTGATATTGACTTGAAACCCCTCCCACAGTGTGATGTCAGGACCATGGCTCTGACAAGCTTGTCTGGTAAACTTGTTGCATTGTGGGAAATAATGGCTGTTTCCAACTGCCAAGCATACAATGGCCCATACAATTCCCTTTTTCTTCTGAGTTTTCTCCTAGGTGATATTTTCACACCTTGTCATAAAATGCCTTTTAAGCCACCAACAATCAAGAAAATACTCAAAATAATTTTGATCGTATTTTTTCACCAACTTTAAGTACTTCTTCAATTGTAAAATATTTAAAAGTTATTTTAAAGAGAATAAGAAAATTATCTCCCAGGAGATTACTATGATCCAGTATCTCCCTTTGTGGAATTTGTGTGCCCCTTAGACAAATATGTTGGGGCTCCCCTTTCATGTGCTGCAATGCCCCTCCCATTCCAGGTGCAGCATCCTCATCCACATGTATCATTAAAATAATATAGCCACTATCTTTCATGAATACCTTCCTTGGGCATCAGTTTCCCTTTTTCATGGGTTGCTCCCCATTTGCAGCATCCCTTTCAAGGCCTGGGCCTTTGTGGCCTTTCCAGAGATCCTTGCTGGCAGGACTAAAGAAGACTAAAGATGTGTCCACCTGTGATAAATTTTAGAATGTAAATCAGGGAGAGGAAAGATTTTACAATGGACTAACTCCAATTTATAAATGAATATTGTAAAGAAAAAAAAAAAGCTATTTTATTAATTATGTTATTTTCACTGTATTTCCTCTTCAACCTCCCTGGCCGTATGATTATTTCCAGATTTTAGGGTCTAAAAGTGGTGCAACTTTTTGCATGCTTTTAGACCCTAAAACCGCAAAATAACCATGCTGCTAGAGAGTCTGCAGCAGCTCCTTCACTTACCTCCCTGGGATCCAGCACTGCAGTTTTCCCTCTGTCCTCCAGGTGGAGCTGTAATCCTATAGTCAGATCGCCAGCTATTGTCGTGACAACAGACGGCAATCTTACCAGGGGGATGCAGAGCCTACGTGGGTGAGGTGAGTAGAGACACCCACTGCACGCTATGCTCTGCAGTAACGATGTGGCTGTAAACCGTGAGTCTAACTCGGGGTTACCGCTCTGAGCTGCGGATTTTAAACCCCAAGCCTGACTCGGAGTTACTGCTAAGGAGGTTAAATGCAATAAGATATGAAACATGGACTAGAGTTCTATGATTATTTTTTAACACAAAAGAAATGTGCAGATTGTCATAATACCTAGTATATTTGATTACGCTAAGTCTGCTTTAGAATAATGCATAATAAGTTTTGATTGCAATAGGTCTATGCACTTATGTTACAAGTATACCATTCTTTCTGCTCTAACAGACCACATACATGTCCCTGGGGGAAAAGAATCATTGCGATGTCAGACTGGGGAAATTTGCGAGACTCTTAAATTGCGGTAGGCGAGAGCTGGCTGCATCATGTTTAACAAGGCTTGAAAGTTTCCAAAGTCAGAATTAAATTTGCTGAGAATAGCTGCTAGATGAGCAAGACCACATGGGAGAGTAATTTGAGATCTATTGATCAGCTCTGGAAGTTACAATCATATGGCAAGGAAAGTATACAATGCTTGGCAAACATAATTGCTATTTGAAATCAATCTCCACCTGTATTATTGACACTTGCTCGCTCGTGCTTAATGAGGCTATTAGCCAGTAAAATTAGTAATCGATCTATCCATCTCAGTTATTGGTTTAGATTCTGGCTAAATAAAGAGACAAGGCTGGTCTTACTTTGAACTATATCAGTGGCATTACACAGTGTAAAAATGTTTACCTTGAAAAACTACTTAGCCAGTGTATGATGAGAAAAGTGTCATAGAGATTTCCAAACCACAGGTTTTTTTCCCCTTAAAAACCAGAACAATTTTCACATCATGCTCTTCCCATTCATTCACCAATAACTTTATCATTATTTATCACATCGAAATGATCTATATAATATTTTATTCAACACAAATTAGGCTTTCTTTGGGTGGTACGTTTTGCTAAGAATTATTTTATTGTATATGTATATTAAAGGGAATATTGAAAAAACAAAACAAAAAAAACATTATTTCTCAGTTTTTAGCCATTGTAGCTCTAAAATAAAATGTGCTACGATAGTTAAAACCCACACATTCTATTTGCCCATTTGTCCCAATTATATAACTACACCTATAAAGGTGTATTTTTTTCCATTAAGTGTTTTATATACTATATCAATAATCACAAGCCTTTATTTGCAAAAATAACAATAATATACCCTCAAAATATACATATTAAAAAGTTCCTAAGGTCACTATTTATGCATTTTTTTATGTCTTTTTTTTTTTTACAACTGTTTGATTGTGGTAACTATGGGGTAGGGGTGATGGGGGATAACCTTCTTGCTACTGCCTAATGCCAATTGGCGATTGCAAGCTGGCAGCCCCAGGACTTTGTAACGCCAACTGGCATTAAGTCCAGGGGGAGTGGTTTGCAGGGCATCGAACACGCCAATGCATGCACATCCCCGCTACAGCGATCGCAGCGAGGAGACTGATAGCAAAACCTCCATCTATTTACAGTGCTGCGATCTACGGCAGCGCTGTACTGGGGACAGCCATGTCACTCGGCTGTCCCCTGGAGAGGTTCAGGGAGTGATCGGCTCTCATAGGCTAATGCCTATGAGAGCTGATCTCTTTGATATATATAAATTAATAAAAAATAGCTAATTTTATTTAAAAAAAACAAAAAAACAAATAAATAAAAAAATAATTAAACATTGGAGCAGCAATCGGAGCCCACCAACAGAAATCTCTGTTGGTGGGCAGAAAAGGGGGGGGGATCACTTGCATGCTCAATAATATGGCTCTGCAGCGAGCTCTTAAAGCTGCAGAGCACTGAATTGTAAAAAATAGCTGAGTCACCAGGGGGTGTAAGCCTATGGTCCTAAAGTGGTTAAAATGAATAAAACATTTTTTTTTCTATACAATAGTGCACGTAGGTGCATTTTAATTTTTGGCTAGGAGATAATCTTCTATTTAAAATAATTTTTCAGCACTTTGCAATTGAGAAAGTGCCAAAAAGTAGTTAAAAAAGCACTGTCAACATTATTTTGAGTATTTTTTTTACCTGTTGGTGGCTTTAAATGCATTTTATGGACAATTTTGATAATATCACCTAGGAGAAAATTCGGGAGAAAAAGTTAATTACATTTGGGCCAGAGTGTGGTTTTGAAACTGCAACTGTAACAGGATAATGCAACATTATTAAACAAAGTTATATAACTGAAAGTAAAAATATGAAACTCCTAACTTTGCTACTAATGTACTATTAACTATCCGTGCCACACTTTCGATTCAATATATCATAAGTTTTTTTTCACTTCAGGTTTGCTTTAAGTGTATGAAGGGGTATTTGAGATTTGCTTTATATTTCGTCTATTCAAAGTGATAAACATGACAAGATGACAATATACTGTACATCATCCCCCTTCTCTTTATTAACAGCTTGAACTGCTTACACAAGCTTGCAAACAAAATGAGACGATTTGGGAATTAAATTAGGAACAAAAGAAATTAAAGTTCCCACATATGCAGATGACCTTCTGCTGACACTGTCCCCCTAAGGGAGTCTCACCCCATAATTACTGACTTCATTAACAATTTCCACCTTGTAGCCAATTTTAAAATTAAAATAACAAAATTGGATTCGCTTAGCATCAACCTAAAAATTGTAAATCTAGGTGATATTGTATTTGACAGTTCACTTAAAACTGAACCTGGATATATCAAATATTTAGACGTTAAAATAGGATCATCTTTACTTGTCTGCTTTCCTTCCAGTGCAAAAATAGTAAGACAGAATAGTAATAATTCCTAGTTTATTAAAGGACATCCGAGGTGAAAATAAAGTGATGAGATAAACAATTGTATATATTCTCCTCCTAAAAATGACTTTTTTTTAGATATCTCACAGTTTTATTTTATATTTAGATCTAGTTTTTAAGTTTTTAGGGTGTCATTGTCTCTGCTCAATGACACCTTCATTGCAATATGACAGAGCTTAAATCTATGAATTATTAATCTTTTCTATCTCTTTTTCTGCTCTCAGAAGCCATTTACTGAAAGGAAAGTGTTTTATGGCTGTAGTTACTTATCAGTGGGGGTTATGCTATAGTCCGACCCAGTCCCGACCCAGACAGAAACTGCCACTTGCATACCAGATGTTTAACACTTTCAGGCAGAGGAAGAAAAAAAAGGAAAACACAGCATAGTTATTTGTGTGCTTGGCACTGTACATACACATTTCTATCTCATCATGTCACATGTCACCTCAGTTGTCTCAGAGAAAAGCAATAATTAAAATTATGATTCTGCCTAAGTTTCTTTAATTTTTATTTTTTTTATTCATTAAAGCTTTCCCACCAACCTGTTCAGATCTTTTCTCCATATACCAAGGCTTTGTTCACATAATGCATGTTGCATTAGGGCCCTTTCACACTGGGGCAATGCGGTGCGGCATTTTGCTGCCTTCCTACCAAGGGCAATGTTAGGCTATGGGTTAAATCACATTGCCTCTGGTGTGCCAGAAGTCCCCTATCTAACGCGAGCGCAAACCTACATTACAGTGTGGCTCCTGCGGTGACCTGCGGCGGACCAGAAGTCATGTAAGTCTATGGCAATGCAGGGGTTTTTTAAACACTTCCGCGGTGGCATTGTGGTGCGCACGCGCAGAAGCGTATTTTACAATATGCTTCTGTGAACTTCTGTATTTCCAAAAGGAAGTGAGCGCAAGTAAGAGTCACTTCCTGTTTTGCTGTCAGCCAGCCGGGGATTGCTGTGCACTAATGCGGTAATCTCCAAAGGCCTAGGTATAGGTATATTTGCACATAATTGACAAGTATGCGTTAAAACCTGTGAGACGCAAAACCTAAGCTCATTCACATTATGCATTATGCACAATAATGCCACATATTAGCACATGTAAACACATGGCCCATATAAGGCCCGGTTCACATTAGCGGTTGCTATCCGGAATCGCCGTGCCGGAGCCGTGCCGGAGCCGGACCGCATGCGGACCGGACGAAACGGACGCACGGCATAGCAATGAAAGTCTATGCGACCGTTCACATGCGTCCGTTTCGTCCGGACCGGAGCCGGACCGGATCCGGACTCCGGCGTCCGTTCCAACATGCGCTATTTTTTGGTCCGGCTGGTCCGGCTGACGTATCCGGACCGGAGCCGGAATGTTGCATCCGGCCAATGGAAACCAATGAGAACCGGAGAGCGCACAACACACTGGCTATAAAAACCGGATGTTATACCACACTTCCTATGCTGACTCTATGGTATGGTGGCCATTTTGGATGGGGACCACATGGCACCAGCGTTCACAGAGTGGAGCAGCAGTGACTTCATGCTGGAGCTGTTTGGCGGCAACATGTCTGACGATATGTCTGATAACGAGGGGGTGAGGCCCTACACATCAGAAGACCTTATCCTACAGGTGCAGCAGGTACCAGCCCTGTGGGACAAGGGGGATGCGGACCACAGCAACATCAAAAAATGCAGAGGCCTGTGGAAAAAAATTGCCAAGCTGTATGTGGAGGACTTTGAGAACTTGAGCAAGAGACAGCAAGGCACAGAGGGTATGTTGACTAGAAGTTTTTGGGGGGGCTTGTGGTTAGCTTGTGATGTATTCCACTTTTGCTATGGATTTGTGTCACCCACGTGTTGCCCACCCACCCGTGGCCCACCCACCTGTTCCCCACCCACCTGTACCCCACCTGTGATGTATCCCACCCACCTGTGATGTATCCCACCCACCTGTACCCCACCTGTGATGTATCCCACCCACCTGTGATGTATCCCACCCACCTGTACCCCACCTGTGATGTATCCCACCCACCTGCGATGTATCCCACCCACCTGTGATGTATCCCACCCACCTGTACCCCACCTGCGATGTATCCCACCCACCTGCGATGTATCCCACCCACCTGTGATGTATCCCACCCACCTGTGATGTATCCCACCCACCTGTGATGTATCCCACCCACCTGTACCCCACCTGTGATGTATCCCACCCACCTGTACCCCACCTGTGATGTATCCCACCCACCTGTGATGTATCCCACCCACCTGTACCCCACCTGTGATGTATCCCACCCACCTGTACCCCACCTGTGATGTATCCCACCCACCTGTACCCCACCTGTGATGTATCCCACCCACCTGTACCCCACCTGTGATGTATCCCACCCACCTGTACCCCACCTGTGATGTATCCCACCCACCTGTGATGTATCCCACCCACCTGTGATGTATCCCACCCACCTGTACCCCACCTGTGATGTATCCCACCCACCTGTGATGTATCCCACCCACCTGTACCCCACCTGTGATGTATCCCACCCACCTGTACCCCACCTGTGATGTATCCCACCCACCTGTGATGTATCCCACCCACCTGTACCCCACCTGTGATGTATCCCACCCACCTGTACCCCACCTGTGATGTATCCCACCCACCTGTACCCCACCTGTGATGTATCCCACCCACCTGTACCCCACCTGTGATGTATCCCACCCACCTGTGATGTATCCCACCCACCTGTGATGTCTCCCACCCACCTGTGATGTACCCCACCTGTGCACATAAAACATACACAATGACCAATTATTAAACATCAATTTATTGTAAAAAATTAAGACATTTAAAATCACTTAAAAACTTGAAACTCCAAAATAAACACATTTCAACAAAACATATTAAAAACCAAACATTCACCCTCGTCCTGGTGGTGTGGTAAAATAAAGTCTCAGTTGGTCCCTGTTCCGCAGTGACACTACCCTTGGCCTGGTTGCATACCTCCGCAGGGGCATTAGTGGAAGCACATTCGGGGGTTCCGGAGTCTCTCTTTCCTCCTGCCGCACAAAGTTGTGGAGGATGCATGCTGCCTTCACCACGACAACTGCGTTGCCCGGTTTCAGCAGCATGGGCGTGTGGAACACCCTCCACTTTGACACCAGGATCCCAAATGTGCACTCCACCATTCTCCTTGCACGGCTCAACCGAGCATTGAAGTGTAGCTGGCTGGCATCAAGTCCCCTGTCTGGGTACGGACGCATTACATGGTCGGACAGGGCGAAGGCCTCGTCCCCCACAAACACATAGGGGTAGGCTGGTGCCCTTGTCCCAGGCCAGGGTCTGTCACGGGGGAGACGCAGTCTGCCTTCCTCCATCAGCCGGCAAAGGGTCGTACGCTGGAAAATTCCAGAGTCATTGGAACTACCGTACGACCCCACGTCCACGTACACAAACTTGTAGTCCGCATCTGCCACTGCCATTAGAACAATGCTGAAGTATTTTTTATAGTTGAAATAATGGCTGCCACTCCCCACGGGTTTCTGAAGCCGGATGTGTTTCCCATCCAGTGCGCCAACACAATTAGGAAACTTGCACTCGGTCCAGAAGCCCTGGGCGATCTCCTCCCATTTCGTGGTGTCCGGCACAGGCATGTATCTGGCCCTCAGTCGCGTCCAAAGGATCCTCGAAGTCCTCACGATGATGCCTGCCACCGTGCTCTTCCCAATACGAAATGTGACATGTAGCGATGTATATGTTTGTCCAGTTGCGATGTACCTACAAGAGAAATAATCGAAATCAATTTTTCATGTCGTTACAGGAGAAAGGTTCAAGACAAGGTGGCGCAATATACGTGATGCATACGTGAAATGGCTACGGAAGAAAAAACTTGCCGAACGAAGTGGCAGTGGCGGGGGAAAGCGACAAAAAGACTACCAATTTGCCAAGCAATTGTCTTTCATCAATGCAAGCCTGGAACCTAGACTGTAAGTACCACTACTGTGGGCAGGAACTGAGAGCTCATTTTAGCAGACAACTACCATGACTTCGGCCATGTATTGCTATAAACTGGCCTCAATTCCCATGGCTAGCGAACTTTTCTCACAAGCGTTATCAAATGTTTGGTAGAAACGGTTGATAAAGTGTTTGCTAGTGTTTGCTAGCTCTGTGAATTGACGCCACATGCTGTTTGGCACACCAATAAATATTGTTTTTATCTACAGGACTGAAGACAATTTGGAGCAAGAGGAACCGACCCAGGAGGCACGGTTCAGCAGTGAGGAGAGCTTGGTGGATGATGACGTCGCCGATGTAACCTATTTCCCCGAGGAGAGGAGTAGGAGGAGGGAGTCCTTAGCTATCCCAGCTCTCTCCTTTGATGATGACTTGGGAGAAGAGAGCTTGGATGTTGAGGTTGCAGGACCGAGTGTGGAAGAAGCTGCACCTCCACAATCGACCGCTATGGAAGCTCCAGGGGAACAAGAACAAAGTGAGGAGCACCGAGAGACTGCAGCACAACCAGCGCGCAGGGCAACCCCGACACAGGCCAGAGGACGGGAAGATGCTGCCACACCACCAGTGAGGACCACCCCACCAGTGAGGCGCCGAGGTACCCTCCCCCCAACAAGGAGAGAGACAGAGTCCGAGATGTCCGGGGCTGTCTCCGGACTTCTCGGGATTCTTCAGAGCCACCAAACTCTCATAACCCGGCAGTTGCAAGATGAGGACAGGGGCCATATCATGGAGCAGTACAAGTCCCACATCACTTCACTGCAATGTGAGCTCGACGCTGTACATGGGCACTACAGGGACGAGCTTAAAATGATGCATGAGATGCACAGAGGAGAAATCGACCAACTGCGTGCGCAGCATCATCAGTCGGTGGGCCAGCTGCAGAACATGATGCAGCAAATGCATCAACAAAGCAAGGAACTACTGAAATTGCAGGCACACCCATGTTTTCACACTGTGATATCTCTAATACCATATTTGGAAAAGGTGCCTTCCCAAAACATGATGGCGTGCCATTCCACTTTGCTGGAGGTGATCAAACAACACATGGACACGCCATTATTGCAACCACCAATTTTTAGACCCCCACAACCAACAGCGGTGCCCACCTGGCAATCATCACAGATGTACACCGGCTACAGAGGCAGTCAATATGGGCCACCGCTGTCAGGGTCCAGCTCATCCACGACCAGCACCCAAGAGAGTCCAGATTTCCAGGCAGCAACTCCCACCTTTTCTAGTAGTGGTGCCGATACAATTTGAAAAAAAAAGTCAGATTGTTCCTGGACATGCTCCTCTGAATACCTCCGATCCTCGGAGGAAGGATACCATCACAGGGCTTTTTAGCCCAACCTTTTCCCTGCCCCATCTCCTTCAACCAAGGTTCAGAGGTGTTCAGATGACCATGTCAGGGAACTTTTGTTTTTGCTGGACTTGAACTTTAGGGCCTGGTGTCCCCGAAAGACACTACCTGGGTCACAACCTTGTGCCTGTTGCACTGCACCTGTAGTCCTGCACCTGTGCCTTTGATTCCTCTTGTTCCTTACTTTGTTGTTCCTAATCACTTGCACAAGACCCTTGGAGCCATGGGTGAAGGACACCTTCACTGGTCGGTGAGAGGCCTAGCCTTTTCACTGACCTGTGTCCTTCATCCTTGGCTCAGAGGGTCCTGTGCCAGTGGTTAGGTTTTTAAAGCACTTCAATTTTAGGGCCTGGTGTCCCCGAAAGACACTACCTGGGTCACAACCTTGTGCCTGTTGCACTGCACCTGTAGTCCTGCACCTGTGCCTTTGATTCCTCTTGTTCCTTACTTTGTTGTTCCTAATCACTTGCACAAGACCCTTGGAGCCATGGGTGAAGGACACCTTCACTGGTCGGTGAGAGGCCTAGCCTTTTCACTGACCTGTGTCCTTCATCCATGGCTCAGAGGGTCCTGTGCCAGTGGTTAGGTTTTTAAAGCACTTCAATTTTAGGGCCTGGTGTCCCCGAAAGACACTACCTGGGTCACAACCTTGTGCCTGTTGCACTGCACCTGTAGTCATGCACCTCTGCCATCGGTTCCTCTTGCTCCTCACTTTGTTCTTGTTCCTTAACCACTTGCACAAGACCCTTTGAACCATGGATGAAGGACACCTTGACTGGTCGGTGAGAGGCCTAGCCTTTTCACTGACCTGTGTCCTTCATCCATGGCTCAGAGGGTCATGTGCCAGTGGTTAGGTTTTAGAAGCACTAATAATTTAGGGCCTGGTGTCCCCAAAAGACACTACCTGTAGTCCTGCTCCTCTGCCATCGGTTCCTCTTGCTCCTCACTTTGTTCTTGTTCCTAATCACTTGCACAAGACCCTTGGAGCCATGGATGAAGGACACCTTGACTGGTCGGTGAGAGGCCTAGCCTTTTCACTGACTTGTGTCCTTCATCCATGGCTCAGAGGGTCATGTGCCAGTGGTTAGGTTTTAGAAGCACTAATAATTTAGGGCCTGGTGTCCCCAAAAGACACTACCTGTAGTCCTGCTCCTCTGCCATCGGTTCCTCTTGCTCCTCACTTTGTTCTTGTTCCTAATCACTTGCACAAGACCCTTCAAACCATGGATGAAGGACACCTACACTGGTCGGTGAGAGGCCTAGCCTTTTCACTGACCTGTGTCCTTCATCCATGGCTCAGAGGGTCATGTGCCAGTGGTTAGGTTTTTAAAGCACTTCAATTTATTAGGGCCTGGTGTCCCCGAAAGACACTACCTGGGTCACAACCTTGTGCCTGTTGCACTGCACCTGTAGCCATGCACCTCTGCCATCGGTTCCTCTTGCTCCTCACTTTGTTCTTGTTCCTAATCACTTGCACAAGACCCTTGAAACCATGGATGAAGGACACCTACACTGGTCGGTGAGAGGCCTAGCCTTTTCACTGACCTGTGTCCTTCATCCATGGCTCAGAGGGTCATGTGCCAGTGGTTAGGTTTTTAAAGCACTTCAATTTATTAGGGCCTGGTGTCCCCGAAAACAACTACCTGGGTCACAACCTTGTGCCTGTTGCACTGCACCTGTAGTCATGCACCTCTGCCATCGGTTCCTCTTGCTCCTCACTTTGTTCTTGTTCCTAATCACTTGCACAAGACCCTTGGAGCCATGGATGAAGGACACCTTGACTGGTCGGTGAGAGGCCTAGCCTTTTCACTGACCTGTGTCCTTCATCCATGGCTCAGAGGGTCATGTGCCAGTGGTTAGGTTTTAGAAGCACTAATAATTTAGGGCCTGGTGTCCCCAAAAGACACTACCTGTAGTCCTGCTCCTCTGCCATCGGTTCCTCTTGCTCCTCACTTTGTTCTTGTTCCTAATCACTTGCACAAGACCCTTGGAGCCATGGATGAAGGACACCTTGACTGGTCGGTGAGAGGCCTAGCCTTTTCCCTGACCTGTGTCCTTCATCCATGGCTCAGAGGGTCATGTGCCAGTGGTTAGGTTTTTAAAGCACTTCAATTTATTAGGGCCTGGTGTCCCCGAAAGACACTCCCTGGGTCACAACCTTGTGCCTGTTGCACTGCACCTGTAGTCATGCACCTTTGCCATCGGTTCCTCTTGCTCCTCACTTTGTTCTTGTTCCTAATCACTTGCACAAGACTCTTGGAGCCATGGATGAAGGACACCTTGACTGGTCGGTGAGAGGCCTAGCCTTTTCACCGACCTGTGTCCTTCATCCATGGCTCAGAGGGTCCTGTGCCAGTGGTTAGGTTTTTGAAGCACTTTAATATTAGGGACTGGTGTCCCCGAAAGACACTTGGGCAGCTATGCCCTGCAACTCTTCCAGCACAAAGTTGGTGGTTGGTGTTCCTTAAAACTGACCGGGCTATACCATAGATATGTTATTTTTTTGTCTTCCATGTTGGAAGAATGTTTCCATGTTGGAAAGTGGTTGTTTTTGCAATAAAAAAATTTGTTTTTACATACCTCAGTGTGATGAGTAGTTGTTCTTGTGGTGTGACTGCTCTCCTGAACGTGGTATCCTTCTTCCTAAGGTCATCCTTCACCATCTCCAAAAGGGTATCAAACCTGTCAGGAGATGGAAAGGAAGAAGCTGTAAAGTATGTTGTGGGACAAGGTGTTGGGTGGAGGATGGGGGAGGTGTGTTTACAGAGGTTTGGGAGTGTTGTGGAGGGTGGGGGTGTAGTGTATAGCTAGGTATACAGGGGTGTGGGGGTCAGGGTGGTGTGTTTAGCTAGGTATACAGGGATGAGGTGTTGTGGGGGTGAGGGTGGGGTGTTTAGGAATGGTGGGGGTTGGTGTATTTAGGCCTATATACTTACAGGGGAATAGACATCCGAGTGTAGCTGTAGAACTTCTGTGGGTGTCGTCTGAGGTCCCGGTAGAGGGCCTGGAACTCTCCCTTCCTCTGCCTCCTGGCTAGTAGAGGGTGCACCCACCATCTCCTGCGAGGAGCACGCCTTCTCCCCACATAGTAGTAGGTAAACAACAGGAAGGAGAGAATTCCCAGGTAATAAGTGTAAAAAATGACTGGATCCATGGTCCCAACTGCTGTCTCTGTATCCAAGGATGGTCTCCACACGTCCAGCTGTCTCCAACAATGACCCCAGAGCTTCTGCTGACCTCCCAGAACCCCAGGTATTTATACAGGTTGTTATCTCTTTAAAAATCCGGATCCGGACCGCAACCGTGTTCATACCGCACGGAAACCGTATGCAACCGGACCGGATCCGGACCGGATCCGGACAGGAACCGTACGGTTCAGGTCCGATCCGGCTCCGGTGCGGTCCGGACATCCGGTGCGGTTTTCGCAAAACCGCAAGTGTGAACGGGGCCTAACTCAATGGGCATGATCAGAAATCTGTTTTACAACAGATCCCATTATCCTAAAATACTGTCTACAGCCTATTTATGGATAACCTGTGAAAAAATGTGCATATCCTCTTCCTAATGATCAGTGTACTAAAATTATTAAATTTATTATAAAATTAAAAACACATTGTAACTGACGGCTTGTACATGTTATAAATCTACCGTTATATGCATAGTCATAGTTATAGATATGATGTTGTAGTCTTTGGTGCTGGTCTGTGGGTTGACTCTGACTGTTTTCACAATTTATCACTTTTGTCTATCCAAGATTTTTCTTGGTCTGCCACTCTGAACCTTAACTTGAACAGAACCTGTGGTCTTCCATTTCCTCAATATGTTCCTAACTGTGGAAACAGACAGCTGGAATCTCTGAGACAGCTTTCTGTATCCTTCCCCTAAACCATGATGGTGAACAATATTTGTCTTCAGGTCATTTGAGAGTTGTTTTGAAACCCCCATGTTGCTACTCTTCAGTGAAAATTAAAAGAAGAGGGACACTTACAATTGACCCACTTAAATACTCTTTCACATAATTGGATCCACCTGTGTATGTAGTCAGGGGTCACTGAGCTTACCAAGCCAATTTGAGTTCCAATAATTAGTTCTAAAGGTTTTGGAATCAATAAAATGACAACTGTGCCCAAATTTTTGCACCTGCTTAATGTTATTTAAACAATTATTGCGCACTTTCTGTAAATCCAATAAACGCAATTTCACTTCTCAAATATCACTGTGTGTGTCTCCTATATGATATATTTAACTGACATTTTTTATTGTAAAAACCAACAATGTATACAGGAAAATCATGATGATTAACAAGGTTGCCCAAACTTTCGCATCCCACTGTAGTAACTCTTTTTCTCCTCAAATTTCCTTTAAAGTAAAACATACCATAAAGGCGGCAGACATTCTATGTACATTTTTCTAGGTTTCTCTAGGTGTTCGCATGGGCAAAAGATTATTACATACTGAGAACGAACACATACTGCTGACCATATGCAATTTCCTACAATTTACACTACATTACTGGGATGTTCTAATCCCTTATCAATTTAAATAAAAACCAAGCAAGTTTGTTATGTGCCATGTAAACAAAGCCCATTAAAATGAATTACAGTCAATTTTATTAGATCAGCAACACAGTTACTGTGTATAAATAAGGCTAAAAAAATAAATAATCTTGCACTAAAATACACTCATGTGTAAAAGTCTGGCATTTCACAGTTATTAGCTTATTTATAATGATTTATACCTAGCCAGTTAAAAAAAAACATACTAACATATCCAGGGGGCTAGCTGGATCAGGTAGAGCTCCATACTGTGCCCAGGTACAGCTCCTGTGCCCAGTAATTAGTACGTTTTGTTTTGCTTTAAACAAAAAATGGCCACGACCTCATGGTCACGACACTGTAGAATCAGCTCTGTGCTCTCCTCCCAGAGCACTGACAGGCATGGAAGGGGCGGGGGAGAGGGGGAGAATGGGTGGGAGAGAGCCAGTGCGATGGCTTTGAGAGGCGGGGAAGTGGTGTTACTCAGGGCTTCCTTTCCTGCAAGAGAAGCCCCTCCCCCATTAATCTACCGACAAGCCACTTCGGGTGACAACTATTGTGCATGGGCATACACCTTAATGCCGGGAAACAATTTATATGACATTTTTATGGTTACTTCTACATAAAAGGCTAGACAAATGATCTTGAGCAATCATTTTGGCTGATTTTCTTTTTTCATTGTTTGGTAGTTTTCAAGAAAATCAACCCTGTAGCGTGAACTAAAATATTTGATTTTTATTTATGATTATATGTTTTTACTCAATGTAGAAATGCATCAGTAGCAGAGAGAAAGAAATATTGATCACAATTCTAAAAAAGGTACAGAATTGGTCATATTTTGGATCAATTTTAGGGATTCTTCAGCAATAATCAAAGTTGATAAATTTAATGAAAAAAGATTATTTTCTCAACCAATCTTTTTATGTGTGTGAAAAACAAGCTCAAGTGAATAAACCACTTTGTAAATAGTATCAATATTATCAAAGTGTTTTACAGCCATCTACTGAATTCACTTTTCTGTGTCCAGTTTTCATGCATTATGAAGTGAATCTGTGGTGTTTTACTATTCATGCATTTTATTTAGAATTACAAATAGATATATTTAACCACTTGAGGACCACAGGGTTACCATAGGACTTGACGCCGATCGGCGTTAGGCTGTCCTCGGGCTGACACTCTCCCGCCGCCGATCGGCGTTAGGCTGTCCTGGGGCTGACACTCTCCCGCCGCCGATCGGCATTAGGCTGTCCTGGGGCTGACACTCTCCCGCCGCCGATCGGCATTAGGCGGTCAGGAGGGGGTTACGTTATTAACATTTCTCCTATACCATGAGAATAAACAGGGTGGTCTAATTAAGATTGAAAATGATCATTTATCTCAGAACTACCTGCTTCCTGTGAGTTCATAATACCTGGCAATGCAGGCAAACAAATGATTTAGCTAAGCAAAAATAGAGAATCTTTTTCACTGGCAGTAATGTTAAAGTGAACATGAACTGATGTTAAAAATGTTTTTCTGATTCTGAACTTACCTGAGGCTTCCTCCAGTTCCCTATAGTCCATGAGGTCCCTTAGTGTCCTCTGGAAAGAATAAACCACGCATGAACTTAACGCTCCCGGCGACGGGAACGTGATTAAGACTAGTGATGTCGCGAACTTGAAATGTTAGGTTCGCCAATGCGAATTTGCCGCAAACATTTGCAAACTGGTGAACTGCCATATACTTCAATGGGCAGGCGAATTCTAAAACCAAGAGGGACGGTTTCTGGCCACAAAAGTGATGGAAAAGTTGTTTAAAGGGGCCTTACACCTGGACCGTGGCATGCTGGAGGGGGATCCATGGCAAAATTCCCACAAAAAATGATGTAGTTTACCCAGAGTTCTGTTTAAATCTCTAAAGGGCAAAAATCACACTACATTCTTAAATTTGTGGAATAAAGTGCTTTAAAACGTCCGGTGTGTGTACACATTGATCTGGTAGTGTAAGGGTTAGGCTCGGTTCACACTGAAAGACAAAATGCCACATTTACCACACTAAAAACAACTGCAAATAGCTTTAGTGATAACATCAGTTGAACAAATTATTGTTTTTACTAGTTGACACCTCCAGGATGTAAATGTTAGTCCTCTCGGCAGCAAACTATCTGTAGTGGTGACGGTCGCCGTGCTTGTGCGCACATTCATGGGAGTGCAGGCAATCACAGTTTTACCAGCCTCTATGATCGAGTTGAGGTAGTTCAATGACATTGTGGACTGCCCATATCAGAGGAGGATGAGGATGTTGCGCAAGGTTCCTAGCAGAAGTGATAGAAGCTGGGGTGTTGTATAAGCCAGTCAAGACTTCTGTGACATTTTGTGAATTCAAGGTACGCCTCTGACACTGGGCAATATGCTAGGGGTCACAGGAAATCAAAGCAGCATGACCCCTATGATCCCTGTGGTGTGGCCTTCCTCTGCCTGACATTTTTTTTAAATATTACAATATAAAAAAAGAAAAAAACTTCTATCAGGGAGGAACTGATCGTCACTTCACGCAGGTCAGGTGACAGGTTTATACTATGTGCAACAATCACCCTGCCAATGAGGCCTTATGCAGGGCAGTAGTGAATATTAGGTGCCAGTAGTGGTGTTGAAGGATTATTGGGTTATCTACATACAATACAATAGCAAGAAAAACAATGTACCAGTCCTAAGAAGGATTATTAGCTGTTCAGGACACTGTGGTAGCTGCAAGAATCTGCACCGAGGACACAAAACACAGGCCTACTGCTGTCAGCAGCACAATCTCCCTGATACACCTAGCACAAAAGCCAAACACACACTGTAAAATGGCTGCTGTGCTGGCTTTCTGATAGGTGGGGGAGCAGTCCAGGTGGGAGAGATAGCTGATTGGCTGCCATATGTCTGCTGACTCTGGGGTGAGGGGTCAATTTTTTGGCTCCATTATGATGTATGGGGTGGTCAAACATGCCATATGTTCGTAAACAGACACGAAACAAACAAACAGCCAATATTTGCTGGGAACTGTCCACCAGCGAACAATTCGGCCCCTCTCTAATCAAGACAATCATGTGGATGGGCCATGCATGAGTAGTCACACACGACTCTTTGCCGGGTTCTACGGGGGGCTGGAGGAAGCCCCAGATAAGTTCAGAAATACATTTTTAACATCACTTCCACCACGCAGGCACTATAATTTTGCTAATTAAAAACTTATGAAATATTGCAACCAAGAAACATCCCTGCTCCTTGTGCCACAAAACTAGCTCTGATTGATGCCAGAATCCCAGAAGACTTCAGAAAGTGTCTTGTGGTATCTAGCACCTATAAACAAGCAGCAGATCATTTAAAGGCAATTGAGCACCAGGGAACCTTGTTTTTTTGTTTGAAATAAACCTCCCCATAAGGGAGGATCTTAGTAAAGTGTGCCATTGGGGGGTGGGTTGATCAGCATTACTTACCACCTCTGGCCTCATGCCCGTATGGGATCCTCCATGGTTTCCACGGAGAGCCTGCAAAAAGTGATTTTTTTTCCCTGGTGCTCAATTGTCTTTATCTCCTGTAAGCCTGCAGCAATTCAGTAAGGAGTCCTTGGGCTAGACTCCCTAACTCTGCTTCTGCCTACTGAGCGCTTACTAGTGGCTGCAGCTCAAGTGTTTTCAGTCAGCTGGGAGAAAAGTGCAATAAAAAAGTTATTTGTCCATTGTTGCAAGGTAGGCTGCCTTGAATCAGACTTGTTTTTCTAGTACATCCTACTGACGTTCAAGATTAAGATCTAAGGATTCATTTGGAGGCCACAGAAATGTGTTTCATTAGACCAGTTCACCTTTTTCTTCTGTTCTATGATCCAGTTCTGACACTCACATGTTTACATGCCCACTGTAGATGTGGGCATGTGAACTGCACAATTACAAAAATACAAAGCACTAGCTGTGAGAAGCAATATGTTTTTTTTGTAATTTGTGGTACAGTACAGTAGCTATTTTGTGGAATCAGACCAGACAAGCCATCATGGAACACAATTCGATTAGCCATGGATGCCTTGGAACACTTTTTGCAGGAAATTCTGCATGTTAAAAAAACACCCGCAAGACTTGCTGTTGTAGAGATATTCTGATGTGGCCTTTGTCAAAGATGCTTAGACCTTTATGTTCCCCCATATTTTCTACTTCCAACACATTACATTCAAGAATGTATTATTGAAATGCTGCCGTACGTATCACATCTCTTGACAGATGCCACTGTAATACTAATCAATGTTATGCACTTCTCTTGTCAGTGACTTAAATGTTGTGGCTGATCTGGGTAAACTTTTAAATCTTTTAAATTAGAGTGACCAAAAAAGTCCAGTATTCCCTTGAAATAGTCACCCTTTTCTAAATGTGTTATCTTTGCATTCAAATTTGCATTTTAAGCAGATTGCTTGAGGTTTCCTGCGCTTTTATGAGTAATATAATACTAAAGGAAATATACTGTATATAAGCAACACTGTCAGAAAAAGAAGTTCAAACCAATTAAAGGGTAGGCACAAATTATACAAGCATTGAAGTGGCATTTTGTTTTGCTGATATGACATATTTTAAAGGAAAAAACGAAAGCTATTACTTAAAGCTACACAGCAGAATAGCCATGAAATAACTCCCTACCATAAAAAAGTGAGTTGAAATTGATCTTGTGTCTCTTGTGTTCTTATTAGACATGAAGAATAGCTGTGACCATGGCAATGTCTCTATAGGTGGATCATTTGGGCCAAATGAATTAGAGATGTAGAAACAATAGAGTGGAAACACCTGATAAATGAAACCAAATGATGAAAATACTAATTAGTATATGTAAGGCTTGGTGGTGTATTCTCCACAGTCAGCATGCAACGCATGAACTGGCGTGGAGGAGGTACACACACTAGCACCAGGAAACAGGCTATCCCTAGTATAGTGGAGGGGAGGACTGACTCCAATAGGAGATTGTGGCGCACAGAGCCGGTGCAGATCTGACAGCCACAAACAATGCTTTCGTAATAACGTCTCAGCGCCAAGTAGCGCTGAGCGCACAAACCAGAACTGAGGAGATCAGGACAGGTAGACAGAATGAACGCTTGCTAGCTAGCGGCTACTTAGCGACAGCAAGCGTCCAAAACCAGACAGACTGGAATGAGGCAGCCAATGCGTTGCGGCGATGGCGTGCCTCACAAAGACAGGACAGGAGAGACAGGAAATAGCAGGATTAAGATAGATGAACGTAACACAGATAAATATACAATAAGTATGTTTTCCTAGCGTATTACAATTACAGCTATCAATGAAACTATTTGTAACGTCTGACTAACATATGTATATATCGGCAATGAACCGATATATGACATAAGCAGGAACTCTGACTAAGACTGGAGTAATACAGGGAACAGGACTCAGAAGGATTCGCTATCTCTACGCAGAGATGAACGCAATCCACAAACGGTAACAGAACAGGATTCAGAAGGATTCGTTATCTCTTCGCAGAGATGAACGCAATCCACAAACAGGAACAGGATAACTAGCTCAGCACGGGTGTTTACGGTACGCGCAAACTACCAAAACGTGCTGGAAAACTGACTAACTGAACACAGGATATAAACAGTTCGTGTACGTATACATCAGCGACACTGATGTATCACGTAACACAAATACAAGGAAAATAATAAACGTGCTGGTATGCATATATATTGGCAATGAACCAATATATGATGCAAAACCAGCAAAGTATCTTTAGAACAAGAAACACGATCGGGGGCTGAAGCGACAGCAAGGCAGGCTTAGGCTGAAGCTATGAAAACCCAAGGAAACCCTGCAGGAAGCAGATCTTTATACTGAGGTCATCCAATGGGAGCAGACATGCAGATTCCCACACAGGTGAATGATAATCAGTCACAAGCTGACAGCAGGGAAAAACAGACAAAGCTATACAGCTTGCATGGAAATAGATCAGAACTGCCTGAGCTGCAGCACTACTTCCAGCAATAGCTGCTGCAGCAGCGATCATTACAGTACCCCCGCCTTTAAAAGTGGATTCCAGACGCTTTTCAAAACTGAAATTTCCAACAAAACAGTCTGACTGATAATTCATGATGACCGGGACAGCCCGGCAAGACCGAATTCCAGAATCAGTCCCCACAAGACTGGACCCATCAGAACCAGAACCTACAGAACCATGCCCATCAGTACTACAAGCCCCAGTGTGACACCCATCAGAACCATGATTTCCAGAAGAAAGCCCTCCGAAACTCCCTGAGCGATACCCACCGCCTTCCAGGAACAGTTCAGAAACGCCAAAGCCTTTGCAATGCCCACCGGTACTGTCTTTACCAACACAAAACCCACTGTTGAACCAGTCCAAGGCACCAGGACAAGTTTTCTCAGAGACCTCCCAGAACACCTTGAAGCTCCAAAGAGATCCCCATAGGTCAGAATGCCCCTTAGGCTCACATGGAGAACTATCAAGAACCCCTATGGAACCTAGGGCAATTCCCGAGTCAGGGCCACAAGGACAAACATCAATATCAGGGCTTTCAGGGACCAGAACCATCTCTGGGCATGCAGGCAGACTGGCAATATCAGAACGTGTTCCCACTAAGGAAGCATCAGAGCACGCTAACACCTTAGACACACTTGGGCATTCTGGCACACAAAGAACATCTGGGCACACCGGCACAAGAGAAACCTCTGGGCATGTCAAGGAACTGTGAGCCTCAGGGTCAGCCAAGACAGGACCAAAACCAGGACTGGCCCAAAAAAAATCATCATGACTAAACTTCGCAACTACTGGACTTTTACACGAGAATGCTGGATCAGACTTAGATGTCGCTGATTCCAGCAAAGTCAGTAACAAATCAGATTCAGGGGCACTAACAAGACAGGACAAATCTTCTGATGTATGCACTGAACCACACTAGCCGAATGGTTACCAGGGTAAAAATATCAGACACTATGTCTAAAAAGACAAACCCTATAGGTATAAATAGGAGGTTAAATAGACTCCAAAATAAAAACACCAAGTGGTGCTAAAAAATGGGTCACCGCAGGGTGACCCATTTTTTAGCACCACTTGGTGTTTTTATTTTGGAGTCTATTTAACCTCCTATTTATACCTATAGGGTTTGTCTTTTTAGACATAGTGTCTGGTATGCACTGAACCAGACAGGGACTCCACAACTACCTCTGGACTGGACAGAGACTCATTTAATACACTGGATTGGAGCTCATGAGGCGCTGCAGAACAAGTCAGTATTGCAGCAGCCCCCACTGGACTAGGCAAAACTGAGGAATTCCCTGGACAGGAAGGGAACTCTGGAACCTCTGCCACAGCGGCCAGAGAACCAGAATCTTTCAGGATACAGGGCTGGGTTTCAGGAACACTCATCAGACCGGACTGAAATTCTGAGATTTCTATTATTTTGACCAGAGAATCAGAATTATCCATGTTACAGGGCAAGACTTCTGAAACATTCAGAGGACAGGGCTGGAGTTCCTCGGCTGTTACAACACTGGAGAGGGACTCAACATTGGTTAAATCAGACTGTGTACAGGGCAAGGTATCTGACACACTTGCTGACGAGGACAATATTTCAATGGCTTCTGCTTTGCTGGGCAGAAATTCATCAAGTTTTATTAGAGCAGACTGTAATTCCAAAACAGCTGCTAGACAAGTGAATATTACTGCAACACCAACTGAGGTAAGCAGTGCTTCAGCCTCCTCTGCTAGAGGGTTTAAAGTATCCAAAGTACTGGGTGAAGCATAAGACTCTGCGACCACAGCTTCACTGGACAGGATCACTGAACAGTCCATATTGCAGGGCAAAACCATGGAAGCACCTGCTGGACAGCATAATGATTCTGTGACCTGAGTTTCATTGGAGAGATCTACTGCACAATTCATGGTACAGGGCAAATTTATTGGAAAATTTTCTGAACAAGGTAATAATTCTGCGATTTCAGGTTCACATAGCAGATGCTCTGAGCTATTCACGAAACTAGAGCGAGGTGTAGAAACAGGAAGATCAAGACACAATGTTTGCGCATCTGAATCACCATTCATTTGTAAAATTGGAAAATTCAGATGCTGGGGTTCTGAGGATTCTAGACAGGATTGCTGGGACTCGGAAACTGATGTAGTGCATCTATTGGCATCTGCTGGATCAGACAGGAGTTGAACTTTATTAACACAGGTAATTTCTGCAGAAGTGTTTGCAGAGACAGGCAAGATTTTTCTGGTGTCTGTTTCACTGAACAAAGAGTCATGAGTACTGGCTAGGCTGGACTCGGAAGTCAGCAGGACCTCTGGATTCTCTGCTGAGAAATTTGTGCAGGGCAAAGTTAAGAAAGTATCAGTGGCTTCTGTTTTACTGGGAAGTAACACTGAGTTATCCATGGTACAGGGTGGAATTGCAGGAACTTCAACTTCACACAAAAAGAGCTCCGAATCACCTGCTGAATCAGCCAAAGGTGCTGAAGCAGGCGGGTCAGAACGCCAAATTTGCGAATTCGGAGTCACAAAAAAATCATCCAAAATCAGTTCCCACACATCAATCAATAGAGCCACAAAGTCATACTCACACACACCAGTTTTTATTAGGTTATAGGCAGACTTAATGCATGCATTCAATACCAATTCACTTTTTGCACTGTAAAATTGACAAAATGAACTTGAATCATTCTTCCATTCATTGACCAGAGCTTCCATCTCTCCTTTCTCAAATGGAGGATTCCAAGCATACTTAACAGGCAGATCATGGTTTGCAGATATGATTGTAGCAGGGACATATATTGGGTTAATTAGCAGGTGATTGGCAGATTCCTTATTCCTAAGAATCTCCAATACCTGTAGCAAGTGCTGAACTGTAGTGTATGCAAACTTTCCTTGCTTTACAAATAAGTTGATTTGTTCAATACTCTGTAATATCTCCTCATAATCATACTCAGATAATTCTTTTAAACAAAAATCTTTATTTTCCCTAGCCAGGGAGGAAAGTTCATTAGTAGTTTCATAAGTCCATTTAACTCCCCTGAAAGACAATTGCATTTCATTATCTGTTAATGGCAGAATCTCATTATAGGTCTCAGTCGCTAAGGATAACGATTCTGCAGATTGGACACGTTTCTTAGAACGTTTGCGTTTTGCCTTTGACCTTGCGGTTTTTGGTGATTTATTCAAAGCTGCAGGAAAATTATCAGTAACACTTTCTGCTTGCTGCTCATTCTTGCAAGCAATTGACGGAGCAGCTGATTGGCCTGCTGCCAGGAGTTCATTAAGAGGAAAAGGCAATGGATCTATGCGCAACCAGTTATGGATCACAAACGCTAGAAATTCCAGCGGTCTTTCTTTCAAATTGGAATGATTGAGAACATCAAATGCCCACTGGAATAATTCCCCTTTAAACAAAATATAACTTAGTTGGAGTGCCCAGGTTGAAACAGGAGTCGCTTGGAGATCAGGATTGGTCAGGAACCTGGCACATTCAGAGAAAAACTCATTTTCTGTTTCAGAGCTAAGTTCTTCAAATTTCCTAAAGGAACAGGAACCATAATTAACAGTGTCATACTTTCTGGGAATCCCCCCCACAATGGGGATTGGTAATGGGGTTTTCATAATGTAAGGCTTGGTGGTGTATTCTCCACAGTCAGCATGCAACGCATGAACTGGCGTGGAGGAGGTACACACACTAGCACCAGGAAACAGGCTATCCCTAGTATAGTGGAGGGGAGGACTGACTCCAATAGGAGATTGTGGCGCACAGAGCCGGTGCAGATCTGACAGCCACAAACAATGCTTTCGTAATAACGTCTCAGCGCCAAGTAGCGCTGAGCGCACAAACCAGAACTGAGGAGATCAGGACAGGTAGACAGAATGAACGCTTGCTAGCTAGCGGCTACTTAGCGACAGCAAGCGTCCAAAACCAGACAGACTGGAATGAGGCAGCCAATGCGCTGCGGCGATGGCGTGCCTCACAAAGACAGGACAGGACAGTCAGAAAATAGCAGGATTAAGATAGATAAACGTAACACAGATAAATATACAATAAGTATGTTTTCCTAGCGTATTACAATTACAGCTATCAATGAAACTATTTGTAACGTCTGACTAACATATGTATATATCGGCAATGAACCGATATATGACATAAGCAGGAACTCTGACTAAGACTGGAGTAATACAGGGAACAGGACTCAGAAGGATTCGCTATCTCTACGCAGAGATGAACGCAATCCACAAACGGTAACAGAACAGGATTCAGAAGGATTCGTTATCTCTTCGCAGAGATGAACGCAATCCACAAACAGTAACAGAACAGGATTCAGAAGGATTCGTTATCTCTTCGCAGAGATGAACGCAATCCACAAACAGGACCAGGAACAGGATAACTAGCTCAGCACGGGTGTTCACGGTACGCGCAAACTACCAAAACGTGCTGGAAAACTGACTAACTGAACACAGGATATAAACAGTTCGTGTACGTATACATCAGCGACACTGATGTATCACGTAACACAAATACAAGGAAAATAATAAACGTGCTGGTATGCATATATATTGGCAATGAACCAATATATGATGCAAAACCAGCAAAGTATCTTTAGAACAAGAAACACGATCGGGGGCTGAAGCGACAGCAAGGCAGGCTTAGGCTGAAGCTATGAAAACCCAAGGAAACCCTGCAGGAAGCAGATCTTTATACTGAGGTCATCCAATGGGAGCAGACATGCAGATTCCCACACAGGTGAATGATAATCAGTCACAAGCTGACAGCAGGGAAAAACAGACAAAGCTATACAGCTTGCATGGAAATAGATCAGAACTGCCTGAGCTGCAGCACTACTTCCAGCAATAGCTGCTGCAGCAGCGATCATTACAGTATATAGTTAAATGTAAGCCATGAGTCAGTATTACTGACAGACACAGACAGACAGACACAGAACACGTATATCGCGCTTTTCTCCTGGCGGACTCAAAGTGCCAGAGCTGCAGCCACTAGGAACGTGCTCTATAGGCAGTAGCAGTGTTATGGTGCCTATACATGGTACAATTTTTTTCATCCAATCTTACCATTTCTATGTAATATAAGGGAACTGCTTAATTATCCTTTGAGTATATTAACTTAATTTACCATTATACTACATAGAAATGGTAAGATTGGATGAAAAAAATTGGACCATGTATGGGCACCATTAGGGAGACTTGCCCAAGGTCTCCTACTGAATGGGTGTTGGCTTACTGAACAGGAAGAGCCGAGATTCGAACCCAGCTCTCCTGTGTCAGAGGCAGAGCCCTTAACCATTACACTATCCAGCCACCACCACATTATTGTGGGGAAAAAAGTTAAAAAAAAGGGAGGTGCAGGTCTCAGACCCAGAAATAGTTGTAAGCAAACATTGCTTTATTGAAAACAATAAAATACAAAAAAAACCAAAATGTTAATAACCCTCCCTAAACAACAATATTGTCAATGAAAAGAAGAAGCTCCTCAGGTGCCACACACTGTGTAATCAGCTGTATAAACAATGTTTGAGTGCTCTTAGTAATGGGAAGAGGGGGGGGGGGGGCAATTTCAAATGACCTACCTTTAGCTCAAATAGCCAGCAGGTCTAGCCACTATGTTTCTGAGGAAGGCTCTTTGAGAAAAAAGGCAATCAATGTAATGATATTGTAATCCTTATATGAGTATGCCACACCCCACCGAGGACATATGGTACAATGAGACCACACAGCAGACAGGCCCAATCGCCCAATTCAGGCAAAATCATGCCAGCATAGAAAATGCTATACCTATTCAATCCTCTAACTACAGTTTTGGACCATTGTAGAAATTTGGTTTCTTCCATAACTCTGTCTCTCTGGGATTTTAAGTCACTAATATGTAAATTAAAGCGGACCTGGACTCAGGACGTCCTCTCTGCTCTAAAAGATAGGCAACAGCATGATAACCTTTAAACAAAAAAATGTCTTTGTTACAGTTGATACAAATCCTAAAATATATCTGCACTGTTTCTACTTCCTGATTCATGTAAGCAGACATATTGTTTACAGCCTGTACTTTTAAATGAGCTTATCTGCCATCTCTGCCATAGGCAGTCATGTGACACAGGGGGTAACAGAGGCGCCAATAGGATAAAAAACACTAAAAGAACTTAAAAACCCATCTTGGTAATAGAGGAGGCAGTGGTGGACTCACCCCCTCCAAGCAGAACACACGACTGTGGATTTTCAGTCAAAACAATTTTATTGGATACTCCAAATAAAGTGCAACGCGTTTCACGGGATACAAACCCGCTTCATCAGGCAATAACAGATAGGAGTAAACAGCATCTGCCAGTATCATCAACACTGAGCGCCTCTGAGAGTTCTTTTAGTGTTTTTTATCCTATTGGCGCCTCTGTTATCCTATTATCTACATCAAGTCCACCCTTGGTGGAGGGTTGTACCCTTTCTTCTTCAACTACAGAGAGCGACTTTTTAATCCTGAGTGGGGTCAGGACAATCTCCCGACCTGCTTTGACAGTGGTTGCCTACTTGGTAACCCTGGTTTGTGAGTATTAAATTAATATTATTACTCTATCAATTATACCTTACCAGTACATACTACACTATATTGGGCTCTTGGTGTTCTCTCTTTTTCTCATGTGACACAGGGGAGAGATCAAATTACAACTTGTGATTAGACACAAATGAGGGGGAATTAAACAGGCTAAACTCTTTAAATACATACAGATTGCTTTTCTCTATGTTTTCCTTCTGTCATGTGCAAGAGTTCAGATCCACTTTAACCTGAAGTTCATATAAGTTGTGTCTATGGAAAGAAAAAAAGTGCAGACAGTTTCATTTTTGTCAATAGTTAACCTGTGCACGGTAATACGCTTATGTAGAGTTTGCCCTTTTTTTCCCCACGTAGATTCCCGATGGGGCATTTGGGACACATCGGGTATACCAGATTAGCTTATCCATAGGAAAAGGTGTATTGCTTTTTGTAGTCCAGTGTTAAACCTGGTTTTAAAAGCCTGTTAGTGGAATAGATGTGTGAAGGTCTCACAGTAGCAATCAGTAGGGATGGTTGGAACTGACGAAATCCGAATTTTACGAAATTCTGCAGATTCCATGTGTGCATTGTGAAATCGCAAAATAGTAATTTATTAGATTAGATATAGTTAGTGTGAATCTGCAAAAATATGTTCACAATAGTTACCGGTTGTCTTAGAATGTTCCCATAGAGTTTTCACATTTTCGCATAGATTTTTCTTATCCATATCCCTCCCATAACGTTCGTAATTTCCTGTTCTGTGAATTCTGACATTGAACTGTTAACTCGAAAATTGAGAAATTCCAATGCCAAAGTCAGAATAAGAAATTGCTTATAACTTCTCTGGTGACTTAAATGGATTTTTACAAAAAGAAGAAACGTAGAAATGGAGGTGAGAATACATAAAAACAAGCAAAGTAACTTGACGTATGCAGTATTGTGTACTGAGAAGTGCAAAGATTTGCACGTGGGAAGACCAAGAAACCCCTGAAAAACAAGCCTCTGCAATCTACAGTATCTACATCTCAAAGAGTAAAGACACTCTTTTGAAGAAGTGCACATTTTAAAAAAAGCTTTGTGATTCACAAAAGCTTTGTTGATTCAACCATAGCTTTGAGATGCCACTTTTTCTTCCTCTGTATACAATTGAAAAAATAAGCATAGGGTTAGAGACATTCACTGTGTTGTGTGTGCAACTCAGAAATGTACTGTATGTGTGGTGCTTTGTTACATTAATTATCATTGGGCGGATAGTGTAATGGTTTAGGGCTCTGCCTCTGACATAAGGTCAAATCTCGACTCTTCCTATTTCAGTAAGCCAGCACCTACTCAGTAAGGAGTTCAAGGACGTGACTCCCTAACACTGCTTCTGAGTGTGCTCTAGTGGCAGCCTTCACAAGTGCTTTGAGTCCGACAGGAGAAAAGCAATATACAAATACTGGAATTATTATTATCAGGTGCCATTACATAGCTGATATTTTACAGGAAAATGTATCCTTATTAGAATGGAGATGTGTTTATGAGGTAAAATGAATGTAAATAAAATTCCGAGAGTCAATTTTGCAACTGAAGATAAAAGCATGAATTTTGTGGATTGACATATGGAAGTGAATGTACAAGATCAAAGGTGATTAAGCAGATCTGAATCAAAATGTATCATCCACTGCAGTCCTAGAGCCATATTTACAGGGAAGATGAGCAATTCTCTCTACTTACGTCAGGATGTCATCTCTACTCAAAGTGCTATAATTTGACATTGTGTACATCTATAAAATTTCATGACATTACTAGCTGTGAACACTAGATAGCCCAGCAGGGATCCATCAAATCCCGAACAACAGGCAAGAAAGTGAACAACAGCTGTTTTTGCACATTATTTCCAGCGAGGCCAACTAATGGGAATCATCCACATATTGTCTCATCCCTGCTGCTGACCATAATATCCATCATCTCAATGACCATTAGTCGGACACGTGCTATACATAAGTATACTTAAGTGAATAAGTCCACTTCATTTCTAGCTGAAAAAATGGCAAAATAAATAAAGATATATTGTATATCACAAATTGTGTATGTAAAATGTAAAATTCTAAAAGATCTCTAGTGGGATTTCTGGAAATGGATACAAAAGAAGATATTTTGTAATTGAATGTAATTAAATAACCTCCTCTGAACTGTAAACGTCCAAGAATTCCTATAATTGCCAAATTCCTGTCCTTACAGCCACAGCAACATAACTCTCTTTGTAGGCATGATTTCCCCAAACTACCATGCAGTGCTTGTTAAATTGGCTTATTGCTTTCCAAGAAGTCTGTATGCCTCAGAAGGTCAAATTACAAGAGCTCCATGTAATTGCAATCCTATGTTTGCCTAGACACACTTCCAAAAGACATGCACATGGATACTCTATGTTGGCCTGGATGTTGTTCTGATAACCTCTATTTTTGAGGATGGAACTGTCTGAAAAGTTTCTCTTTTTGGAACAGGTAGTTTATACTGTTAATAAACTTGGTCAGCTGAAGGCCTTTCTAGACCCTAACATCTACTCTTCCATTTGGTCATGTGCTCCATCTCAACATCTAGACAGTCATGGCCCACGTGCTAAATGCAGCCAACTCAGTTATCATACTAAAATGGAGAACTCAAGATGCTCCCTGAGTGAAAGACAGGTTCATCCACATACATTTTATCAAAGATGTGGAAGAGGAAATTGCCCTTGGGGCTGATCTATTTGTTCCGTTTTAGGCACTTCTAGTATGTTTGTACTTTTTAGTAGACTCCATCATTATCTTGTGCTGTCCATTGCAGAAATTAACTTATATTTGTCTTCTGTGATCTCAAAGTTGTATATTACATTTCACGTTTCATGGAACCTAGTTTCCTCAATTGTTTTGTTCCTCCTGTTTTTTTACTTCTCCTTTAAATAAAGATTATATATATATATATATATATATATATATATATATATATATATATACAGTCACAAACTCCCCTCCCGTCCGTGCCTGCGGTCTTCCTTCTAATTCTGGGTATCAGCAGCTCTCCTCCTATGGTGACACGCTCGTTACTCCTCAGCATGTGTGCACCGGCCAGAGGGGGCGGGCAAGTCTCTCCTCCCGCTCTGGATACTCGTTGAGATATAGATTAAGGTAGTGTCAGCTGACATCCTTTGTCAGATGACACTCAGGCAGGGATTGCTGCTGTATGATTGGTGCAGAGTGTGGCCACTGATTGGTTGCTAGGGGTATTTAGCCTGGCTTGCTTAGAGGATCCTTGCCCATGATAGCATTAGTAGTTGCTAATTATTGGGTGCTCACTTGTATCATTGCTTGTGAATTGATTACCTGTTTACTGCCCTTAGCCTGAACTTTCACTATCCCTATTTTCTGCCTGGACCGACCTTTGCTCATATTCTCCATTCCTGTTGGCTGCCTGGACCGACCTTTGTTTGTCTTTGACCAATAGTGATGGTATAGTTTGTTGCCTAGTATTGTGTACTCTGTTGTTTCTCTTTTCCTCTGCTCTTCAATCTTGATACCTTGTGCATTAAGGCCTGGGTGTAACTGAAGTCACATAGACATTTTCAGTTTCCTGTTCAAGCTGGGATGCCCCACATAGAGTGAAGACTGCGGTGTTAGATTAAGGCATTAGCTGTAATGTGTTTATCATTGTACACCTGATGAAGGACTGTGATGGTTCATAACATGTAGTGTGCTGTTTTGTAGTTCTACAATATACACTTTAATTAGCAAAGCCACCTCTTCACTTCACTGCGGTGTCAGATTGGGGCATTAAGACTGATTTGGAGGTAAGGAGTCCAGATATATATATATATATAGTATGCATGTTTTTCAAAGGCCAGGCCAAAGAAAAAAAGGACGGTTTTAGAAAGAAGGATTTGGTGTTTGGCACAGGACTCTTCCAGATGATTTACTCAGTTACACCACATTAACTACAAATCATGAAGCTCCACAGGTGAATACAGGAAGTGAGTAGTGATGTCACTTCCTGTACACAAGCTGTCACCGTGCACTATTTGCCTGTCTTTTTGCTGTAGGTTACCATTATTCTGATGTCTGAAGTATACCACAGGAAAGCACAGTGGGGGAGCAAGCAAAGGGGAACCAAAATTTGTGGTGAGTCACTTTCCTTACTGTGGGGAGGCTACCTATATTGAAGGAGTGGGTATTAGGAACTGGAAAGTCTACCTACTGTATATTGGCAATCAACCTACAGGTAGCATTGAGTGCTCCCGGTGACTGGACTCGAGGACATTTGTACAAGAACGAAACTGCACGGAAGGATGGCGATGGAGCCCATGGAGTATATGGGGCTAGAGGAAGCCCCAGGTAAGTATAAATGCTACTATTTCTTATGTCTCAGGTACACTTTAATTCCGTGGTGCCTTTAATTTCTTACATTTTGACCTCTCAGGCATCTGGCTCTGTGGGGTAGGGAGGACACTCAGCATCTGGAGGACAGATTTATCCCAAAGTCTGTGCACCAAATGCACATGCAAATTAAATTACAAAACAAGATATAGACATATATTGTTGTTTGCAATGCCCCTGACCTATAAAATTGCCCCATCCGCGACTTCTAAGGGAATTTGTACTTCCTAGTGGGGTCATATGTGCACATGCATGCTGCAATGCATGCTGGGAGGTGTAGTCCAGTTGGATGTGAGTACTTTGTACTTGAATCTAACCAGCCTAAATCTCCAGCATACATTGTGGCCTGAACCTGCTTGTGACCCTGGCGGGAAGTTCACATTTTCACAGAAGAAGGAGACATGGGGGTGGGGGAGCTATCAGCCAGTGGCGGCTGGTGATAGAGGGCCCTGATTATCAGTATATGATTGGTATTTTTGCTGGACCTAAAGTTCAGAATAACTTCTTTGGCCTTTTTTGTAATTACAACAGGTTGTTAATGTCACACCATGCGGTCAGGTTCCTAACGTCTTCCCTGTATTCGGCTTCCTTGTTGTCTGTTACAAGCCCAAAGACAGTTGTATCAGCTGCAAATTTAACATTTATGATTAATGGATAGGTTGCCATTAGTGTTGGGCGAACACCTGGATGTTCGGGTTCGGGTCCGTTCGCCGAACATGGGCCAGATGTTCGGCATGTTCAGCCCGAACCCCGAACTCCCCCGAACATACCGCTTTTGGGGGCCCTATGGGGTCGCCGGCATAAGAGGGGAGCATGCCCCGGTCGCGGGGGGGGGGGGGGGGGGTCGGAAATTCCCCCCACCCCCTCCGCTAGCGCTCCCCCCTCTGCCCGCTTCCCCATACAAAAATTTTCCGTAAAGTTCAATAGTACCTTCAGTGGCTGGCTGGCACTGTGGTGTGAGTGAGTAGGAGGAGTCCGAGTAGGATGCGTTGAGGCCGGGCAGCGGGCGGTTCAGCGGTAGTACCCTTGTGGTACTTCCGCCCTTTCTCTGACCTCACGTCCTCTACGTGATGACGCATTCGAGGATACGCGTGACGCGTACCCTCGTATGCAGAGGACGTGAGGTCAGAGAAAGGGCGGAAGTACCACAAGGGTACTACCGCTGAACCGCCCGCTGCCCGGCCTCAACGCGTTCTACTCGGACTCCTCCTACTCACTCACACCACAGTGCCAGCCAGCCACTGAAGGTACTATTGAACTTTACGGAAAATTTTTGTATGGGGAAGCGGGCAGAGGGGGGAGCGCTAGCGGAGGGGGTGGGGGGAATTTCCGACCCCCCCCCCCGCGACCGGGGCATGCTCCCCCCTTAAGCCTGCGACCCCATAGGGGGGCAGTATTCGGCCTGTTCGGCTGGGCATTGAGCTGTTCGGGCGAACCCGAACTAAAAAGGCCGAACACCATGAGGTGTTCGGCCGAACTCGAACATCACCCGAACAGGGTGATGTTCTGCAGAACCCGAACAGTGGCGAACACTGTTCGCCCAACACTAGTTGCCATTGACAATTATGGGTGAAAAGTGCGTAGAGGAGAGAGGACCTAATACATTGGTGCTCAGGGTCAGGGTAAGGGTGGAGGATGTGTGTTTGCGTAGCCTAAGGGTAATTTTTTAATAAAATCCAACAAGTTACATACAGTATAGCCTATATAAACTGAGATATGCCCTTCAATGTTCTTTGTTTTCAATTAAAAATCACACACTGTATTTCCATCACTGGTTAGTATATACTGTATGTGCTGTATATGCTGTGGGCAGCACGGTGGCGTAGTGGTTAGCTCTTTCGCCTTGCAGCGCTGGGTCCCTGGTTCGAATCCCAGCCAGGGCAATATCTGCAAAGAGTTTGTATGTTCTCTCCGTGTCTGTGTGGGTTTCCTCCGGGCACTCCGGTTTCCTCCCACATTCCAAAAACATACGGATACGTTAATTGGCTCCCCCTAAATTGGCCCTAGACTACAGTACTTAAACTACATAATATAGACATATGGCAATGGTAGGGATTAGATTGTGAGCTCCTTTGAGGGACAGTTAGTGACAAGATATATATATACACTGTACAGCCCTGCGTAATATGTCAGCGCTATAAAATACTAAATAATAATAATAATAATACTGTATTTATCATAGATGAATGTGTAGGCTGTTAGGTGAAACTGTGAAATGATCATACTAAGTATGTTTGATGCTCAGGATAAAGATTATAATGCATTTTAGCTGTCCAGGTTGTGCCTACACTATTCTCTATTTATGCGGTTGTGCTGATTGTTACTTAAAACACCATACAGTTTTCCCCTTTATATTATCATGGTTTGCCTTGCCCATTTATTGCATCCCAGGGTCTCAATTTAACATTTAAAAAGAGTACATACTAAAATACAAGGGAAAGCCATACAAGGGAAAGTCTATAGTTTAAGACCAGAAAAAAACATGGTTTGGAAGCTTTTATTATACCAAAGGGCATAATTGATTTATTTTTATCCTGACGTTCTTTAAGCATGCTCTGAGAATCATAATAACAATGGTGTTGCACCACGCATATCTCAATGGTTTTCTGGAAGTTACTGTATGACTGCTATCCACATACATACCAGGTCTAATAAATCACAGAGAAGAAAAATGTCTGCCCACCATGTAGCACTAGCACTCGTATGACAGTGCATTTTGTCATTTCCTAATTATTCCTCAATGGGGGAGAGCACATGGGCATGAATTATTCAAAAGAGAACATTCTTCATTCACAGATAAGAAATGTATAGTTCAATAGGCGCTATGGAGAATTTGTTACCTAGCAAATAAGCTGATGTAACATTATTTATAGTGTCAATTTCAGTTATTTGAAGAATATGATATAACTGGTTCTTTTGTAAATAGATGTAAATTTGTTATACTACCATGCTGGAAGCCGTGATTCAAGCCAATGCCCAGGGATTCCTCAATACTCTCCACCTAACACTTAAGATACCTATATACTATTCAACCATGGCAATAATTAGAGGAATTTTACACACTGGTCAATCTTGGGACAATGCCAGTACCATGGCTAAACACAATTTCTGCCCAAATGGGTAAAAATAGTATGTCTGATTTATTAAGCTGAAGCAGTAGAATATTGTACCATGTTAGCCACCAGTAAAAGGAAGACGTTTTGAGTTTATCATGCCTGTGTGCCAAGCAGAGTCTCAGTTGTGTGAGCATTGAGTTAACAAAGGGTCGTATCTGTTTGTAATATATCATGTAACGACCTCTCAAAACCCTGCTTGGATGTTTTGTTTCAATTAAAGCATCATAATGACACATAAATTATTTTTGTTTCCTAAAAAATACATGTATCTCCTTTGATGTTGCATGTATATAGCTGTTGTAAGTATACAGGATTCAGTCTGATCAAGGCTCAAAAGACGAAAGCTTACTCTTATACATTTTTAAGTTAGCCAATAAATGGTATCATCTTGATTCAAAACTTCATGTTCTTATTAAGTTGAGGGATTGCAATTACATATCCTTCAGCTTTGTGCAGCTGCAAACAATGGGTCTTCATTAATGGCCAAACACAGCACTCCCTGCTACTCAGGAAGTTCTGGGATTGGCCCCAATGACAAACCGTGGTCCCACCCGCGAGACCATCGTCTCTGTTGAATGTAAGAGCAGCCGGCATTTCATATTCAGTATGCGTGTGAGAGGGGACATCAGATGCAGTATTCAGCATTGTGGAAGTATTATGTCAGTGCGGGCATAGAGGACATCCGGGGGGTGGGGGGGGGTGGGGCAAAGTACCACACGCTGTGGTCAGTGCTGGCAGCATTCTGCTGCATGCAGGTAGTATGGCAGTGTGGGGCATAGCGGGACAAAGCAGCACATGCCAAGGACAGCGGAGGCAATGTTCTGCTGCATGCAGGTAGTATGGCAGTGTGGGGCATAGCGGGACAAAGCAGCACATGCCAAGGACAGCGGAGGCAATGTTCTGCTGCATGCAGGTAGTATGGCAGTGTGGGGCATAGCAGGACATGGGGGGACAAAGCAGCACATGCCAGGGACAGGATACAGGTGGAGGGACAAAGCAGCACATGCTGGGAATAGGACACAGATGGTGGACAAAAAAGGACACACTGGGAACAGAGAACACAGATGGGGGGACAAAGGAGGACATGCTGGGGGGATAGATGAGCACTCGGGGGATAGAGCAACAGATGGGGGAACAGATGAGCATGCAAGGGACAGAGGATGACATATGTAGACAGATGAGCATGCAGGGACAGAGCACACAGATGAGGACACAGGGGGACAGAGGAAGTGACAGGATGACAGATAAGCATGCGGGGGACAGAGGAGGACACAGATGAAGACACAGGGGGACAGAGATGACGACACACGGGGACAGAGGAGTACACAGAGGAACAGGGGAGGACACAGGGAGGGACAAAAGGTACAAGGGGGCATAATAATTGGAGTAAAAGGTCCATAAGATACTCCTGCACCATGGACACACCAGGCGTAGTATTTTTTCTCTTGATTTTTGTCCTCTAAATCTAGGTGCGTCTTATGGTCAGGAGCACCTTATGGTCCAAAAAATACAGTATCTGTGAGAAGCTTAAAATCCCAATATTCTGCCTCATCGTCACTAAGATCCCCTTCTCATTTCCTTTTTTCTATGAACTTAGAAACCTCTTCTTGAATTATCTTCAGTGGATTTTCTTTTAACAGTTGACATAAATTACAATTATTGCTTAGCTGTCTTTGCTTCTTTGTAAAAATTAAATTAATACAATCCTTAATTACGCCTCCCACTTGATGATATTGTTTGTATCCCCCATTAATTCTTTCAATTCCCCCCTTCTTTTTTGATTACATATAATATATATATATCCATTATACACCTTTGAAACATTGACATATAATCACAGGTGTGAAAGATAAAATTTGTGTGTATGTGTCAATGTTACTTGAATTGCATTTTTTTTTTCTATAAAATATATTTAAAAAATAATTTTACATCCATGAAATTTGGAAACTAATAATTCCATTTGAAAGGAAACATTTAGTACCGCTCCTAAGACCTTTTTTTAATGACATTTTTTGTCTCATATTAAAAATGGCGGTCTTTTGAGAGGTAGAATCCTGGATTTCTCTATCCACCTTCTCCATGTGCTTCCCCTTCTACTTTTCTTCATTTGTCTTCCTTCCTTCTTCTTTTTTTCTTCCTTGTCTTATCTTCTTTCCCATCGCCAATGGTATCTCTTACAAAAAGGAGGTACCTGTTTTGTTTTTTCCATCTTAACATTCCTCCCTTCTTAGTGGTCAATATCTATTTCTAGTTTCATAATGACCCAAATGCTTTATCTCTGTTATCATAAATCTCATGACGCCTATCCTCCAACCATTATTTCCTCTTCTATCTTGTTTCTCCACCATCTATATACATATGATTCCCTCTTCATAACATCTAATCTCATACATCCATTATACAATATATCTATTATGATTTTTCAAATATACTAAATTCTTCCTTCTGTCCTAATTTCACATCTACAGTATCTTTTTAAGCCATATTTATTTGGGATCCTCCAATCTTACAAGTGGTGGTTCTGGTGAAAGTTTTATTTTCCTCTCTGTCATTTCTTCTTTGATCCTTTTGGATAATGGGTATATTTCTTCACTTCTATGTTTTATCTTTAATTTGTTTGTTTGCATCTATATTATCCACAGCTATTTTTATTTTCATTTTTACTAGATCTTATTTACAAAGTCACCGTGGATTTATTAGTTAACAGTGTTAAAATGTCACATCATGTCTTTTGAATGCAATGCAATGCATACAGTGAAGAATACAGTACACTGAAGTATGCATTACTGCAACTGTAATCACAGTAGTCACCTGGTAAATTCACAGCATGCTGCACATTATTCCAATGGAATCTCCTGCATTGTGCCACAAATACACAGATGTGAACATACGATTGCAATATCACTGCACCACATTGCAATGTGATTATGTTGTCTGGTGCACAGCACTGCGACAGATGCAGTATGAAAGGATCCTTGTTTAATTTCACAAGAGATTTTTTTTCACAACTTATTTACTGAGTACAATTTAAGCACCCAGCAAGCAAGAACATACTTAAAATACATTTGATATTAATATTTACCAGCTATTCAAAACTTTTTCAGTTGATAAATGCTGAAAAGTTATTTTGTAGTCAAGATGAAAATGTATTTCCTAGAACAGTGCTGTCCAACATCATGGGCATGGAGGGCCAGTTTTTTTTCAGACCCCATGGTGGAGGGCCGAAGGTTCTTGCTAGAGTCGCAGACCCCCCCCCCCCCCCCCCCCTGGAAAAATGCAATTAAAGGACAATTAGATTGGCAGCACTTTCCACAAAATGCAATTTAAGATGTTGGTGAAGTTGTGTGGCGCGTAGCGCGCCAAAAACCACAAGGGTTCTGTTGTGCGCGCCGCGCCGAAAAATGGGTGTGGCCATGGACCAGAATGCGGGTGTGGCCACGGGTGGAGACAAATTTACATGAATTTAGCAATGTGGGACATTAGATTAGGACAGTGGTGGTGAACCTTTTGGAGGCCGAGTGTCCAAACTGCAACCCAAAAGTCACTTATCTATCGCAAAGTGGCAACAGCAATTTAAACTACATACAAAGGTTTTAACTCATACATGAACATTATGGAAAATCCAAGTTGAAAATAAACTGTGAAGATAAACAATTTCATCCATCTACTCCTGAAAAATTTGGTTTTTTTTTTTAGAACCTCCCAGTTTTATTTTCCGTTTTAAAAAGCTAAAAAAGTAGGTTTAACGCTATTGTTTCATGATGACGATTCAGCTTTTCCATAGTCTCGCAGTTCGCAATCATGTGACCCCCAACAAGACAAATTCAGCAATCATGAGGCCCCCAACAAATCATGAGGCCCCCAACAAGACAAATTCAGCAATCATGAGGCCCCCAACAAGACACATTCAGCAATCATGATGCCCCCAATAAGACAAATTTAGCAATCATGAGGCCCCCAAAAAATCATGAGGCCCCCAACAAGACACATTCAGCAATCTTGAGGCCCCCAACAAGACAAATTCAGCAATCGTGATGCCCCCAACAAATCATGAGGCCCCCAACAAGACAAATTCAGCAGTCATGAGGCACATAAATAGACAGCATTTCACATAAATAAGCAGAATGCCCCTTAAATATGGTAGACACCTATTACCTGGCTTCTAAATTCTCCTCTACTCTACTGGCTGCTGTGCCTGGCTGGCCTGGCAATAGTGTTTTGGGCCGGATTGGGGATGATGTGTGGGCTGAAATGCCTTGCGGTGCTGCTGTGGCCAGGCTGGCGGTGATGCTGTGGCCGGATGAGGTAGTGACAGGTGCCCCCCCAGTTAGAGACAGGTGTGTCCCCCCCTCAGCTGAGGTAGTGACAGGTGCCCCCCCAGCTAGATAGTGACAGGTGTCCCCCCAGTTAGATAGTGACAGGTGTCCCCCCCAGTTAGATAGTGACAGGAGCCCCCCCAGCTAGATAGACAGGTGCCCTCCCAGCTAGTGACAGGTGCCCCCCAGCTAGATAGTGACAGGCGCCCCCCAGCTAGATAGTGACAGGAGCCCCCCAGCTAGATAGTGACAGGTGCCCCCCCCCAGCTATATAGTGACAGGTGCCCCCCCAGCTAGATAGTGACAGGTGCCCCCCCAGTTAGATAGTGACAGGTGCCCCCCCAGTTAGATAGTGACAGGTGCCCCCCCAGTTAGATAGTGACAGGTGCCCCCCCAGCTAGATAGTGACAGGTGCCCCCCCAGTTAGATAGTGACAGGTGCCCCCCCAGTTAGATAGTGACAGGTGCCCCCCCCAGCTAGATAGTGACAGGTGCCCCCCCCAGTCAGATAGTGACAGGTTCCCCCCCAGTTAGATAGTGACAGGTGCCCCCCCAGTTAGATAGTGACAGGTGCCCCCCCCCAGTTAGATAGTGACAGGTGCCCCCCCAGCTAGATAGTGACAGGTGCCCCCCCAGTTAGATAGTGACAGGTGCCCCCCCAGTTAGATAGTGACAGGTGCCCCCCCAGTTAGATAGTGACAGGTGCCCCCCCAGCTAGATAGACAGGTGCCCCCCCAGCTAGTGACAGGTGCCCCCACCAGTGAGCGAGCCCGTTACCTCTTTCTCCTGTGTCCCCGCTGGCCTCTCCTATGTCCCCGTTGCCGCTGCTGCTGCCCCACAGCTCAGACCTCACAGATCGCGGCGACTGAAGCAAGCAGAGCGCGCGCATGACACCCGCGCGGCAGAACGTCACATGCGGGAGTGACTAATGATTCACTTCCGCATGTGACGTACTCCGTGCGGGTACCATGCGCACTCTGTTTACCTCAGTCGCCGCGATCTGAGGTCTGAGCTGTGGGGCAGCAGCAGCAGCGGGGACATAGGAGAGGCCAGCGGGGACACAGGAGGCCACAATATGAGGGAGCAGGCATGGTGCCCATAGCGCAAGCCATGCCTGCATCCCAGGAAGACGAGCGGGCCGCAGCAGGTGGCCTGGCGGGCCGGATGCGGCCCGCGGGCCGCCAGTTGGACAGCACTGTCCTAGAAGAAAATTCAACTATGAGAGCATTTGGCAATAAGGATAAACACAATCAGTAAATAACTGAACTCATATCTAGGGAAAAGTTACAGACAATAACAGATTGGGATATGTGAAGTCACCCAGCAAATTGTTGTAAGACTCTCCAGCAATCATTGTTTTGCCTTTAGATCCTATATCCCAATCTCCACCATGCTCTTCACGTAAAGTCACAACCCACTTGAATGGGAAACTGAATGAGTCTACCTAACTTCGACTGCCCTAAGGACTTGTGCATGCCAGACTCAGGATGTGAGGCCAAGGAATCCAACAAATACCAAAAAAAAAAAAAACAGAGGCAAAGACCTGAAACTAGGCCAGAGGTCAATACCAGAGATCAGATGTCTGTTAGCTCAGGGGTTCGGCAAACTAAAGGTCGATAGGCAAGTCAGGTATAATAAATCCAAGAGCCAAATGGAAAATCCAAGATTCAGAAAAAGATGTAGTCGAGAAAGATTCTTTTACCTATTTATAGTTTATGCACTATTCCACACTCTGGTGGTCCACTGACAAAGCCCTGCTTAAATGGCAAAACATGTTAGGTTATAAGGGGTGTTTGTTGAGCAGTTTTGCACCTGCACTGTACTGTCCTTGTGGACTAGTGCAATTATTTTCCAACTGGCTATACTGAGGTAGATGCTGGGGAGAAGCTTATCTGGACTCTCTTAGTAGATTTAGAGGCAGTGTAGCACCAGCCTTAACAGGCACAGGTACTTTAGCTGTGGTCTTATGCAGGAAGTAAGCCACATACCCTGAGTGACCACTTCCACAGCACACTATCCCTCATTGTGACTTTTATTTTGTGTAAATGTATATGTATGTATATATATATATATATATATATATATTTGCTAACTCATTTTAATGCAGACCAAAAAAGGTTATGTTTTATTAATACCAATAGACCTTCCCTCTGGGAAAGTGTTTTTGATCAGTTGCTTCTTTGTCAGCGCTACATCGTATGCTAATACCAATGTTGGTCTTAGTTGATTTATGTGTACGTTATAATGCAACACAATGCAGTGCAATGCTCCAGTGTAAATTAGCCTTAGGGTCTCTGAAACGGGAATGTGATCATAAGACAGAAATGTTTGCAATATAAATGAGTGTTCAAACTAAAGATGCTATATAAAATGGCATCAAAACAATAAATCGGTGTTAGCTAAAATATAAAAAAAAAATGCTGGAGACCAGGGCAGCAAAAGTAAAAAAAAAAAATATTCCCCACTTGATAACAAGAAAATGTTTGAATTAAGTTTAAATCCCTTTTACACAGTTCAAGTTAAAGTGAATGCTTTAAGTAAAGTGGATTTGTCAGTTTCTTTATTAAATGTTTTACACTATTTCATTCCTTTTGTAAACCACAGGAAATTATTGCATTTAATAATGTGGAATGTGTTCATGGTAGCTTGGCGCTGTAGAAATGATTTTTAATTTCTTAATTCAACCAGGAATCTGTTGCCATAGACAGCTATTCAATTACAAGATATACACTTCAGTTAAAATTCTGGAAATGAGGATTCATATTCTGAGAACGGTTCCCACAAGTCCACTAAAAAAAAAAAAAAAGAAAAAGAAAACAATAACTAAAAGGGAAAGTTTTATATGGTTTTGATTTTTTATTATTTTTTTTTGCTTTCTGTAGATGATCTCATTATGTTTCCAAACAAAAAAATTTTTGTATCATCATCTTTGCAAAAAGCAATGTACCAAACCAAGAAAATTAATTAGAACACAAAATATGTTATACATCATTACATAAAATTGCATTGAATACAATTAATAAGCAATAAGCATTGAAAGAGATGCAATACTAAAAGCGTTACAATTTTTTTGTTTGTTGCTCGCTAACAACACAGATCAATGAAGAATCCTTTAATCTTACGTTATTTATCTTCTCATACTGTGTGTAATTATTATGTATTGCCTATGTACTTACTTTCCCAAGCTTTCATAACTCACTGCTAGTGATTATATTTCATAGCCGCTATTACAAGTGATAATGACTTTTAGGAAATCACATATAATGCATTTCTTTAATAGTCCTTAGTCACAACTCATTTTGAAGGTATCATCTGAGAAAAAAATATATAAATATATTCAGTACTGTGAAATAGTTTTAGACAGGTGTGAAAAAATGTTGTAAACAAAGAATGCTTTCAAAAATGAAAGTGTTAATTATTTATTTTCATCAATCAACAAAATGCAGTGAATGATCAAAAGAGAAATCTAAATCAAATCAAGATTTAGAGTGACCACTTTTTGCCTTCAAAACAGCATCAATTCTTCTAGGTATACTTTCACAGTTTTTAAAGAAACTCGGCTGGCAGGCTGTTCCAAACATCTTGCAGTATTAACCACAGATCTTCCGTGGATGTAGTTTTTCTCACATCCTTCTGTCTCTTCATGTAATCCAAGACACACTCGATAATGTTGAGATCAGGGCTCTGTGGGGGCCATACCATCACTTCCAGGACTTTTTCTTATTCTTTCAGCTGAAAATAGTTCTTAATGAATTTGGCTGTATGTTTGGGATTGTTGTCCTTCTGTAGAATAAATTCGGGGCCAATCATACACCTCCCCAATGTTATTGCATGTATATCTCAGCATTGAGAACACTATTAATCCTAAACAAATCTCCAACTCCATTTATAGAAATGCAGCCCCACATGTTTAAGGAACCTCCACCATGCTTCACTGTTTCTGCAGACACTCATTGTTGTGCCACTCTCTGGCCCATTCGACACACAAATTGCCTTCTGCTACAGCCAAATATTTCACATATTTTTACTCATCAGTCCAGAGCACCTACTGCCATTTTTCTGCACCCCAGTTCCTGTGTTTTCGTGCATACTTAAGTCACTTGGCTTTGTTTCCACATCGGAGGTATGGCTTTTTGGCTGCAACTCTTCTATGAAGAACACTTCTGGCAAGACTTCTCCAGATAATAGATGGGTGTACCTGGGTCCCACTGGTTTCTGTTATTTTGGAACTGATGGCACTGCTGGGCATCTTCCGGTTTTGAAGGGCAATAAACTTGATGTGTCTTTCATCTGTTGCCCTAAGTTTTCTTGTCCGACCACTGCATCTATGACCCTCAACATTGCTCGTTTCTTTGTGCTTCTTCAAAAGAGCTTGAACAACACATCTTGAAACCTTTGAAATCTTTGTCTGGGAGAGTCCTTGTTGATGCAGTATAACTACTTTTTGTCTGGTTGCTGTGGTCAATCTTGCCATGATATGAAACTGTCTTCCACAACCCTACCTTGGTAGCAGAGTGTGGATGTTCCTCACCCAGTTTTAACCCTCCTACACAGCTATTTCAGTTTCAGTTAATGACTGTGTTGAAACCTATATGTAACATTAATGATCATTAGCACCTGTATTTGTAGGAGAATTGGCAGTGCACAGGACCATGACCATAAACTGCAGGAATGCTGTAACCCAATTTACAGTCCATCCATTCAAAACAAAGTGAAAAAGCTGGGTCTACACATCCAATACAAAATATAATTTATTCTTTTCAAAAGGTAAAATTACAAACAGGCTACAGTACCGGTAATAGGAGAGAGGTACAAGTCGTGGGGGAGTATGTCAACAGCTGTTTCACGCCAAAGTGCTGTGGCGCTTCATCAGGACCATGATCATTAGCACCTGTTTGGTATAATTGGTTTGTCATACACCTAACTATAAAATCTCCAACTGTCCAAGTGCATCTATAAGAGTTGATGCTGGTTTTGCAAAAGGTAGTAACACCACATATTGATTTGATTTAGTTTTTACATGTGTTTTCTCACTTTGCATTTTGTAAATTGATAACAATAAACAATCATTATTTATATTTCTGAAAGTGTTCTTTGTTTACAGCATTATTTCTTATCAGCAACTGTGAATAGACTGCAGGAGCACAAGCTTAGCTCTCCACCTTACATTGAACCCTGAGGCTTAAAGGGAACCTGAAGCAAATAAAAATGATTTAAAATAAACACATGCTGTACCTGCAAATGAATATTACCTACTAACCTCACCGTCAGTTCCTCTCAGAAGCTCACCATTTTCTTCTTACAGTGATCCCTTCCAGTTCTGACAATATTTTGTCAGAACTGAAATATAACAGTTACTGTCAGTTACAGCATATATCAGCAGCTGTGGGTGATATTAACAGTGTGCAGACCATAAATCTGTTATGTGGTAATGTTCAGTTTCAAAATGGAGGACGGAGAATTCCATTGATCACAGTGGACGAATGGGATGCGGGAGAGGAGAAAGAGATTGAGGAGTAGACTACACGGGAGGTAAGTATGACCTGTGTATGGTTATTTTTACTTTTTATTTTCAGTTCAGCAAAGCGAGACCAAGTTCTAAACTTCGGGTCATATCAGTAATCAAAGTTACTGAGAGGTATTTGAATTGATGGTTAAGTGGCTGTAGTAGGCACAGAATACATGTAAGTAAAACTGGGATCAGGGACAGCCTATGTGCACGTGTATTATACTGCAATCCTAATGCTTTCTAACAAACTAATAAAAAAATTGAAGACCCTACTTTTTTCTGGCCATGCAGGATAAGTAGCCTGGAATGTTTAACCCAATCCCTAATCCCCCCTCTTCCCCTTTCCCCTGGAACTTTTCTCCTGGTATTAAAGGACAAGAGCTTTACCCCACCACAGTGCCCTCCAAAAAGAAGCTGAAAGTAATAGCATGGGTGAGTTTTGGTATTATCTGATCACCCCTTTAATAAGCTGACTTAACAATGTAAAAATACCATTTTTTTTTTTTTGCAAAATTAAACATACCTAGCTTTAAAAAAACAAACAAACATTAAAATCTATCAACCAGTAGCCTGGTCTAGTCTGTTTTCTATTGTTTTTAGCATCTTTTCTTTATCTTTGTTTCTTTCTTCTACTTTTACTGCTTGATTAAAAAGGCTGTATGCAAATTGACCATAAGGGGCCATTTACACTTGTCATTGCAAATTCTGCATGTGATTTCCTGCATGCAAGAATCTGCATTTACAATGCTCGAGTCTTTGTTGTTGAAACATTTTTGTGCATTCTTGCAATTTGTGTATGTGTTTGTATGCAAATTCTTGTTTTGTAATCTTTTCATTTTTTTTATAAATTCGGTGTGTCCTGGTTTCAGTAAATATAAATATTTGCAGTAACTGCATGCATGTGTTTGTAAATGCTCATCTCTAATTCACTAACAAATTACACCCCCACCACCACCTTTTTTTATTTCATCTTATAAGGAAGTGTACACACATCCAATCTTGACTGGACAATTTTATGCCTTCCATGTATTATAATAGCTTGCCTACACAATTTGTACAACATATTCAAAATCTGTTAGACCTCATAATACATGAATGTGGTAAAAGTCAAGATTGGATGTGTGTACCAGGCTTAAAGAGACTCTGAAGCGAGTCTGAAAGCATGTCATTACTGTAAAGCACTATAGATAGTGCTAAACCGCCGCATCCCTGTGGCAAAATGAGAGGTTTATACCCCCAAATCCCCTCTGCAAAATCCTTGACTTTCTTGGTCGTGGACTTTGCTGCTCATGCAGGCAGAGCTATGAGCTGCAGCTCTACCTCCATGCGCGTCATTCGCTGCGTGGATCTCCGCCTCTCCCCGCCCCTCTCTGTGAAGGCAGATTGAGAGGGGCGGGGAGAGGCGGTGATCAGTGGGGATTGACGCGCTAAGAGGCAGAGATACTGCACTAAGCTCTGCCCCATCAGAAAGCGCTCCCCCGAGTTTGCAGAGGGGATTTGGGGGGTATAAACCCCTCGTTTTGCTATGGGTATGCGGTGGTTTAGCACTATCTACAGTGCTTTACAGTAATTGCATGCTTTCAGACTCGCTTTAGAGTCTCTTTCAGGGCTTGTTTCCACTGTTGCGACGCGATTTCGCCGGCATTCCGACGCTTGTAAAAACGCATGCGTTTTTACTATTAAATACATTAGCGGCGATTCGCATGCATTCCACTCGCAGGCGAATTCGTTGGCTCTTTTGTGCGTTTTTTTACCGCTGAAAAAAACGCACCTCAACAACGCTACAGTGGAAACAGGCCCATCCACTTGCATTACATGTGCGAATCTGCATGCGTTGGACGCATGCAGATTCGCGATAGTGGAAACGAGCCCTAAGACTCCAGTCTAGGTTTGCTGGCTTCAATGTTTTCAAGTTCTACGATTAGAAAGAGTAGTATACTCTTAAATGGTAAGGTTCTAAGCAATTTTTCTCTTGCCGTGGATCATCTTGATCCAGTGTAAGGCCTCATTCAGACCTAAAATCGAAAATGCAAACGCAAGCATTTTGCGTTTTTGTGCGCATTTTCCCCTCTCCCAGCACTCCACTGTGCACTGTGCTTCTGGTAAAAGCGCTTTTCTAAGCGCTTTTCCAGAGCAGGTTTGTAATTCACTCCCTGGCACAAGTCAGGAGAAGACGCCTTAGAGGGGATCTAATTAACATGTATAAATACATCAGAGGACAATACAATAGCTTGGCGGATGAGCTTTTTGTTCCTAGGCCTTCTCAAAGGACTAGAGGACATGATCTGCGCATGGAGGAAAAACGTTTTAGCCATTTATTTAGGAAAGGGTTCTTTACAGTAAGAGTGATTAAGATGTGGAATGCATTGCCACAGGAAGTCGTTATGGCAAACTCTATACCTGCATTTAAAGGGGGCTTAGATGCTTTCCTTGCGTTAAAAGACATCCATGGCTACAATTACTAGGTAATGCCTAATGATGTTGATCCAGGGATTTTATCTGATTGCCATCTGGAATCGGGAAGGAATTTTTCCCTTTTGGGGCTAATTGGACCATGCCTTGTAAGGGTTTTTTCGACCCGATTGGTGGATACAGAGTGGTGACGTCACCTGAAACTTCCGAGTACCACCGCGAAGCAACAAGCGGCTCCGAGCTCTTGGTGTCCTCGGCCGGGACAAGGGAGCGCGTCGAGCTGCCAAAAAGAGACCAACACAGTCCAGCTGCCATCCTCGAACCTCATAGCCGCAGGGTGAAGGTTACGTGAGTTATCACATAAACGCCATATGCGGAGCAGTGGAACTGCTATGAACTGTTTTGAACTATACCTACAATCCTAATCTAATTGATTGCCTACAACAACACGCTATACGCGGAGCATATGAATGCTATGAAATACAACGCAAATGATCAATTAAGTTTTTTCTATATTTTATATTTTTATGTTTTTTAACCATTTGGGGTGCACTAAGTCTTTTTGGGGTCTAAACCACGCTGCCACACCAAAGGGATATTTTTTGCAGCCTATATCCAGACGCATTTGGGGTACAATTTCCTTACACGATCACGGGTGGCACCAGCTGGCTTTTCGTGGGGAGAATTGACCAATCCGGGTTGTGAATGGAATAGTGTGCATGAAGGTATGCAGTGTGGTGAGGTCAGCTGATCTCAGTAATAGCTTGGGAGACATTTCCCTATTATTTACCAATATCTTGAATAGTTTTAATAAAAACTTTTTATTGAAGCATTTGATGTATTATCATTGAGGCGCAGTGAAACAATTACCATTCATTTACATGCCTTGTAAGGGTTTTTATCGCCTTCCTCTGGATCAACAGGGATACGGTATGTGAGGGAGCAGGCTGGAGTTGTACTTTGTTCTCTGGTTGAACTCGATGGACGTATGCCTTTTTTCAACTCAAGAAGCTATGTAACTATGTAACTCTTTGACCTGGAAAAGAATAAATACAATGTAATTTTTTTTTAAATGCTCACGCAATCGCTGCACAAAGCGATTTTGTGAGCGTTTTGCGTTTTCCTATCCCTTCCATTGAGGCAAAAACGCCTCAAAAATGGTACAGGCACCGCTTTGCTGAGCGGATCGCAAACAAACCGCTCAGCTGTGAACTCCATCATAGGGAATCATTGCACAAGCGTTTTTAGGGCAATTTTTAAAAATCGCCTGCGCTTGAAAAAAGGGCAAAAATAGGGCCTAATAGGGCTTGTTCACACTACAAGAGCTTTTCTAAGCGCTTGTGATTTTAAAAGCTCTTGCTAATGTTATCCTATGTGAGTGTTCACACTGGAGCATTGTGATTTTGTAAAAATCCCCCATAGGATTGCATTAGCAAGAGCTTTTAAAATCTCTGGCGTTTAAAAAGCTCTCGTAGTGTAACTGAGCCCTGATTTTAGTGAAGCAAAGCACTCTACACTAATTATGACCACTTCAGTATGACACAGTTATAGCCAAAGAGATCAATATGCTTTTTAAAGTTACCCTACGCTGCTACAGAGACAGATGGATTTGTAATAAGTGGTGTGTGTGTGTATATTGGTGTGTGCATGATGCATCCAGAAAAACTAATTGCTGATATCTTTTGGGACATAAAGAGTCAAGGTGAGTTGTTCAAGGTCAAACAATGCTGCTGACACAGGAACTCGAATCATAGCTTGCAGGAAACGTCCACAACTATAATGATATCATCAGGGCCCTATAACACTCACTGAGTTATTACTCCACCAAGAAGCCAATCCATACCAGCTCAAGTATTTCTCATAAACACAAATACTGAATATTTTGTTTGGCACTTTGTGAAGAAGAAAAAAAAAATACTAAAATCACATACTACAATCCAGAAGCAAAATACAAAAAAAAATCGATTTTATTGTACAAACAATGTTATTAACAACCCGTGTGGATATTAAGAAATTTGTCAGCAAATGTGTCAAGAGATGTGATCATTAAAATAGATGAACATAGTTTTTTTACATTTAAAATGCTGCTAAAAATTGAAATGCTCTGTATGCATTACTATAAAATGAAGCAATTACAACCCCTCTGCATGGTGATTGCTGATATATACTAAGAGGGGAAAAATGGGTAAATCAGAATAAGCTGGTTTGTGAAAATGTCAGAGCAGTAAGTGCCTATGCATTATTTACAAAACTAGTAATATCCAATTTCACAATAAACATGCCCAGAATCCATTGGAATATATGTTCGGAGGAAGCCACCCTTTACTGGTCAAATAAGCTTTTAAAGAGAATCTGAAGTGAAAATAAACGTATGATATAATAAATTGTACATGTAGTGCAGCTAAGAAATAGAACATTAGTAGCAAAGGAAATAGTTTCTTATTGTTTCCAGTGCAGCAAGAGTTAAGAAACTTTAGATGTTATCTATGCAAAAGAGCTTCTCTGAGCTGTCTGGCCAAACTTGATCTGCTACAGTGCTATTTTCTGAAGCACTTATGCATCAAAAAAAACTGTGAAACACAGCTTCTGATAGGGTTTTACTGCAGGTGTGTTCAAAGGGTCATTAGCGCAGCTCTGTTTCATAGTTTAACCACTTGCCGACCGCACGCTTATACCGTGCGTCGGCAAAGTGGCAGCTGCAGGACCAGCGACGCAGTACTGCGTCGCCAGCTGCAGGCTGATTAATCAGGAAGCAGCCGCTCGCGCGAGCGGCTGCTCCCTGTCAAATCATGGCGGGGGGCTCCGTGAATAGCCTGCGGGCCGCCGATGGCGGCTCGCAGGCTAAATGTAAACACAAGCGGAAATAATCCGCTTTGTTTACATTTGTATGGCGCTGCTGCGCAGCAGCGCCGTAAGGCAGATCGGCGATCCCCGGCCAATCAGCGGCCGGGGATCGCCGCCATGTGACAGGGGACGTCCTGTCACTGGCTGCACAGGACGGATAGCGTCCTGTGCAGCCTCGATCACCGGGGGGGGGGAACAGGTAGGAGAGGGAGGGGGGAATTTCGCCGCGGAGGGGGGCTTTGAAGTGCCCCCCCGCCAGCCACACGCAGGCAGAAGAGATCAGACCCCCCCTGCACATCATCCCCACAGGGGGGAAAAAAGGGGGGCAATCTGATCTCTCTGCCTGCACCCTGATCTGTGCTGGGGGCTGTAGAGCCCACCCAGCACAGATCACTAAAAACCACGCTGGTCCTTAAGGGGGGGTAAAGGGTGGGTCATCAAGTGGTTAAAAAACAGAGTGTGGTTTGTAATTGCAAATATGACAGAATGATGCAATGTTATTAAAAAAAAAAAAAGCTATATAACTGAAAATAAAAATATGAGAGTCTTTTCTTTGCTACTAATGCTCTATTAATTATCCACATTACGCTCATAATTTACTTCAGTGTCACTTTACATTTTCCCATTTATCAAATGTACTGAATATTAGCATCCTTTTGGAAAAAAAATGGTATTCCGCAAGCCGGCACCCCTCCCCCGTTAGCTAAAAGCCGTTAGCTAAAAAGATTTGTGCGATTTCTGCTAATAGAAAGCCTCTGCTTTGAGTTTAGATGAATTGCATCTCGGCGGAACTTTATTGATTAAAGCTGAAAATGGATGTTTGAAAAGCACAAATGAATTTATATATATATATATTTATATATATATATATTTATATATATACAGTATATATATATATAGGGGTCAATGAAACATATGGAGCACAGGCACAAAATATAATGATAAGTGACCTGTAAAGAGTGTTTACTGAGATCAAACTGCCCACACATATCATGGCTGCATCCATGACATGTCACATCATATGATTTTTCGGTACATGACATATGGATTGCCTTAGGGATTATAGATCTGTGTAATATGTGACTTCCACGTGAGTAGCATTTTTTAAACCTTATAATTGCATTGTCCAAGAATAAAAAAAAAAAAAGAAAGAAAAAGAATCCAACCCTATGTACCTATGTAAGGAAGAATAAAAAGTATAGGTACTCGTACTGTAAGCTCATATGAGCAGTGCTCTCCTTCTCATAGTTATGTGATATTCATGTTTAGACCTTGCAATTATAATCTATACAATAAGTTTACAAGGTGTTCTTCCCAGTTGTGCATTATCTGAAACACCCTGTGTTGTTAGTCTGTGTAAAATGTCTGTTGCATACATCATCACAGAAGCTGATATTACTATACAAATCAAAAAATCATAAATGGATAGATAATCCAGGGCTCAGAATAGCACGTCAAAATAATTAGTGAATCAGTTTGCTCCTTTCATCTGTTATTTTGGTATTTTAGGGGTTTACTTTTACTAGGGAACACTTGCTTAGTTGCTGAATATGGCCTTGAAAGAGAGTCATTGCTAGCACTGATGTGTTTGAGTTCTTCAAATTTAGAACCTTGTCCCAAATTCTTCTGATCAAAACCCACATGAGGTGAGCGGCAGGGGGTGTTCACTTGCCACTGCGTTCCATGTTGCTCTCTGGTTCTTCTTTATATTCAGACCAAAGGAGTAAGTATTGGCGTGATGTAAAGTGCAACATAGAATGCAGAGGTGGAGACAAGGGTGAGTATGCAGGTTCTGATTGGAAGAATTTGGAACAAGGTTCTGAATTCAAAGGGGGGGATTTATCAACGCATTACCAACAGTTTTTTCTTCTTAATCTGTTCTAACCAGCAGGGAGAACAGTTCTGCATGATAATAAGAACCTTCTTAAATTCTAGGTAATAGTGGCAATTTAGCGTGGATTTCTAGAGCTGGACTACAGTTAAGAAAAGTGCAAATCCATCCCTAAACTGGCGCAGATTAAGAAGTGCTTGATAGCAGTTCTACAAGTGTAGAATTGCAGGCTAGACATGATTGCAGAGTGCAGGCTATACATGATTTGTGTGGTGCTCCTCCCCCTGCTGTATTCCTCCTCAGAGCCTGCTGCTATCAATACAGCAGGTGTGTTGGTTACCTCAGCAACAGAAATTCCCCTCACACACTGCACTGGCTGAGAGACTCCTCCTAGCTCCTCTTATTTTACAACAGTTTTAGAAGGAATCTGCACTATCTAATGATTTCTTAAGATGCCTGAGACAGTTCTGCATGGATTTCTAAAAACCTACTAATATTTAGTCTCAGACACTCATGATAAATGTCCCCCCACAGAACCAGAACATGTCAAAACTTGTCATTCCTAATAGCACAGTAGGGGTGTTGTACTCCTTGGTTATCCAGGCCTGGCCCATTTTTATAAATGTAAGGAGGTTTACAGTGCCAATCAGAAGACGGTATCTCCACAACACCTTCTGCTTCGCTGATAGCCCTTTCAGACTACAACTAATGCAGGACAAGAGAGAACTGTCATTGCTTACTTTGCCAGTTCAGTGTATTGGTCTATCCTGGATGCTGAATAGTTCAGGGTGACCTAACCCCTGAGAGCCTCCAGATCAGCCTTTGATCCAATGTAGGAGTGGGCTTCCAAAACACCTCTGTGGCTGCACAAACTGCTTGAATTTATCTCTGAGATCAAACTATTACACGTGCGCCCTAACAAAGCTCTAGCGTGTTAACGCATCACAATGCGCGCATTGTGCCACTTTAACACATTAAGAGCTTTGCTAAACCTTTGCGCGCGTACAACTTTGTGCGAGTAACATTGCGTGCTACACGCATAGCACGGCTGTGCTATGCAGTAGCACGGCTTGGTGAATCAAACCCTTTACCTTGAATTTGTGAACTAAAAGGGTAGAAAACCAAGACTGTTCCTTATCCATAGCATAGGTCCTAGGTCCTTGGGCAGGACAAACTGAGGTGGGGCAAATTTCAAAAGTTATACATACAGTGGGTTGCGAAAGTTTGGACAACGTTGTTAATCGGCATGATTTTCCCATATAAATCGTTGGTTGTTACGATAAAAAATGTCAGTTAAATATATTGTATAGGAGACACTTAAAGGGATATCACTAAAGTGGCACCAGGATCCTGAAGCACCAAGGCTTCTGGATTTGTGCATGATTGGCCTGTCTAGCAGTGGCCAATACATCTGGTAAGGCTGTATGCTGTAGAGTGTCCATGGTGGCGGTGATATACTGGACCAAGATACTGTATATGTGGACTTTATATAACCTCAGGATGTGCGCTTAAATGATTTTATACTGATTTTAATAGGTTTGCCTAACCTTGTAGTAGGGCACTCCGCATGGACTTGGACTTGATCTATTAGCTATAGCGCTTTGATATTTTTTATAAATATTGAGGAAATGGAAGACCACAGGCTCAGTTCAAGTTAAGGCTCGAAGTGGCAGACCAAGAAAAATCTTGGACAAACAGAAGCGATGAATACTGAGAAGTGAGAACAGTAGGAGTCAACCCACAGACCAGAAACCTACAACATCATCTTGCTGCAGATGGAGTCACTGTGCATCGTTCAAATATTCGGTGCACTTTACACAAGGAGATGCTGTATGCAGAGGAAGCCTTTTCTCCGCCCACAGCACAAACAGAGCCACTTGAGGTATGCTAAAGCACATTTGGACAAGCCAGCCTCATTTTGTAATAAGGTGCTGTGGACTGCTGAACTAAAATTGAGTTATTTGAGCATAACAAGGAGCGTTATGCATGGAGGAAAAACAACACAGCATTTCAAGAAAAACACCTGGTACCAACAGTAAAATATGGTGGTGGTTCCATCATGCTGTGGGGCTGTGTGGTCAGTGCAGGAACTGGGAATCTTGTCAAAGTTGAGGGATGCATGGATTCAACTCAGTATCAGCAGATTCTGAAAACTAATGTCCAGGAATCAGTGACAAAGCTGAAGCTGCGCCGGGGCTGGATCTTTCTACAAGACAACGACCCAAAACACTGCTCAAAATCCACTAAGACATTCATGCAGAGGAACAAATACAACATTCTGGAATGGCCATCTCAGTCCCCAGATCTGTATATAATTGAAAATCTGTGGTGTGAGTTAAAAAGAGCTGTCCATGCTCAGAAGCCATCAAACCTGAATGAACTAGAGATGTTTTGTAAAGAGGAATGGTCCAAAACACCTTCAACCAGAATCCAGACTCTCATTGGAACCTATAGGAAGCATTTAGAGGCTGTAATTTCTGCAAAAGGAGGATCTACTAAATATTGATTTCATTTCTTTTTTATGCACCTGCCTAATTTTGTTTAAACAATTATTGCACACTTTCTGTAAATCCAATAAAGTTCATTTCACTTCTCAAATATCACTGTGTGTGTCTCCTGATACATATATACTTAACTGACATTTTTTATCGTAACAACCAACGATTTATACAGGAAAATCATGACGATTAACAAGGTTGCCCAAACTTTCGCATCCCACTGTACCTGCATGATCTGTAAGGTACAAAGACCCTGTGCGACCCCTAATGGGAACCCGAGGTGAAAATAAACTGATGAGAAAAACAATTGTATCTGTCCTCCTTCTCTTAAAAATTCTCTTAAAAATGATCTTTGCTAGATATCCCACAGTTTCACCTTATATTTAAATCTAGTTTTTTAAGTTTTTACTGTTTCATTGTTTTTGCTCAATGACACCTTACTTGAAGTATGCCAGAGCTCAAATCTATGAATTACTATGGTCCTAAAGTTCAGTTTATCTGCTCTGAAAGCTGCCATTGCATTTCATTAATACATGTTAATATAATACAGCAGCTATCTAGTGATACAGTTCTTCTGTATGATGTCAGCTCTGAGCAGTTCAGTTTCAACCATTGCTGGGTGTGTAACTAAGTATGCATTGTTTACCTTCCTCTGTTATCCAGGTGTTATCACCTTGGATCACAAGCTAAAAGTTCCCATCACAAGCTTACACTGCAGAATGAAGTGCTGTGTTAACTGTTTGAATGCAGCTAAAAAAAAATATGTTTTTCTGGTAGTTGGTTTAAAGGTGGCCATACACTGATCGATTTGCCATCAGATCGACCTGCCGGTCCGGTCTGGGTTCCGGACCGGCAGGCTTCACTTCACGTCCGGGGAAGTTTAAACAGTAGAGGGCACTGTTTAAACTTCCTGCTGGGACAGGAAGTAGCCAGCCGGTCCGAAACCCGGAACCCAGCGCGGAGAAGAGACCGCAGAGAGAGCAGGTTCTCGCACCGGCAGGAGCAGGTAATGTATTGCCGCTAGCGTTGGTCATCGGGCATTCGAACGCCGCTATTGACGCACTCCCGACCCGCCGGCGATCGAGGGAAATCTTCCGCACGGAAGGAACGACAGGAATCATCAGGAGCGATCGATTTCAGACGGAAATCGATCGTTCGGTCAGCGTGTGAGCGACGATTTCACAGCCGTTTTGATCACAGTGATCGAATCGGCTGAATATCGGCGGGAAAATCGGTAAGTGTATGGGCCCCCTAGTTCCCGACCACTTTAACTCTTTCAGGCAGAGAAAGAAAAAAGGTACACAGTCTAATTATTTGTGTGCTTGGCGCTGTACATACACATGTCTATCTCATCATGTCACATGTTACCTCGGTTGTCCTTTAACCCCCTTGGCGGTATGATTCTTTCCGTATTTTAGGGTCTAAAAGCGGTACAATTTTTTTGCGCCCTTTCAGACCCTAAAATTTGGAAGAAATCATGCTGCCAGCGAGATCTGCAGCAGTTTAACAATCACTCACCTCCCTGGCTCCAGCTCTGCAGTTATGCCTCCATCCTCTGGGTGGCGCTGCAACTCTAAAGGGAAATTGCCGGCTGTCATCATGACGACAGCCAGCGATCTCACCAGGAGGACGCAGAGCCCCGGAGGAGAGGAAGAAGAATGGCGGCCAACGTCGGGATCGCCCGGGAGGTATGTAAAACCGCCCGCTGCGCACTTTGCTCTGCACAGACCTCCCCGAGCAGAGGTCGGGATTACTGCTCTTAGCTGCGGTTTTCCGCCCTGACCCTAGCTCGGGATTACCACCAAGGAGGTTAAGGGAACCAGAGGTGAGAAGGATACGGAGGCTGTCATATTTATTTTCTTTTAAACAATACCAGTTGCCTGGCAATCCTGTTGATCTTACTTGAGTCAGAGCACTGTATTTGAATTCCTTGTTCAGGGCCGATGGCTAAAAGTATTAAATACACAGAATCACTCCTACAGTCAGGCAACTTGCCTTGTGTAAAGAAAACAATTATAGCAGCCTCTTTATCACTCTCACCTTGGGTTCTCCTTAAAGTGGATCCGAGATAAACTTTTACTCATTGCATAATTGTGTTCCTTTCATATAGTTTATAGGGCATTCCTCAAGCCAAATACTTTTTTTGTTTTGTTTTAATGCTCTAATTCCCTATAAACTAAACAAGCCTTGCTCACAGCTCCTTTTGTGCCTTGGCACTGTAGAAAGGGCTTATGGGAGCTCAGTCTGGGCAGGAGGAGGAGGAAGTTACTAGGTCCTTTAAGGTGTCACCCAGGGTCTGGGAACCTTGCAGATTCTGCAGGTATGTATAATTTTTAAAATGTGTCTCATCTTAGGTTCACTTTAACTCAGCACAGTTCAGATGCAGTTAAAGGGGCACTATGGCGAAAAATTGTAAAATTTAAAATATGTGCAAACCTAAACAAATAAGAAGTTTGTTTTTTCCAGAGTAAAATGAGCCATAAATTACTTTTCTCCTATGTTGCTGTCACTTACAGTAGGTAGTAGAAATCTGACAGAAGTGACAGGTTTTGGACTAGGCCATCTCTTCATAGGGGATACTCAGCAAGGCTTTTATTCTTTATAAAGATATTCTCTAAAAAGGATTTAAACAATTATGCCGGCCAGCCTCCCTGCTCACTACACCGTTTTTTGGCAGTTGGACAGAGCAACTGCCATTCACTAAGTGCTTTTGAAAATAAATAAATCCCTGAGAATCCCCTATAAAGAGATGGACTAGTCCAAACCCTGTCACTTCTGTCAGATTTCTACTGCCTACTGTAAGTGACAGCAACATAGGAGAAAAGCAATTTATTGCTCAGTTTACTCTGAAAAAGATGTACTTCTTATTTGTATATGTTTGCACGTATTTAAAATGTTACAGTTGTTCGCTGTAGTGCCCCTTTAAGGAAAAAAACAATTGTTTTATGAAATGTTTAAATTAACTGTCTTTCATGTCTATACAAAACTCTCCAGATGTCCTTAGTGGTGAGCTGCACACCCACACATCCACCTTTCACATTGCCAAGCAAGAAAAAAAAATTACGGTATGTGGAACAGATACAGCCATAACTATATATTTATGGTGCAATGTGATGATTGTGTGCACAATGCTAAACTGCATTATTATGCTGTGACCTGCTGAGAACAAAGAGCAGCAACTGTTGGAACCATTCATCATATGAAATATAACTGCCTAGATCAGAATTGGCCACAACTATATTTTCTGAGCATTGCGAGGATAGGATAAACACTACAACACTGCAACACTAGGCAGTGTGTAACCTGCTGTGAACAATAGGAACAATTTATAAAATACATCTGTAGCCAGAGAGCCCCAGTTTGTAGCCACAGAGCTCCCCATTTGTAGACAGAGAGCCCCCTGTTTGTAGTCAGAGAGCCCCAGTATGTAGCCAGAGAGCCCCTGTATGTAGCCAGATAGCCCCTGTATGTAGTCAGAGAACCCCTGTATGTAGACAGAGAGCCCCCTGAATGTAGCCAGTGAGCCCCCGTTTGTAGCCAGAGAGCCCCAGTATGTAGCCAGAGAGGCCCACTTTGTAGCCAGAGAGCCCTTGTATGTAGCCAGAGAGCCCCACTTTGTAGCCAGAGAGCCCCAGTATTTAGCCAGAGAGCCCCAGTATGTAGCCAGAGAGACCAACTTTGTAGCCAGAGAGCCCCTGTATGTAGCCAGAGAGCCCCAGTATGTAGCAAGAGAGCACCTGTATGTAGCCAGAGAGCCCCAGTATGTAGCCAGAGAGACCCACTTTGTAGCCAGAGAGCCCCTGTATGTAGCCAGAGAGCCCCAGTATGTAGCCAGAGAGCCCCTGTATGTAGCCAGAGAGCCCCAGCATGTAGCCAGAGAGCCCCTGTATGTAGCCAGAGAGCCCCAGTATGCAGCCAGAGAGTCCAATTTTGTAGCCCGAGAGTCCAACTTTGTAGCCAGAGAGCCCCCTGTTCGTAGCCGAAGAGTCCCAGTTTGTAGCCAGAAAGACCCAGTTTGTAGCCAGAGAGCCCCAGTTTGTAGTCAGAGGGGCTACAACCCTCCCCCCCCCACACACAAACACACACACATTGTTAGCGAGTTCATAACTTCCCATTCAGGCAGTGGACCCGGGACATGTTGGCGATCAACTGACTCCCTCCTTTAGGCGTCTGGAGTGCAATAGCTGCCGGACGTCAGTTTAAATCACAATTGTGTTGGTTATGTGATGAATGACGTGGGACAGCTATGGGAATACAGGACGGCCTATAGTCAGGTGGTGTCTTCTGGGTCCCCTGCCTGATTGGTGTGTTCTGTGCTTGCGCCGCTGTGCCTTTGCATAATTTCACCTCTCTTTTTTCTGCACCATAGTGTGCCCCCTGCTCTTCCTTCCCACACTGTTGCCTGGGCCATAGGTGACCTCGCCCACCCCAAGAAACGGGACTGGTTCCATTCCAGGAACAGACAGCAGTGGAAATGCCCTCAAATAAAAATATGTACTTTACTGATTTGCTGATACTTAGATATGTGAATATTCTAATAGAAGCACGTATAAAATGACAAGATAAAATGTATTTTAATATTAAAAAAGTACTGATTGTACTGGCCGGAGGATAATCCTGATGCAACCAGATAGATGAAGCATACAGGATGTATAAAAAGGAATCTATTTAAAAAGGATATACAAAAGGAAATATTTAAAAGAAGTAAGAAAAAAATAGAAAAGCAGCTGTCTTGTTACATAACACCTTCTGCCAAAAAGAGCGTAAACATATACTGCTGAAAATATAAAACGAATGTAAAATTTACTGTTGTGTTTATGTCTAGGCTTTCTCGGCTGGCTGCTGCTGTCTAAAGGGCTGTTTGATTATTTTCTGAGCTGACTTGGTGGGTTTCCAAGGGCTGCTTTTTCAGCAGATGACTGTTTTGAACTCTGTTGGCTGGGTCATCTACAGACTTGTCATCTTTATAGTAACCTTTTCTCCTTCCTTACCAGTCCATCTGGCACCAGGAGACTTGTGTTGTTTTTGCTCATTTGTGATCAACCTGCTTTGATCAAGATAGAAAAGTGATTCAGACATGTTGGGGTGGGGGTTAGACTGAGGGTAGAGTTGTGGTGGGCTGGTAGATCAGATAAATGGTCCACAGAATGGACGCTTTTTGTATGTTTCACACATATTTTTTTCTTGTGTTAGAATGAATAATTTTTCATTTTCTGTTTAAAATAGCTTTTCAGCACTTGCAATTGAAACAGTATCAAAGAAGTAAGTAAAAAAAGTATTGTTATAAATAAAAAGTATTTTCTTGTTTGCTGGTGGCTTAAAAGGCACTTTACTGATAAGGTGTGAAAAAACTAGGAGAAAAATGAATTAAATAAGGGCCTGTGTATTTTAAAGGATACCCGAAGTGACATGTGATGTGATGAGATAGACATGTGTATGTACAGTGCCTAGCACACAAATAACTGTGCTGTGTTCCTTTTTTTCTTTCTCTGCCTGGAAGAGTTAAATATCAGGTATGTAAGTGGCTGACTCAGTCCTGACTTAGACAGGAAGTGATTGCAGTGTGACCCTCAGTGATAAGACATTCCAACTATAAAACACTTTCCTAGCAGAAAATGGCTTCTGAGAACAGGAAAGAGATAAAAAGGGTGAACAGTTCATAGATTTTAGCGCTGGCATACTTCAATTAATATGTCATTGAGCAAAAACAATAAAACAGTTAAAACTTAAAAAGTAGATTTAAAAATAAAATAAAACTGTGGGATATCTTAAAAAGTCATTTTAGGAGAAGGAAGATAGATTCAATTGTTTATTTCATTAGTTTATTTTCACTTCGGGTGTCCTTTTAAATGTAATGTAAGAAGGTAAGCAAAGTATATCCCAACTCTTTAAGGCAGGGGTCGGGAACTTTTGGCTCGCGAGCCATATATGGCTCTTTTCACCTCCACATGTGGCTCTCTGGCTCACTTAAGTATGTGTGACAGAGCGGCCAGAGAGCCTGTGTTTACTTTTAAGTCAGCGCGCCGCCGCCGCCTCCGTGCCCGGCCTTTATATTTGCATGCATGCCTCCTTCATCGGCACCGCATCCCGCCTCCCCACACATTGGACGCTGAGCGCCGCCTCCTCCAGCCGCCGCGGCCAGCGTACTGTAGCTCCGCCCCCAAGGTGACGCGGCGTGCAGGGACTTGAGGCCTGAGAGTGTTGCGACCAGTTAAGGCAGCCGAGCCCCCGCTTTGGAACTCCGCGGTGAAGCTGACTGGAAGCTGCCTGGCCTGGTAAGTGTGAACCGCTGTCTGTCATTTCGTGCATTTACTGGTGAAAAGCTGTCTCTTATGTGCATTTACTGGGGAACCGCTGTGTGTCATTATGTGCATTTACTGGTAAAAAGCTGTCTCTTATGTGCATTTACAGGTGACATATTGTACGGCTCTCACGGAATTTCATTTTAAAATATGTCGTGTTTATGGCTCTCTCAGCCAAAAAGGTTCCCTACCCCTGCTTTAAGGAGTCACACACTATTTCTTGAAATAATTGTTTGTTTACGGGAATTTTAGTCACGTACATGAAAAAAGGGCACCCAAAAATTTGGGCACCCAGAAAAGCCTCTATGCTTAGAGTGCAAATTAGTGTAAAATATCAATAAGAAGTACCAATATTTTACTAAAGCTAAATATAACCCTTTTTTTTCACACTAAACCCTCCCTCTACTTTCCTAACTTTAACCATGCCCCCCCCCCCCGGTTAGCATTAACCACCCCCCAACACTAACCTTAAAACCCCCACGGCTAGCCTTATCCACCTTTGCCCCACGGCTAAACGTAACCACCCCTAAATTGCTAACCTTGACCACCACCCCCCACCACTACCTTTAACCACCCGCCACCAATCTGCAAGAAATAAGAGCAAATTTTCAGGGGTTACATTTCCACAGCTAGTTGGTGCCCAAATTGAGTGCTTTTTATTTAGTTCACAATAAACCATTTTTCTCACAAAGTGCTGAAGGTGGTAGAGAGGCAGCTCCTTATTGAGTAGCATCTTAGTGTGGCTGCTTTCAAGATTTACATGTCACCTTTTTTGTTTATGGGTGTACCGGTGCACATCATACAATGACAAGAATGGAGTATCAAGTGCTACCATTCGGATGCATTAAAGGGGTTCTGTGGAGTCCTGCAATAAACAAAAACAGACACTTACCTGGGTCTTCTATCAGTCTCCTGTAGCTGTTATGTCCCACGCCGTCCTCCTCCGATCACCCATTCCCCGCCGCCGGCACCAGTCAGTTATTAGTCTAACAAGACAAATAATGCGCGCTCCCGCTCGCGTCTCCGGGAGCTTACTGCGCAGGGGCAGTACAAGGTTTTCTTGTACTGTGCCTGCGCAGTAAGCTCCCGGAGACGTGAGCGGGAGTGCGCATCATGCGGTCATGGCTGTGCAGAAGCGTGACACATGTAATTAGACCGGGACAGGCGGCAGGGAACGAGTGATTGGAGGAGGATGGCGCTGGACATTACAGCCACAGGGGGCTGATAGAAGCCCCAGGTAAGTGTGTTTTTGTTTATTGCAGGACTCCACAGAACCCCTTTAAAATTGCAGCCATACGACAGGATGCTGAACTACCCGGTATGCGCACAGTATAGTTGTCCATCTGAGAGAAGCCTTATTGTGGTTGTTGAACTTAACCCATTCGCGTTCCATCGTTTTCACTTGAGAAATGTTCACCTCCCATTAATTAGCCTATAACTTTATCACTACTTATCACAATGAACTGATCTATATCTTGTTTTTTCCGCCACCAATTAGGCTTTCTTTGGGGGGTACATTTTGCTAAGAGCCACTTTACTGTAAATGCATTTTAACAGGAAGAATAAGAAAAAAACGGAAAAAATTCATTATTTCTCAGTTTTCAGCCATTATAGTTTTAAAATACATGCCTCCATAATTAAAAGTCACGTATTGTATTTGCCCATATGTCCCGGTTATTACACCGTTAAAATTATGTCCCTATCACAATGTATGGCGACAATATTTTATTTGGAAATAAAGGTGCATTTTTTCCGTTTTGCATCTATCACTAATTGCAAGTTTAAAATGAAAAAAATATAGAAATATTTCATCTTTACATTGATATTTAAAAAGTTTAGACCCTTAGGTAAATATTTACATGTTTGTTTGTTTTTTATTGTAATTTTTTTTTTTTTATATTAAACATTTTATTTGGGTAGTTTTGGGAGGGTGGGATGTAACAATTGGTTTATAATGTAAATGTGTGTTGATTTTAATTTTTTTTCACTTTTAATTGTAGTATTACTTTTTGGCCACAAGATGGCAGCCATGAGTTTGTTTACATGATGTCACTCTAAGCGTAACATACGCTTAGGGAGACGCATGGGGGAGGTAACAGCCAGAAAAGGTGCAGCTTCCGAGAGAAGCTGTCGCTTTTTCAGCGGGGGAGAGAAATCAGTGATCGGGCACCATAGCCCGATTCACTGATTGCCTGGCTAACGAACCGCGGGCCAGGAGCGCACGTGCACGCCAGGAGCGCGCATGGTTCCTGGACGTAGTTTCTACTTCCAGGAACTAAAATAGGTTTAAGGATACCCGAAGTGACATGTGACATGATGAGATAGACATGTGTATGTACAGTGCCTAGCACACAAATAACTAGGCTGTGTTCCTTTTTTTCTTTCTCTGTCTGAAATAGTTCAATATCAGGTATGTAAGTGGCTGACTCAGTTCTTGTTTGCTGGTGGCTTAAAAGGCATTTTACTGATAAGGTGTAAAAAACTACCTAGGAGAAAACTTAGGAGAAAAATGAATTAAATAAGGGCCTGTGTATTTTAAGCAAACGTCTGAAGATACAATGGGCCAGATTTATCAAGAGTATCAATGTCTGAGACAAAATATTAGTAGGTTTTTAGAAAACCATGCAGAGCTGTCTCAGGCATCTTAAGAATTCAATAGTGCAGATTCCTTCTAAAACTGTTGTATAATATGAGGAGCTAGAAAGGTCTCTCAGACAGTGCAGTGTGTGAGGGGAATTCCTGTTGCTGAGGTAATCAACACACCTGCTGTTTTGATAGCAGCAGGCTCTGAGGAGGAATTCAGCAGGTGGGAGGAGCACCACACAAATCATGTCTAGCCTGCACTTTGCAATTATGTCTAGCCTGCAGTTCTACATCTGTAGAACTGCTATCAAGCACTTCTTATTCTGCGCCAGTTTAGGGATGGATTTGCACTTTTCTTAACTGTAGGGCAGCTCTAGAAATTCATGCTAAATTGCCACTATTACCTAGGATTTAAGAAGGTTCTTATTATCATGCAGAACTGTTCTCCCTGCTGGTCTCCCCCAGTGAGTACTGAATTTGTCTTTTTTTTCTATCTGATGAACAGACTTATTATTAAAGAGTAACTGTCAGGCTGCAAAAATTTAAACCTCTATTCTCCTGTGTTAAACAGTTTAGAAGGTAGCCAAAAAGGCAATACTGAAGTTAAAAATCTCTCTTACTTTTGATGTGTGCTGAACAGCAAGGCTGTTATTCCCAAGCTCTTAAAAGTATGAGAGGCCGCAAAACATACTGCAAAGCATTCTGGGGCTGCTTCTTCCCACCTTGGGTCCTCCCCTCGGCTGCTAGTGAGAAGTTACAGGCTCAAGTTACAGCAGCTTGTAACTCAGCCCAGCTCACAGCACTGAAAAATCACGGCATATGTTCCGTTAGAGTATACTGCATGAGTCCGCTATTGTTCCTAGCCACATGGCTTATTAATATTCACTGCACAGTAGTGTTGTCCGGATCATGAACCATTAAGATCTTTTTTGTGAGTCGAATCATCAGGAAGCAAGGAGGACATGACGACAGGTTTGGCTTCATAGGAGACAGACAAACATGGAACCTGCCATGAGCTGTCAGGAGCATCATTTTCTGCAAATCCAAACGTGGACAGTGAAATGCATATGTAATGTAAGTACAGCCAATATTTAGCTACTGATATATGTGTTTTTTTTCTCTAAGACCTTATACCTAACAGCTCCTCTTTAAGTCATCATATTGTAAGTCACAAAGTCATAATATTGTGGTCTCAACAATGGAGACAGAGGCAAAGCTATGGAGAGGTATGCTCCTGCAGCCACAAAGGGCCCAGGGATGTGGGGGCCCCAGCTTCTTACTCACTCTCTAATGCAGGAACTGCTCCTCCACAGCAGGTGTTCTTGTGGTAATCACTTGTTGTGTGTGAGGAGTCAAGGTAGCCACATGGTTTTCGTGGTAAATGGGCCTTTTGGCTGTCGGGGTCAACATGGGGTAAGTTGATGTCAAATGTTTCCTCCTCACACATAACGCTCTGAATGATGTCCCCTTCCTTATACTTCAGGGATGTTCCTTATAATCTGAGAATGATTATTTTTGTTTCTTGTTCAGTAGACTCCAAGTCAGTAGCCTGAATTAGTGATGAATTAGTGATGAAGAATCACTACCAATAAACACATAGGGCTTGCTTCACTAAAGCGTGATAACTGCTATCACAGCAGTTATCACACGCTCTGCCGCGCGCAAAAGTTTACACGCGAACAGCATTAGTTCATGTGATAAACGAAGGTTATCACGCGATCACGTGCGCTTTTCACATGAAATGCGCACGTGATCACGTGCAAACGTTAGTTTATCGGGTTTAATTTACTAAACCATGATAAGACAAATATCACACCTTATCAAAGTTATCACACGTAATCAAAAGTTATCACACGTTATCAAAGTTAACACGCCTAATCAGAGTAGCATAGCGAGCACTATGAACCCACAGGGGCTCAGGGCATTGTCAATTAGCAGGCATAAGTTCGTAGCGCTCGCTATGCTACTCTGATAAGGCATGTTAACTTTGATAACGGGCTTGATTCACTGAACCGTGATAACTCATATCACGGCCGCACTAGCGTTTTCACACGCACTTTGCGCGATCACGAATTTTCGATTGAGTTAGCACGGTTTAGTGAATCAAGCCCAACGTGTGATAACTTTGGTAACATGTGATAACTTTGATAACTTTGATAACGTGTGATATCTTTGATAAGGTGTGATATTTTATCCTATCACGGTTTAGTGAATCAAGCGATGCTTTTCACGTGAAAACGTTTGAGAGCGCCAGTTCGCGTGATAACTGCTGTGATAGCAGTTATCACGCTTTAGTGAATCAAGCCCATAAAACCTCAGCCTCATACGTAATTCAGCATGCAGGGCCGGCGATGTCTGCCCAGCAATGGAGCAGGTCACCAAAATGTCTAAATAGAGCATGTTTAACAGCAAATGACAACCCATAATTAATGCATTGTCTGACTGAAAACAGTGGTTCTGTATAGTAATAATTTAGTAATGATTTTCTGTATTAATACTTAATCATGGCTTGTTGTGACAAGAGCGATGCTCGGGCAGGATGCCAGCTGCTCAGCTCATGAACAGTTTCATATTGTGAACAACTGTAAAGGCCTACACAATAACATATCATAAAAGCAATGCGGCTGACCTTAAGGTGTAACCCTAGTTATGATAACACAAAGACAAAAGTCACCAGATCATCAATATGCTTTGCAAAGATTCCAGCCAGGTATAATACAAAGATAAATCTATTCATGCTCTAGACCTGATCGCATAATGTCCTATGTTATCCTACTAGCAGGAAGTGTGAAGTGACAGTGATTAGCCACAGTGAGGTGTGCCTTTCAATATGGCAACCCACAGGGGCGTTTTTTCCATGAAGCAATGTGAATCACGTGCTCCAGGGAGGCAACAATTAGAGCGTGACAAGAGGTGGCTCCCCTCCCCAAATATCCCCCTCCACGCACTCTTCATCTCCCCCTCCCTAGATGCGTGGCGCCACTTCACTTACCTGCTCTCAGGGATGGTATCTCCATCTGCCCATCCAGCATCCTGTATCCATGGCTACAGTGGTGCCTCATGAGACCTGTTACATGCTACCAGGTCACATGAGTCGCCGCTGTACTCAGATAGGAAGCAGGACTTCATGTGTTGCTGGTGATCCCATCGCTCATCTACCAAGAATGGGTGATGTGTATGAACTTAGTACCCAAATGCAGTGCAGATTGTAGGTTAACCACCCCAGCCAGAGAATGAGATCCCCCGCCCAGTGCAGGCTACATTGGTACTGGAAGGCCCCTTACAATATCACCTCAGACCCTCCAGATTGCATTGCCTCATGCAAGTTACAATAGCACTGGAAGACCCCCAAATCCCCTCTGCCAGAGAGCATTCCCAAGATGCACCTGCCCAGTGCAGGATAGAATGGCACTTGCAGGCCCTAAAACAACCTAGCTATGCCACACCCAGGTTACAATAGCCCCCAAACTCTCTGTCAGATCAGTGAGCCCCCTCTTCCCCATTGTGAGAGTGCAGTAAGAGAGGAAGGAAGTAGAAGAACAAGAACACACCAGCACCCAGGCAGCCAGGGACCCGGGAGAAACGTAATCCAACTGCTCCTTGGGCGCCTGTTTCCAGCAGCACCAGTCCAGAACATCAGTGTCATCACGTGTTGTGGTGGTCACATGGTGTTGTTGATGACTTGACATCGGGCATCCAAGGAAACACAGGATGCACAGGAGGAGTCAGGTGATCCCAGGCATCTCCTGGTCGCTCTTCCGTTCTTTGACTCAAGCATTTTTTTCCTTTAACAGTCCATTCGCCTGCTCTTCTCCTGCCTGCGACCCCCCTGCTCCAACTTCCGCATTGCACCTCCTGCTACCCCAAGAAACCACTCTGCCTGAATGCATCATGCTTCTTACCATAGAATCTGTTGAAGACCATGCAGAAATTAGTTTTGGTCCAGGTCTACACAACTATAGTAAACTAGCAAGAGGGGTGATTGCCCAGATGAGTTATAATTAGGGATTAGTGAGCAAAAGTTTCAAGTTCAGTCTCGCAGTGAATTGGCCAAAAAATGTGCTTACCAACATTCTCAAGAAATTGTTGGCCTTTTTGCACCAAATTTAGATTAAAGAGGCCCCAGATGTGCACCTCCCAAGGTTAAGTGCATATAGGGGTACGTTTCTATATTGGCTTGGACTCATGAATTAAAGGTAAGTGATTACCATTTGTTTAATTTAGAATAATACATTTTTTTTATTCTGTTGTGTCTTTTTTTCGTGGAAATGGATAAAGGTTACATAATTACTCCTCCTATATCTGTCTAACTTGGGGTAGCAAGTGCGCCACACGTCAGGCATGACCCCAGCGCACGAGCGTCGCTGGGGTCACGCATGACTTGTGTCCCTCGTGCCAGGGCATTGAGCAGGAAGTCCGGAGGAGGCCACTAGGAACGGAGGACCTGGAAGTGTACAGCGGCGGCATGTGGCTGCAGTGATCTCCAGCTACAAGAAGACTGCAGAGAAGAGGATCGTGTTTACAGTGGCTGGAGCAAGGGGGTGAGGAGCGCGGTGGCAGGGTGGGTAAGAGCTTTCCTGCACACTCTGCACCGTATCTTCGAGCTATAAGAAGCAGCCAACCTCCTCCCCCCATCTTGCAGAGGAAAAAGTGTGTCTTATATTTTTAAAAATACAGTATATCAGCCAGGGATCCCTATGCAGTACTATTATGGGCTTTACAGCAATCCTATGTACCAACATTGAAACGTAGCCTAAGGTTTCCTGTTGTCCTGTGAGCAAGTTCACTGCTTTTGCCATGGATTTATGAACAGCTGCAGTGCCTATGGGTAATGATACATTATCTGGCGTTTAACCACATTTAAAAAAGCTACAAGGGCCTTTATTCAATTCACTTTTTCTCCTAAGTTTTCTCCTAGGAGCTACCTTCGTTGTCATCTTCTGTTTATAATAACGTTTCAGCAATCGTGGAATATGTTGCCACTATATAAATACGAAATAATAATAATGCACTGTGGAATAGTCAAGAGCTGTTACTCTGCAGGTGATTTTTGGTCTAATAGAATAAAACTTCTAGGTGAACTTTGCAGTATAAAATATGCAATCTGTTGGTGAGATTTATAAATGTTTGATTAAAAAAATAGATTTTCTCACAATGGCAAACATGCACATAAAACAGAAATTAGACTGGCAGAACTATTTCTCCCAGTGGCAGGATTCACTAGAGACACAGGTCATTGTAATTCCAAAGCTTTATACATCACAGAGTAGAGTGGCATATGTTTATTTTGTTGAAATAAGCTGAGGTTACATGTGGTCAGGACTTTACTGGACGCAGAATAATTACATTATTAGATACATGGATGATTTTAATTTTATTCTGAACTTTAGCCACTGTTATTATATTGCTTTTATATTGCTTTTCCTTAGGCAAGTTAAAGAGCTCAGAGCTTAAAAAAAAAAGATTTATACATACCCGGGGCTTCCTCCAGCCCCTCCGCTCGTATCACCCCCGCGCCGCTGTCCTCCGCTGCCCGCAGCTTCGGTATCGGGTCCCGTTACTTTCGTCAGTCTGAGCCAGTCTGACTTAAGAGTAGTGCGCTGTTTGCGTATCTCTCTAGCAGCCGCTGGAGAGATACATAGAGGCCGCACTTCTCCTGCACAGACTGGCTCTGAATGACATAAGTGACGGGACCTTGTTCCCGAAGCTGCGGGCAGCGGGGATGGCGGCTTAGGAGCGTTTCGAGCAGATGGGGCTGGAGGAAGCCCCAGATATGTATAAATCTTTTATTTTTTTAAGCTCTGGTACACTTTAAGCATTCTGAGTCTTTGGTGGTCAAGTTGTGTTGAACAACTTGATTTGCCTAATCCCACTTAAAGAGACTCTGTAACAAAATGTTGAGCCTTATTTCTTCTATCCTATAAGTTCCTATGTCTGTTCTAATGTGGTCTGTCTTACTGCAGCATTTTCTAGTTGCACTGTCTCTGTAATAAATCTTATCTTCTTTCCTCTGTCGGTTCTGTTGGGCTGAGGCTGGAATGTGTGGAATGTGCAGCACCGCTTGTCATTGGCAGAAGCTATACACACCCTCTCCAAGCTCTGCATGTGTCACACAGTAAGCTGTTTGTAAACACTGCCTAAAACTGTTAATTACAAGCCAGGATTGCAGCAGGGAGTGGCAGAAACAGCATAGAGGGGCCCAGGAGAACATAATGAAGAGAATGGTATGCTTTTTATTGTAAGAATTTTAGAGTACAGATTCTCTTTTAAAGTGAACCCCAGGTGAAAATAAACTCATGAGATAAATGATTGTATTTATCTTCCTACTCCTAAAAATTACCTTTTTAGATATCCTATGGTTTTATTTTATATTTAAACATTTACAAAATAGATTTAATGTTTTGTTGTCTCTGCTCAGTGGCACCCTATTAAGTGTCCCTAAATAAAAATACATGAATTATTGACCTTTTTCTATCTCCCCCGCTCTCAGAAGTTGTATGTAAAAACTTTTATGGCTGTAATTTGCTTATCAGTGATGTTTACTATATTCTAGGGATGGGACGACAAATCCGGCGAATGCACGAATCCCTCGAATATTGGGAAATATTCGAGATTCGTGGATTCAAATCCCGATGCCATTTACCGCTCCTGAATCTGCCGAATCCCGACGCTGCGTCCCCGCGCATCCGCCGCTCGCCCTCATTGTCCTCCGACCCCCGTGCGCCTCCTCCGCTCGCCCCCCGCAAGCTTAAAATAGTAGCCGCTCACCCATCAAGAGCGCAGTGCAGAGCGGCAGACCTCTCACCGACTTCCTGGTTCCCCCTAGCTTCTACAATTAAGTCATCAGTAAAAGGCGGTCCAGCCACTAGAGGGAACAGGGAAGTAACGAAGAGGTCTGCCGCTCTGCACTCCACGGGAAAGGTTAGTGGATACTTATTTATGCAGGGGGTGGTGAGCGAAAGAAAGCGCGGGGGGACACAGGAGGCCGTGGGGGGGAGGGGGGGGGGTTGGGGGAGCACAGGGCTACCTACCTGAAGGCACTATACCTACCTACCTACCTGCCGGCCCCTATACCTACCTACCTAAAGGCCCCTATACCTACCTACCTTTGTGAAGGCCCCTATACCTACCTACCTATGTGAAGGCCCAATATACCTACCTACCTAAATAAAGGTCCCATATACCCACCTACCTACGTGAAGGCCCCTATACCTACCTACCTACCTACCTACATACCTACCTATACTGAAGGCCCTATACCCTGCTACCTATACTGAAGGCCCCTATACCTACCTACCTACCTAAAGGCCCCTATACCTACCTAAAGGCCCCTATACCTACATACATGAAGATGCCTATACCTACCTACCTATGTGAAGGCCCAATATACCCACCTACCTACGTGAAGGCCCCATATACCTACCTACCTACGCAAGGGCCCCAATACCTATACCTACCTACCTACCTACATACCTACCCAGAGGCGTCCGAGCCATTAGGCAGCTATAAATTTTCGCCTAAGGCGACAGGAAGAGGGAAGGGCGCTTCTGCACTGAGTAGTGAGAGAAGAAATGCCTCTCAGCTGACTCAGGTGTCAGTTTACACAGCAGCAGCAGCAGCGGGGCTGACTGGACTTCAGCTCAATGATTCAAAGAACCACAGTAATGAATGAGTCAGTGAGAGAAGGCACTCATCCTAGTCAGTGATCCGAGGAGTACAGCATCATCAGCTCCTGAGTCCGACTCCTGAGAATTCAGTCCCTCTCTCTCTGCTACTGGTAACTGCATGGATGTAGAGAATGTGTAGCAGCCAGGCATTGACTTCCCCCCAGGCCGCCTTTCATTCAATGATTTAGGGTTGGTCCTATGTCTGCTGTATTCAGGTTTGTTGATGTAAGGCAATGTAAAACACTAGGCTAGCTGATAAAAGTGCAATTAGAGGGCAGGCAAGCTGGTAAATATACACAGCATGATGTAGAACTCGTCTGGAGGGTCAGTGGGAAAAAATCTGTCTGGTCTCTCCCCATTGTTATAATGACTGCAAGTGCAGATAAGGTCTTAAACAAGTTGAAAAGTTTTGACAGTCCCTAGACTCCAGGAGGGCTGCTTGCTGACTTGTGTAAGAGACTGGCAGGGACAGCAGTCCTATTACCAGCAACTAGTCTCTGTGTAATGTGGGACTGCAATACAGATAGACTGCTCCATCTCAGGCTATTCTCAGTCTCACTCCACTCCTCCTATCTCTGTATGTGTATAGTGTATGTCTACTGTGTGCTGTGTATAGTGTGCTGTGTGTGTGTGTGTGTGTGTGTGTGTGTGTGTGTGTGTGTGTGTGTGTGTAGTGTGTGTAATGTGCTGTGCGTGTCTAAAGTGTGTGTGTGTGCTGTGTATAGTGTGTATGTTGTGTGCAGTGTGTGTACTGTGTGTGTGTGTGTGTGTACACTGTGTGTGTGTGTATAGTGTGTGTGTGTGTACTGTGTGTGGTGTGTGTGAGTGCATGCCGCAATAAGTATATTTTATGGTGAAACGCTCTGCTGCATAACAACTATTTTCTGGTGAACCCATGCCGCAATAAGTACATTTTCTGGTGATACGCTGCTGCATTATGATTTTCGGGGGTCTTGGGGGTGGGGTTCACCACAGGAGTGGTGTTCACCATGAGGGGTGCGGGGTATGGGACTGGGGGCAATCACTTTGCCACAGGATTTCTCGCCTGGAGTGAAAAAATGGCTAGAGACGCCCCTGTACCTACCTATACTTAAGGCCCTATACCCTGCTACCTAAACTGAAGGCCCTTTTACCTACCTATACTGAAGGCACATGTACCTTACTACCTATACTGAAGACCCCTATACCTACCTACCTACCTATACTGAAGGCACATGTACCTTACTACCTATACTGAAGGCCCCTATACCTACCTACCTATACTGAAGGCACATATACCTTGCTATCTATGCTGAAGGCCCCTATACCTAGCTGCCTACCTATACTGAAGGCACATGTTCCTTACTACATATACTGAAGGCCTGTATACCCTGCTACCTATACTGAAGGCACATATACCTTGCTACCTATACTGAAGGCCCCTATACCTAGCTACCTACCTATACTGAAGGCACATGTACCTTGCTACCTATACTGAAGGCCCCTATACCCTGCTACCTATACTGCAGGCACACGTACCTTGCTACCGATACTGAAGGCGCACGTACCTTACTACCGATACTGAAGGACCCTATACCCTGCTACCTATACTGAAGGCCCAAGTCCCCTGCTACCTATACTGAAGGCACATATACCTTGCTACCTATACTGAAAGCTACCAATATTGAAGGCACCCATACCTAGCTAGCTATACTGAAGGCACCTTTACCTCACTACCTATACTGTGGGTATCTATGCCTTGGTACCTATACTGCGGGCAATAATACCACAGATTGCACAATTCTTATGTGCAGGATTCATTAGATTCGGGATTCGAAAGGTTCGAGATATTCGAGAACCTTTTTAGATTCGGATTTGTATTCGGATTCGAAGAAATTGTGGATTTGTCCCATCCCTACTAAATTCCCAACAAAGTACCGACAAGAAAGAAGCTGTCACTTCCATGCCTAAAAACACTCAGGCAGCAGAATAAAGCAAGTAAAACAGTCTGATATACATATGTCACATGTTGCCTCTGGTACACTTTAATAAAGATTCACAACACATGAAGATCATCTGCAGGAAATAGATATCTATTACAAATTCCCTTTTCACAACATTGCACACTGACCCACATGAACTAGCAAAAGTCCTCTTACTAGTTCACAGATGTTGCCTGCTAGTTACACCAATCACTATCCCTGTGTCAGAATGTTTTTGTACTCCTTGTAGATTCCTGCCCAGTACAATTGCCAAAGGCCAGTGAAAAGCTCACACTTCTGGATGGAGCACAGGCTTTCCACAAAGACTAGAAGTGGACTATAAGTTCAGTGGCGTAGCTAAGGAGCTGTGGGCCCCGATGCAAGTTTTACAGTGGGGCCCCCCAAGCACTCTATACATAACAATTAATATGGTGCACCAAAACCTGCCAATGGCAACTACAGTGTCAGAGGTGCAAGAAGGGGATGGGGAACTGTTTGTTAATGATTACCACTATTCAAAGTATCTATAGCAGTGATTATTATGAGCATAGGACCAATAGAGAGCTAATACTGTAGTTGAGGGAGGGCCCTACGGGGCCCCTCTGGCCCAGGGGCCCCAATGGGGTCAGAGGTAAATAAAGCTAATCGCTGGAAATCACTAGCATTTCTAAAAGCGCTAGTGCAATATTAAGCATATGGCAGTAATCTCACTGCCTCGACTGATGCCGATCGCCGGCGATTCGCGTCAATTGCAAAATGCGTTACATGCAGCATTTTGCCACAATTTAATAGCTAGCAATCACAATTATAACGCTAAAAAGCGATAATCGCAATCGTGGAAAAAACGTGAGTGTGTATAGTGATTTTACCACTCTAATCGTTTTGAGATTCCAAGTGAGGACAGGCCCTCAAGGAACCCTTTACGGTTTCACAGAGGGAACTTATGAATTGTAAATATCTGGATGTCTAGCCTGGCCAGAGGAAAATAGATGTATGCCAGCAAAGGGAATTTAGAAGGATTCCGTCTACAGTATTCCCAGAACCTTCTATAAATTAAACACGTGTTACGGGAAGAATAACGTTCATGTTGTCTTTGAAGGCTTACACAGGAACAAATAAGACGGCAACATCAAGCAAGGTGTACACAAGCAAGGCTCTTATCCAGCGTAAACCCAACTGCATCTTATTTACCAAGGGATTTGTGATCATTCCATGCGCTCCCTGCAACTGGAGTCCTTCACAGTCGGCTGCAGTTTTTACAGTCATGTGTGCTAAATTTAGAATTACCCTTGTGACGTGAAAATTTGGCTAAACAGATACAGTTGCAGCAGTGGCGTACCTAGGGCATTTGACACCCGGTGCTAGGTATTGAAAGACACCCCCCTCCCCACGGCACACCACGAAAAAATGGGCGTGGCTATGACCGGATGGGGCGGAGCTAATTTAAAAGTGCACCCAAGTTTTAGTCAACCTTTCTCCAGAAAATTCACATCATTGCGCAGCTTTTCTCCAGAAAATACACAAAATGTCAGAAGCTTTCAACATAAAATACACGTAATGCGAGAACATTTCACCAGACATTACACGTTATGTGAGCAGATTTCACAAGAAAATACATTCAATCATGTCGGCAGATTTGACCAGAAAAAAATCATTCAATCTTGCGGTAGATTTGACCAGAACATACACAATGTCAGCACCAGATTTCACCACAAAATACACAATATCAGTAGTTAAACTGACCACAAAATACACAATGACGGTAGTTAAACTGACCACAAAATACACAACGGTAGTTAAACTGACCACAAAATACATAATGACGGTAGTTAAACTGACCACAAAATACACAATGTCGGTAGCAGATCTGACCACAAAATACACAATATCGGTAGCAGATTTGAGTGTTGGCAAGCTGATAGCCTGGTGGGTAGGTGGTGAAGGGTGAGCAGCCTGATTGCCTAGTGGGTAGGTGGGCAGCCTGCTGGGTAGCAGTGGTGGGTAGGGGGGCAGCAGTGGTGGGTAGCCTGCTGGGTAGCCTGGTGGGTAGGTGGGCAGCAGTGGTGGGTAGGTGGGTAGCATGGTGGGTAGGGGGGCAGCAGTGGTGGGTAGGGGGGCAGCAATGGTGGGTAGCCTGGTGGGTAGGTGGGCAGCCTGCTGGGTAGCAGTGGTGGGTAGGTGGGCAGCAGTGGTGGGTAGGTGGGCAGCCTGCTGGGTAGCCTGGTGGGTAGGTGGGCAGCCTGCTAGGTAGCAGTGGTGGGTAGGTGGGCAGCAGTGGTGGGTAGGTGGGCAGCAGTGGTGGGTAGGTGGGCAGCCTGCTGGGTAGCCTGGTGGGTAGGTGGGCAGCAGTGGTGGGTAGCCTGGTAGCAGTGGTGGGTAGCCTGGTGGGTAGGTGGGCAGCAGCGGTGGGTAGGTGGGCAGCAGTGGTGGGTAGGTGGGCAGCAGCGGTGGGTAGGTGGGCAGCAGCGGTGGGTAGGTGGGCAGCAGCGGTGGGTAGCCTGCTGGGTAGGTAGGCAGCAGTGGTGGGTAGGTGGGCAGCAGCGGTGGGTAGGTGGGCAGCAGCGGTGGGTAGGTGGTGGGCAGCAGTGGTGGGTAGCCTGCTAGCAGTGGTGGGTAGGTGGGCAGCAGCGGTGGGCAGGTGGGCAGCAGCGGTGGGCAGGTGGGCAGCAGCGGTGGGTAGCCTGCTGGGTAGCCTGGTGGGTAGGTGGGCAGCAGCGGTGGGTAGGTGGGCAGCAGTGGTGGGTAGGTGGGCAGCAGTGGTGGGTAGCCTGGTGGGTAGGTGGGCAGCAGTGGTGGGTAGGTGGGCAGCAGTGGTGGGTAGGTGGGCAGCAGCGGTGGGTAGGTGGGCAGCAGTGGTGGGTAGCCTGGTGGGTAGGCGGGCAGCAGTGGTGGGTAGGTGGTGGGCAGCAGTGGTGGGTAGGTGGGCAGCAGCGGTGGGTAGGTGGGCAGCAGTGGTGGGTAGGTGGGCAGCAGTGGTGGGTAGGTGGGCAGCAGTGGTGGGTAGCCTGGTGGGTAGGTGGGCAGCAGTGGTGGGTAGGTGGTGGGCAGCAGTGGTGGGTAGGTGGGCAGCAGCGGTGGGTAGGTGGGCAGCAGCGGTGGGTAGGTGGGCAGCAGTGGTGGGTAGGTGGGCAGCAGTGGTGGGTAGCCTGGTGGGTAGGTGGGCAGCAGTGGTGGGTAGGTGGTGGGCAGCAGTGGTGGGTAGGTGGTGGGCAGCAGCGGTGGATGGCCGGGCCGGTGCACCTGTAAAAGAAAAAAACCTTACCTGCAGATGAAACCTCTCTTCCGAGTCCCAGGCAGCCTCCGCAGCTCCTCTTGAATGTCCCGCGCCGTCTCCTGCTGCGTCATCAGTGCAGGGCTACGGGAAGATGGCCGCCGAAGCCCACACTGGAGACAAAAATAGACGGCAAGATGGCGTCGGCGGCCATCTTGCCGTCTATTTTTGTCTCCAGTGCGGGCTTCGGCGGCCATCTTCCCGTAGCCCTGCTCGGGTAAACTGACAGTGCCCGTTGCCGGCGCCCGTGGAGGGGAAGCGCCGAAGGAGGGGACCCAGGTGAGGGAGATGTGGGGGGGTATTTCCCCCCTCCCCGCCGACGCTGCCACCCCTCCTTCAGCGCTGCTTCCCCTCCTATGTCATCAAGGCTTCTGGAGAGGCCTTGATGACACCCCCCCTGGAGCTGACACCCGGAGCGGAGCGCTCCTGGCCGCCCCATGGTAGGGACGCCACTGAGTTGCAGAAATTCTGAGAAAAACCTCTCTGAATTGATCTGATCTGAAGTGCCTGCTATTCATCTAAATACAGTATTGCTGCATTATTTTAAAAAAGAACCAGCCGTAAGTATGCATTTATAATAACCTGAACATTCACAGCAGAGAAATGTTACCAGCCTGGAACTGCTCTTTATCTAATTATTTTTTAACTGACATTTTATTATTTTTGTATTGTTCTCTTCTCTCATCTGACAACACATATGAATGAGATAATTCCACCTCCTCTAGCTAGTAATTCTAGCTCCCTCCTGTGGCAGGGTGTTATGCTGGGCATACACGAGTCGATCCGGCGGTTCGATTAGCCGCCAGATCGACTCCCGCCGCGTCCTCACTCGTCCGTGCGTGCGCCCGCATCGATTCCCGCTCGTCCCCACCGGTGCTTCTTAGCTTCCGCTCGATTCGCCGCTATTGTCTGCCCGCGGGTATCGAGCGCAGAATCGATGCCCGCGGTGATCGGACACGTCGGATATTATCAATCGAGCCATCAGGCTCGATTGATAAGCCTCCCTCGACGCGATGTATGTCCAGCATCACAAGCAAAGGGATTATCTCTGCACCAGTGAAAACCCTATAGAGACCCTACAGCTCCTCCTACCTTGTGGCCCATATGCAATTAAATGTTTCACCTGAGTTATCTCCTAGTAGATAACTTTTATCTTCTCTTTAAACTAACTGCTCACCATTTTACATTTGTAAAAGTACCCAAATGTTGGTGAAAAGGTGTTATCAAACTTATTTTGATTGTTTTCTTGTTTGTTGGAGGCTTAAAAGAAATTTTATGACAAGCTGTGACAATACCACCCAGAAGAAAACTGAAGAAAAAAAGTGAATTGCAAATGGCCCTGTGGGTTTTTTTTTTTTTTTTGGTTAGCAGGTGGAAACAAGGTGTTCTGTCTACATCCAATTTGTTTACCCATTGAGTGTGTTGTTTAAAGAATTGTCAATGTTTGAACCTAATGATGATGGTATTGCCCATCACCCCTATATTTTAAATATCAACCTGAAATAAACACATGGACTGTTGTGCTGGATTTTAAAGGATACCCAAAGTGACATGTGACATGATGAGATAGACATGTGTATGTACAGTGCCTAGCACACAAATAACTATGCTGTGTTCCTTTTTTTCTTTCTCTGTCTGAAAGAGTTAAATATCAGGTATATAAGTGGCTGACTCAGTCCTGACTCAGACAGGAAGTGACTACAGTGTGACCCTCACTGATGAGAAGTTCCAACTATAAAACATTTTCCTAGCAGAAAATGGCTTCTGCGAGCAAGAAAGAGATAAAAAGGGGAATTTCTTATCAGTGAGGGTCACACTGTAGTCACTTCCTGTATGAGTCAGGACTGAGTCAGCCACTTACATACCTGATATTTAACTCTTTCAGGCAGAGAAAGAAAAAAAGGAACACAGCGTAGTTATTTGTGTGCTAGGGACTGTACATACACATGTCTATATCATCATGTCACATGTCACTTCGGGTATCCTTTAATGGCCAAAGCAGCCCATTATTAGAAATAAATAACAAATTTGCAAAATATATAACTAACATAAACATATTTGGATAACCCTCCAAGGGAGGGGCTTTGAAGGCTACAAACACTCAGGGACAGTTCTGCACAACTAAAAACGGTTTTATCTGTCATTGATCCTCATTACCAGAGAGAAACCACACTGAGGTGGATCCTCTCATCACAAAAAGCCCCTGCCCGTTACTGTGCCTGAGAAGCCTCTCCCCCGCCCTGCTGCCATGACAAACACACAAAACACATTCCCCCAGCTGAACTCTGAAAAAATAAACAGATGTTAATGACAACACACAAATACCGCTAACCAGTGAGGGTGGGCAGGAAATTGCTTACCCACATCACACTGGTGTAAGCCCATCCCTTCCTCTTCCTCTAGCTAACTCCTCCCAATCCTCCATACTGCGGCCAGTTAGCCCTCTCCTTCATTCAGAATTCCCGCATTCCAGGGAAGCAAACTCCATTATGCTAGCCCCACCTGGCAGCCTTCGGGGTTGTTTTGGAGTTGTCATTGATGATAGTATTGCCCATTACCTCTGAAATCTAAATAACAACACAATGGCAGCATTCAGTGCAGATAAACTATACTTTAACTTGTAATTTGTAAACAGGCAATAATACTTGTGCACAAAAAGCAAATATGATAACTGTATGGGTAATAAAAAGTAGGAAAACATGTTTTTACTGAATGTTATGTCAGAGTTCAACCCCTCCAGTGACTGGGAGTGCTGGTATGTCGGTGACTGTGATCAGGCTTGGTTCATGGTGCAGTGTCCTTTGGCTGGGTTAGTGTGAAGAGTATATGAATATAATACAATAAGTTTTGGAACTTTTTGGTGTGCTTGCTTGCAGATGTTTCACTCATCTCAAGTAGTTCATATTTGTCAGAAAAGGAAGTCAGAGCACAGAGATTCTGCTAATTGTCAACAACCCTTACCTGATGATTATGTGGTGAATATATGTCAAGTGGGCACTTCTCCTGATATGTTGACAACTCAAGATTTCCTGCACTGGCTCATGTCAACTATGTCATCTATTTTTATGCAAATGCCTGAGAGCAGTAAGTCAACATCCGTTACAACAAGCATCCCCTCTACAGGAACACAGAACTTTTCTTCAATATTTTTTGTGTCAGAAGTAAAGAATAAGAGGTTGGAAGACTGCATTTCATTGTAAAAAAGGGCAGTTTCTGGCCATGTTAATGTGTAGCCCAGGCAAAGCTATAGACAAAAATGAGTTACTTAACTAAGATCCAGAGGCTTCCCACGTCCTCCTGGTCCCCACCATTACTGCCTGCGGACCCCTGGAACATTTCCCACAAGAGCTTGTTGGGTATGGTATCGTGAATGTGCTCCTCTTCAGTGGCCTTACGACATATGTGCAGTACACAAGCGGCTCCGTGCTACTGTGCAGGTGCGGCGGTTTCACACAGGTGCAATACGACTGCACTTGTGCATGAATAACAGCATGGTCGTATAAATGGGGTGCCAGGCTGCAGAGGTGGTCACCAGGAGAACATGGGTAGCCTCTGGAGAATGTGATCTGTCCTGCTTGCTTGTTCAGGGTTAACGCCTGCAAGATCCAGAAATAGAAATAATTTAGTTTAATCTGAGTTTAAACCGAGGCTGAACTAACATTAGGCATTAGGACGTGTAATGAAGACAAGAGCCTGTGATGGGAGGAGTATGTAAAGTAAACTGTAGGCTGGGACTTTTTAACGCAGTAAGAACAACCGCCCACTATCATCTGACGAAGGCCGGTGGGCGGCCGATACTAGTGATGGAACAGGCAGGATGGTGACGTCACATTCGGATCCTGGTGGTGACACGCTGAGCGCACCACGAGCTTGAACGAGAGGCGGCATTGGGAATCACGCTACCAAGCAACAGCGCGGAGTGGACGGAGCGGATGGCATGTAGTTGCGAGAGCAGGCCTGTGAACACTGACCGGAACACAGCATGGACTGCGCAAAAGGGGTGGTGGGAGCCCTTAGCGGCACACTATGCTTATGCAACAACTGATAACATGCTTTTCATCCTACTAACAACAAGCGCTTCTCGCAATTAACTTTGTGTGAACCCTACCCGACCGAAGGACTAAGCTCGTGAGAGTTGTGAACAGCATGCATTAACGCACACATTGAGGGACCTTGTTTTTCAGAGATTGAAGAAAGCAATAACTTGCTGATAGCAAATGTTTTTTGAGTCTCCCGGGAGCAAATAGGACTATCATGTATGTGTGTGGAGTGTGAACCGGAGTGATTGGCACAGCCGGCTGTGGAACAGTTTAGGGTGTCAGGACCACGATCCTGCTGGTTTTAATGGGAATAGGGGTATTTTTGTATTAGCAATTAGGAATAAAGCAAATTATGTTTAGCAGACAATTGTGGATTTGTCTATATTGCATGTGTATCATTGACCACAATTGGCTCCCCTTCACTAGGGTACATAGCGCATAAATGATCTAGGCACAGGATATTGTTGTTTAATGTGTCCAAATATAACTCGCCTGCCTAAAAAACATTGAACCCACATAACAAATATCTCCTATAATGGTTATGAGGGGTAGGTAGCCATTTATACTGTTTATGTGCAGCCTGGGTTTTGACAGGTTGGAATATTGTCCTGGAAATCCAAAAGAGACTATACAAACTAAAATAATTGGGGCCTTTTTTCATTGGAAATCGAGATAGTAATCACAAAAGCACTGTGATGCGACCACAAGTTTTCCAAATCTGAAAATGCCAGCAGGGGCGGTCCTACCATGAAGCCCTCTGAATCAATCAAATTCCTGGCACACACTACCCTACTCATCCATGCCTCCCCAAATCTCCATCCTTATTCAATCCGTAAAATCCCATCACCTGCGAGAGATCACTATGGCCAGTCAGAGGGAAACTTTGGCACATGACCAATCAGGCAGGGGTGCTGGCACCAGACCGGCCAACCACACATGCCCGCTGCTCCTTTTGCTAACTGATGCCGATGGTCTCACAGGCGGAACCACGGCACCGTCATTGGGCCAATGACTGCACTCAAACAGTAGCAGTGACATCTGATAGGTCGCATCTTACAACGTTTGCTTCAGGAGAAAAACAGAAAGTCTAGAATCAGTTCTGCATGCCAGTATTGTTGGTGCATTAAAAAAATATCTCCAGCTGTCATCATTTTGATGTGTTATACTGAATGGGGCAAGCCAGAGTGCACAACATCAAAACTAAGAGCGGCAGGGGTGGGGGAGAGAGTTGCCAAACTGGGAGCATCACCTGCCATCTCACTCCATGTGTTAACAAGATGTTAGCTACTGTAGTTTTTCATATGTAACTGGTAGACACCTTTGAAATAAGATGTAAAAATGCAGCAAGCTCAGGTAGTTGATTAAGTCACCTTTCAGGATAACACTGACTTGGCAGTGCATGGTGTCACAGGGTGTCTCGAAGAAACATACTGTATATGTGAAACAAGAACAAGAGGAAATAAACCTTCCCTGTAATAATTTACATTTTTATGGTATTTCATTTATGGCATATATGGTCTGTTTATAGTAAAAGTGAAAAGATGTTTGAAGCACTTGTCACAGACTTACAATACATTGTAACACTTGTGTGATCTTCAATGTGAGGCAGATGCTGAGGTTCTTATTATCAACTATGTATTTTGCAAAAGGTTTGGGCAGACTTTATTAAAGATCAAGGGCCAGTCAACTGATTCTACCCCTCACTAACAGGGTAAACCTGTGTTGCGTCACCCTATTTTGACACAACGGGCTGCAAAATCAATTAAAGTCTATGAAGACTTTCACACTTATTGCGGTCCATTGCACGGTCTTAATGCACGGTGCTTAGGGTAATGTACGTCTATGGACTACACACGCCGCAAGGTCATATGATTGTCATTTTTTGCGTTGTGGTGGGATGCGGCAGGAGCATTGCATCCCAATGCAGCACAAAATATAGGTGTAAAACTGGCCTCAAAGCCTATGCCTGATAGGTTTTAGCCCTCATCGTTCTAAACCACCTTCTCATTTACCAAACATGGGGGTTTGATGCACAAAGCAGCAGTATTGTTGTGCGCAGACACCATATGGCAACAATGCCAATACTGCCGCCAGCAGTGTACCGCCAGCAGTGTACTTCAAGTTATGCTATTAGCATGTGGTGCGCTGTCTGTACACAGCAATACTACAGCTGCTTCATGCACCCACCTGGGTCCTGAACATCAGCAGTCATATAAACCCACATTCAAGTGGATCGCCAGGCAATACAGGACTACTACTGCAACTACTGTTCCTTAAAGAGACTCCGTAACAAAAATTGCATCCTGTTTTTTATCATCCCACAAGTTCCAAAAGCTATTCTAATGTGTTCTGGCTTACTGCAGCACTTTATACTATCACTGTCTCTGTAATAAATCAACTTATCTCTCTCTTGTCAGACTTGTCAGCCTGTGTCTGGAAGGCTGCCAAGTTCTTCAGTGTTGTGGTTCTGCTATGAACTCCCCCTTCCAGGCCCCTCTATGCACACTGCCTGTGTGTTATTTAGGATTAGAGCAGCTTCTCTCTTCTCTCTTATCTTTTACAAGCTGGATAAATCGTCCTCTGAGCTGGCTGGGCTTTCACATACTGAAGAATTACAGACAAGGGCAAAGCTGTTTGCAGGAAGAAACGAGCAGCCTGAAACTTCAGTGCATGCGAACAGGGGGAAAGAAACACACAAATGATCTCTTGAGATTCAAAAGGAAGGCTGTATACAGCCTGCTTGTGTATGGATGTATTTTCTATGTGTGGACATACTGTACATCAACCTACTTCCTGTTTTGGTGGCCATTTTGTTTGTTTATAAACAAACTTTTTAAAACAGTTTTTAACCACTTTTAATGCGGCGAGGAGTGGCAAAATTGTGTCAGAGGGTAATAGGAGATGTCCCCTAACGCACTGGTATGTTTACTTTTGTGCGATTTTAACAATACAGATTCTCTTTAAACCACACCCCACTCTATATAGCCCAACACTGGAGGAAAATCGACTGGCTGATTCCTTTCCCATAATCCCTTGTGCCAAATCTGAGGAGCCTCTGTGCTAGGGAGAGTGAATGGCAGCTTAAGTCACACCTCTCTGCATAGGGCAACAAAGGTGTGAGTATGTGGCAATCATAGCCATATACTCTCCTTCAACCCTATACAAAAGGGATGATTGAGGGCAGCATGCACCACATCGCCTTGCCTTAAGCACAACGGTTTTTTACAGGGGTGTAACTACAAATCATGGGACCCCCAGCAAAATTTTGATGGGCTCCCCCCAATGTTCACACCCATTCCCTTGCCGACCCCTGGTGTCCCTCGCAGCCTTGGAGCCCATCTGTAATAGATAGCGGAGATACCGCCGCAGAGACAAGCGGCATGGCGACTATCTCCGCGTATCAGCCAGCGGCCTCTGCTGCGCGGTTACATGCTGAGACTTTGCCTGGACCTTCTATTGCTCACAGGTTAAGGGCTATGCGCGTGCGAGCCGACCGACAAGACCTTTATGCATCTAGGAGGGGAGTCAGCTGACTCGCGGTCAGCTGATTCCAGCCAGCGTCTGGATTGGCTGTGGAGCATGGTTGGGTATATATAGGACAGGCCTGTCAGTAGCTCCTCGTCTGCTGTTGTAAATGCTATCGTGTTATCGCTCAGACCCTAGTCAGATCCCAAAGTGTGCTAGAACCGGCCGGAGCCGGGGATCCAAACTTAGCCAGATTCTGTTGATAGCTTAAAGTACTAATTGCATTGTTTATTTGTTATGACTTTCTGCTTCCTCTGACTATCCTCCTGTTTGTCGATTCAGTACCTCAGCCATCTGATTCACGTTGCTGACCCTGCTTGTTATTGACGCTGAATCAGTCTTCCATTTCTGTACTGTACCTGTCCGCTCGATGCCTACTCTGCCTGTCTGACCTCGCTACCCGCACCAGTGGGCCTAGCCACTGGTGAGGGAAAGTACTGTCTGTATCATCTACTCTTGGCTGCAGTACTGGCTGTATCATCCACACCTAGACTACAGTACCGTCTATATTACCAACTCCTAGGCTGCAGTACTGTCTGTATCATCTACTCCTAGGCTGCAGTACTGTCTGTATTGCCTACACTTAGGCTGCAGTACCTTCTTTATCAACTACGCCTAGGCTGCAATACAGTTCGTATCACCTGTTCCACAGGGTATCGTTAGTGCAGTACTAATTGTATTACTCCTCCTGGTGCTGTGCACCAAACACTACTAGGCTTCAGTACTACCTGAATCACCTGCTCCACAGGTGATCAGTTGTTCAGTTCTGGTTGTATTATCTTCTACTTGCATTTGTGCTTCCAACACTCTCGGCTGCAGCACGGTCTGACTCACCTGCCTATAGTGAGCACCGGCTGCAGTACTGTCTGGGTCACCCGCACCTCGGGTGAACCCGCTCATTCTAATTACTGTTACACCAAACACTATACTACATTAGCTGCCTTGTGCTTTGCTATACTTGTATTATTGGTGATTCTGCAGATCACCATATAATCAGGTATAGTATCTGTATTATTGGTGATACTGCAGATCACCAATAATCAGAAAATCTGTTCAGCTGACACCTATCGTTACACCATCATACAAGGGTCTTAAAATTAGTGTGGACATCATAATCTTCACATCCATAACACGTTTAGCCACAAAAACAACTGATTTTAAAGGAGTTTTCAGGCTTTTTAACTGAAAATAAGTGCTACTTACCTGGGGCTTCGTCCAGCCCCAATCGTCCAGCATGTCCCTCACCGCAGCTCTGCAGTCAGCCGTTCGCCGCCGATGCCTCCCGGTCCCCGGCGATGATGTCAGGCCGACCTCCAGGTCACCCTGTACTGCCCCTGCGCGAGCGGCGCTGTCAATCACCGCCACATGGATACTGCCCTGGAGGTCGGCCTGACGTCATTGCCGGGGACCGGGAGGCAGCGGCAGCGAACGGCTGATGGCGGAGATGCGGCGAGGGACTCCTTTAAGGAAAGATGCCTATTTTGTAGGCTGTAAAGTAGTAGTTTAGGCCCCCTTATAGCTCTAGGCCCCCTGCGGTTGCAAAGATTTCTCTCCTATAGTTATGCCCCTGGGTTTTTAATAGTGTTAAATTATGGAACTGTTTTTAAAATGTGCATTTTTGCCCCAAACTGGAGTCTCCCTATAAGATAATGAAGCTATTAAAAAATTATTAAAAAAAAAAAAAAAAAGGTTTAAAGAGAAACTGCAACCAAGAATTGAACTTCATCCCAGTCAGTAGCTGATACCCCCTTTCCCATGAGAAATATTTTCCTTTTCTCAACCAGATCATCAGGGGGCTCTGTATGACTGATATTGTGGTGAAACCCCTCCCACAGTGTGATGTCAGGACCATGGTTCTGACATCACACTGTGGGAGCCTTGTTGCATTGCGCGAAATAACAGCTGTTTACAGCTGATTCCAACTGCCAAAAAAGCAAGCAGCATCTCCTTCCACTAACATCACCTGCCAGCAGTAAAAATTTCACCATGTGATAAATGTCAGAATAAATGTCAGAATGTAAATTAGGGAGAGGAAAGATTTTGCAATGGGCAAACACTGACTACATTTATACATAATTATTGTAAAAATGAAGCACTTTTTTATTACATAATTTTCACTGGAGTTCCTCTTTAAGAGACCTTAAAGAAACTGAATCTGAACTGAAAATTAAATGTCAAAATAAACATACACATGTCATACTTACCTCCTGTGTAGTCTACTCCTCAATCTTTTTCTTCTGTCCCGCATCCTGTTTGTCCACTGTGATCGATGAAACTCTCAATCCTCCATTTTAAAAATTACATTGACCCTGTAACAGCTTCCGGTTCAGCACACTGTTAAACTGTAATATCACCCACATGAGCCCTGGGGAAACATGGACATTACCTTGTACATCAGTAGTCCTTTTCAACTAAAAATGGCAGCAACTGATATATAACTGGCAGCAACTGATATATTTCACTTCTGACAACATCTTGTCAGAACTGGAGGGGATTATTTTTTAGAAGAAATGGTGAGCTTCTGAGAGGAATTGACGGTGAGGTTAGTATGTAATATTCATTTGTAGGTACATCATGTGTTTATTTTAAATAAATTTTACTCGGTTCAGGTTCCCATTAAAGCAGGCCTACAGGAACAGTCCAGTAATGGTGAAGCTGCTGCTAAAGTAAAGTGCTAAGATCTATGGGCTGTGTGGAATAGTATGGTTGCAAATCTGACAGAAATAAATAGTGTTAAACATCTTCATTTAGAACAATGTGTGCAATATACAGCTCCCTCAAACAATTCAACAGCTTGTTAAATAGAAAACGTTCATGCATTGCAGTTTGTGTAAAAATAATGTGAATTTTGAACATGATCCTTCCTGAAGGCTACAAGTATATACAATGCTCAAATATTTTTTTTATTAGATCTGTGAATGGTACTAGTGACATAAAGCTCAACCATTTAAAATAGTGTTATATTTACAATAATTTGGTAGATCAGCAGTGCCATCTTGTGTCTATATTAAATACTGCAAGTGCTTAAACCTTAAACAGAAAAGTTTATATTACAGTAACAATGACAGACAAAGAACATTTATATCAAGCTTTTCTCCTGGTGGAGTCAAAGCACCAGAGCTGCATCCACTAGGGCACTCTCTATAGGCAGTGGCAGTGTTAGGGAATATTGCCCAAGGTCTCCTACTGAATAAGTGCTGTCTTACTGAACAGGAAGAGCCAATATTGGAACCCTGGTCTCATGTGTCAGAGGCAGGGCCCTTAACCAGTATACTAACCAGCCAATGGCTGTGACAACAGAGAAAAACTGCATTTTTCATGGAATATTCTGGCTAAAAAAACTTAAGTGATTGGATCTGTTCACATTAGTTACTTCGTAACAGATCTGTTCGGTGCATTCCGAGAAGCGGAACAGGATGTTGATGATGCTGTCCATTGTCACTACGCTGTTAGTCGTGTGCATTATGTAAGAGGAATCAAGAAAATGTTTCCGCCAAGTACTGCAGTGCCATAATCGGAATTACTTGTGGTACACATGGCTTTGGCAAAAGTGCTCAAATAACATTGGCACGTTACATTTATGGCTACCATTACACATATACTCACCTACACCATCCATTTGGATCCCTGCATGAAACAAATGACGGGTTGCTGATTTCAAAGGACCAGCAGAAGCATCTCAGGCTTCTATTGATTGCAATAGCCCAGTGGGAATCCTCGACCACTCTCCCTTGGTCGGTCCTGCCTGTGTGCGGTGTTTTGCTAGAGTTGGAAGTGGTGATTCCTGGCTTGGTTGTTGCCCAGATGCTGTTCCATTCATTGCCCTATTCACATTGCAGATGGATATTGCTGGCTTAGTTGTGATTAGGGATGCTCAAATTCGGAAGATACCCGGATAGTTGCAATCTGGATATCTCCCAGTAATGCTGTGCGGGCTGGGCGGGGGGGTCAAGCTTACCTCTCTGACGTCTTCTTCGCTTGTCCCTCAGCGCCTCCCACGATGCGGTTCACGCGCATCACGTGACTACAAACGCTTCCTCCTTCAACCCGGAAGGAGGAAGTGTTTGTAGTCACGTGACCGCCGCGTGGACCGCATCATGGGAGGCGCCGAGGGACGAGCGAAGAAGACGTCAGAGAGGTAAGCTTGACCCCCCCGCCCAGCCCGCACAGCATTACTGGGAGATATCCGGATTGCAACTATCCGGGTATCTTCCGAATCCGAATTTGAGCATCCCTGGTTGTGATCCAGATGGTTTTCCATCCTATGCTGTGTGCGTAGTGCAGATGTACACAATTGTTTGTGAAGGCCTGAAGAAGGGTCTAGCCGAAACAAGTTGAAATTGTCGTCTTCTAAAAAAATTTATCTTACTCTTTTGATATTGCACCTTTTATGGGATGTCATGTCTTAAAGGACTTCCGAGGTGAAAATAAACTGATGAGAAAAACAATTTTTTTTAAAATCAGCCTTTATTAAACAAGTATCAAAACATATACAAATAAGTAATGGTAAGTAAAAATAGTAACTATTACAGGCTGCAACACCCAGCACCAGTAGTAATTTGGCTCATACACGGTACAAATACATTGTGAACATACTAGGTAAATTCAAACGTACGCTTCAAGCCAGTCATCTGTAATGCAACAAGTCAAACAGCAGAGGGATTTAAGTTAATGGAGACCAGTAAATATCCTGTTTTGTATTAAAGTAAAATCTGGCAACCCAGGCGTGTCTAGCTATCCCTTCCATATCAAATCGAATTTTTGTGGTGCCCCTCTATGCAAATAGACCAGTTTTTCTAATTTAAGATATGAGTTCACCTGCTTAACCCATAAGTTAAAAGAAGGGGGAGTTGGATCTTTCCACATTGATAATATGAGTTTTCCAGCTTGAAATATTAGACGTAATATCATTAGGTGCATATGCTCCTGCATATCCAGCCCCGAAGATGAACCTAGGATACAGAGCTGTACAGTTCTATTGATTTTTTGTGCAGAGATAGTATCAATAGTATCCAGGATTTTTCCCCAATACCTATGTAGCTTCAGGCAATGCCAAAGCATGTGCATCAAGTCCCCATGATCTCTAGAGCATCTTGGACAAATAGGATTCTCTCTGCGATTCATATCATACATTCTTTTAGGGGTAAGCAGATTTCTATATAGAATATTCAATTGCGACATTTTTTGGGAGGCGTTAGTGGAGACCAGAGGAATATTCTGTAATATATCTATCCACTCCGCCTCTGAAAGATCACCCAGTTCTTAAACCCACTTATTATAGCATCTGAGAGGGAATTTCTTCAAAAAGAGCCCCAATAGCATGGAGTAACAGGAAGAGATAAAACCGCTGCGCATATTACACTGACTAATAAGATTAAAAATTGGCGACGGATATAAACGCAAAGAGACCTTGGAGCTTTTCTTCTTGAATGCATGTGTTAACTGCAAATATTGATCTTGTAATAACATTGTAGAGGATTTATTCATCATGGTAAGAACTGTAGTAATCGGTATTAGAGTTCCCTCAGTTACTATTTGGTTTAGGGCTCGTTTCCACTATCGCGAATCTGCATGCGTCCAACGCATGCAGATTCGCACATGTAATGCAAGTGGATGGGCCTGTTTCCACTGTAGCGTTGTTGAGGTGCGTTTTTTTCAGCGGTGAAAAAACGCACAAAAGAGCCAACGAATTCGCCTGAGAGTGGAACGCATGCGAATCGCCGCTAATGTATTTAATAGTAAAAACGCATGCGTTTGTTACATGCGTTTTTACCCGCGATTTCGCGTGCGATTTCGCACCTTTTTCAATTTTATTTTGCCCTGGCAGTGTCATGGTTAATTTCGCATGGCACCCTGCCATGCGAAATCGCATGCGAAATCGCGGGTAAAAACGCATGCGGAAACGCATCCGCATGCGTTTTTACAAGCGTCGGAATGCCGGCGAAATCGCGTCGCAACAGTGGAAACAAGCCCTTAGTGAAGAAATTCCCTCGCCAGCCCATTTTTTAAGAAAAGTTAGTTCAGACAATTCAGAGAAGCGGACCCCAGAGGCCAGAGGTGTATATATGGTTATTCCTTCGATGCCCTGCATAGATCTTACCCTATTCCAAACTATCTGCATCAGAAAGAGGGTGGGTAGTAGTCCTCCCTTAGAACCACATACCCCAGCTTCCAAGGCCGCATATACTGAGCCAAAGTCTAGTAAGTAATTTAGCAGTAGTCTATTGGAATCCAGTAAGTCTGCAGCATCCCAACCCACTAAGTGCTGTAGCTGCGAGGCTAAATAATAAACCCAGGGGTTAGGAACCGCCAAGCCCCCCTCCTCTTTAAAATATTGAAGGTATTGGAGCTTTATTTTAACTCTTCCTTGCCCCCAAATAAAGTCTCTAAATATCTTATCTATTGTCTTGAATAATTTTAAATGGAGCCATAGTGGTGCATTATGCAGAAAGTATAACAATTGAGGCATAGTGACCATTTTTAACAGGTTTATGCGAGCAACTGGAGAGAGCGGTAGCCTAGACCAAGTCTTCAATTTTTGTCTGATTTTTGTCATTAGCGGGGTAATATTAAGCGATTTATAGTTTTTAATATCTGCAGATATTATTATGCCAAGATATTTAAAGGAGCTAACTTTTTGTACTTGAGCACAGCAATCTGGCAAGATACCATTTGGTTTGTCTAATAACAGGATAGAGGATTTGTCCCAGTTTACAGTGAGACCTGAATAGCTGCCAAATATTGATAACACAGACATGACATTCACTAGGGATGCATAAGTATCTTGCAGGAATAGCAAGGTATCATCTGCGTAAAGGGAAATCTTTTCTTCAATCTGACCAAATTTAAAACCCCTAATTAAATTGTTGGATCTTACTATCTCCGCTAAGGGTTCTATGGCTATTGCAAAGAGCAAGGGGGAGAGGGGGCACCCCTGTCTAGTACCCCTTTCTAATCTAAAGCTGGATGACATTGTATCATTACCTCTAAGGCGGGCTGCTGGGTTAGAATAAAGAATCTTAACCCAATTGCAGAAGATTGGACCAAATTGCATTGCCTCCAAGACTGCGTATATGTATTTCCTTTCGACACTATCAAAAGCCTTGGCAATATCCAAGGACAAGATAGCGCGATCTTCCACATTATCAGCTGGTAATAGCATATTTAGATATACCCACCGAATATTAATGGCCGTGGATTTAGATGGGATAAAACCCGACTGATCAGATTTTATAATAGTTGTAATTACCTTGGCCAGGCGATTCGCCAGGATCTTTGAAAGGATCTTCACATCCACCGTTAAGAGGGAGATAGGCCTGTAAGAGTCGGCTTTCAAAGTATCCTTTCCAGGTTTTGGGATCAATATGATAACTGCTTCAGTCATGGATGCAGGCAGCGATTTAGTGTCATAGATTTCTTTAAAAACTTCCAGTAATTGAGGAAGGAGATATTCAGAGTACCGTTTATATACCTCGATCGGTATGCCATCCCCCCCAGGGGCCTTATTACTCGGGAGCGAGGCTACCGCTATCTCCAGCTCATCTAGCAATATGGGAGCATCTAACATAATTCTGTCCTGGACGCTAATTTTTAGCAGAGATATATTGTTTAGATACCCCATGAGCTCATCTTCCTCGTAGTTAGCTGTGGATGAGTAGAATTCTGTATAAAACCTCTGAAGCTCACTCATAATATCGATAGGGTTAGTGACTATATCCCCCATAGGGGTACTCATGGCCATAATATGACCTGACAGCTCCTGTGCCCTGGTAACAACTTAGAGTAAATGACCAGTCTGGTCACCTTGCTCAAAGAAGGCCTGCTTAAGAAAAAACCTTTTATGTTTAGCCTTAGATAACAGATACTCGTTGAGCATGTCTTGTGCTTGGGTCCATAGGAGACCATTGGATTCTGTAGGGTCTGCAATAAATGTTACTTCTGTTTCCATTACTTTAGCAGTTAAAATTTCACCTCGCTGGGGGCGGAGCCGGACATGGCGCTGTAAGGACGTGTTTCTGCAGAGCTCCGAGCCGCATGATAGCACTACGCTAAAATGGACCAAAATCCCCAGCCAAATCCTGCTATTGACTCTACAGCAGTAAAGACCTTTAAGAGAGGATTGCGGCAGAATCAACCAGTGACATCGGGAGCACCCACAAACACGGTTGCCAAATACTTTACCGGCCCGTTGACTCGCAACGCCACAGATAAGATGGCGGACCGCCAGGCCTCTGCCCCACCACCAGAAGAGTCCACGTCGGAAACCACTTCGGCGAAAAGCCTAGAAGACATATGGGACTTTCTGAGAGGCCTACCAACAAAGGCAGACATGTCGAGCCAGACAGACACAATACTTGCCACCACGAGGCAGGAAATCTCGGCGCTAAAGGAGGACATCATAGGCCTTGGGCATCGCGTTCAATCGACGGAAGCAGCTGTGACAGACCTCCAAAAAGATCTTCAAGATCTCAAAGCTGCAAAAGACCGACAGGCCTCACTGAACGCTGTGTTCCGGTCACATATAGAAGACCTTCAAAATCGCAGCCGCCGCAACAATGTGCGTATCCGCGGCCTACCAGAGGCCACGCGCCAAGAAGACCTCCGAGAGACGGTAAGGGCTATTTTTGATAAACTATTGCACAAAACACAAGGCCCTCCAATCCGCATAGACAGAGTACACCGGGCTCTCCGGCCACTACCGAAAGGGAATGCCCCACCTAGGGACGTGATCTGCCGAGTGCACTATTTCGAAATCAAAGACGCCATCATGGCCGCAGCCAGGCAAGAAGGCTCTGTGGACTTCGATGGCACGGAAATTACCCTGTATCAAGACCTCGCACCGCTTACACTGGCACAACGTAGAGCTCTGCGCCCTCTCCTACAGAAGCTCCGAGACGCCGGGATCGTGTATAAGTGGGGCTTCCCGTTCCATCTACAGGCTAAAAAAGGCACACAAATGGCCATGCTCCGGAACCCTGAAGATCTTGCCGATTTTTGCAAAAAGCTGAATATTACTACAATTGATCTCCCTGAGTGGGACCCGGACTTAATTCTTATCAAAGGCCCACAGCGCCCACGTCGAGATGACCTACCCCAGACAACTGATACGTGAGTACTTCTATACCATCGGTGGTCCGGCAGATCCTAGGAAGCTAGGAAAAACTCTCCCTTCGTCTTCGCTTTGGGTCATATACTATTGCCTATTGCTGACTTTTTGTTCGAGCATGATTGGCGCTTACATTTTGAACCTAACTGATTTTTTACCCCATAGACTATCTATCCATAAAAGAAGGGCGATTTAAATCGCAATACTAGTCTAAGCTGTTATTGGGGCTAAAAACTCTTCTACCTGCCTCACATTTGTCAAGGTGCTAACCCAACACGCTTTCACCTGTGTAAAAAAAATTTCTGGGGGCAATAACCATGTTTAACTGTTATGTTTGATTTCATTCATGCTATGATGTTTAGTTAACCCTATCCCTTTAAGCATGCGTAACACCCTAGCCTCAATGTTATGTAAACCCAGTTTGCTTTGTCCCGTGATCTGAATATAGCAGGTCACCAAGTTTCTATTCTATAACCCCATTTTGTGTTTAAAATAGCAATCCAAGACTCGCTAGGCTCGTGAGCTCTGCATGCAGTGCCGGTACGACTTTGTTCCCCAGTTATTATGGCCCCCCCGGGCTAGAAATAATACCTTAAATGTTTATTTTTGTCATATGATGTTTATATGCCTTATATTATGGTTGCCTAGGAGCAGGCAACAATACATATACTCCTCTTCCAAATCACTCTCTTTTTCTCACTTTCCTACTGATCTATACCTTTTTGGGACATCCCTGCCAGTCCTCCTCCGTCCGAACATCAGCTGGTACTATCTAGACCACATTCCTTAAAGTACAATCACTGAACACCAGGGGTCTCAATATCCCTGAAAAACGCAGAGCTCTGCTTAGGCAGCTCCACAAAGATGGGGTTCAAATTGCATTCCTGCAGGAGACACATTTTAAAGGAAACACACATCCCAAACTGACCAACAAACACTTTCCGCAAGTGTTTTATAGCAATAACCCTGACTCCAAATCTAAAGGAGTAGCTATTCTTGTATCAAAAGATGTCTCACTCACCCTCCTGCAGGAGTGCAAAGACTCTACGGGCCGCTTCCTTTTCATAAAAGGGGAATACCTCTCCAGAAAGCTTACATTAGGCACTTTTTACGCCCCCAATGGCGGGCAACCTGCCTTCCTGGTCAGGGCCCTTGAAGCCTTAGATTCTTTTGCTGAAGGTAGTCTGATTTTAGGAGGCGACTTAAATGCAGTTCTAGACCCCTCTTGGGACAATTCCACCGGTAAGAGCTCCCTGACCAGCAAGGCAATAAAGACTTGCCGAACTGCACTCGCCAAAAGGCAGCTACTAGATATATGGCGAATTCAAAATCCCACTGCCAGGGACTACACTTTTTTTTCTCCTCTTCATAATTCATACACTCGCATTGATTTCATATTCATATCACAAAATCTACTCTCAGAACAGATTCTCACAGACATTGGAGCGGCCTGTCTTTCAGATCACTCATCTGTGACACTGGAGATTGGTATCCGCCCTAAGCAGTGTCTTCCCAGGCAGTGGAGACTGAATAGCTCATTACTACAAAATCCAGAATTCAAAAATAAGATTCACAAAACCATCAGCAACTATTTCAGGGAAAATGATACAGCAGAGATAACCCCTCTTACCCCATGGGCAGCTCATAAATGTGTTGTCAGGGGCACTCTCATTCAAGAGACCAGCTTGATTCATAAGCAAAAGATGAAAGAAATGGCTGATTGCCTCTCATTAATAAGGCAACTTGAATCTAAACATAAGAGCACCTTGGCCCAGGCTGATTTGGACATACTGACCCGGGAAAGGGATAAACTGAGGAAACTCCTTTTTCAGAAAGAGAAACACATAGCAATTAAATGCAGAAGAAGTTTTTATGAATATAGCAACAAATGTAGTAGACTTTTAGCAAGAGCACTACGAGAACAACAAGTCCTCACACATGTCACCTGTATCCAAGATACCAGAGGCAATAAGAAAAAGAGGCACGAATCAATCGCCAGAGTCTTTCGAGACTATTACCACTCCCTATATAATCTTCCTTCTCCTGATACGGGCGCATCCGGTCTAGGTAGAACTCAGGCAATTAATCAATACCTTTCCAACTCAGGCCTACCCACTCTCTCAGCTGAAGCCCTAGAAGATCTCGAGAAGCCCATCCTAGAAGAAGAGATCAGATTAGCAATCAAAGACTCCCCCACAGGTAAAGCCCCTGGCCCTGATGGCCTCCCTATAGAATACTATAGATCATTTAAAAACGAACTTTCCCCCTTCTTAACAAAAGCCCTTAATAGCTTAGCCCCAGAAGATATAGCACCGGCACAAATGCCCATGGACATGTTGATGGCACAGATCACTGTTATCCCTAAGGTGGGGAAGGACGCCACCTTGTGCTCCAACTATAGGCCCATCTCTTTATTAAACATTGATTTAAAGCTATTTGCCAAAATTCTCGCCAATAGAATATCCCCCTTTATGTGCAATTTAGTTGACCCTGACCAGGCAGGCTTTATACCAGGAAGAGAGGCCAGAGACAATGTCATTCGAGCAATCGATCTTATGGACTGGGCCCACACTGCACACACCCCCACTCTGCTTCTGTCAACAGACGCTGAAAAAGCTTTCGATAGAGTAGACTGGGGGTTCCTCATATGCACTCTTAAACATATTGGATTAGGACCGCATATGCTGCAGTGGATTTTGTCTCTGTACTCCAGACCTACAGCCTGTGTCAGGGTCAATGGATTAGTCTCAGATTCTCTATCTATTGGTAATGGCACTAGACAGGGGTGCCCCCTATCCCCTCTTATTTTTGCACTGACCCTGGAACCCTGCTTACGCACCATTCGTAAAAACCAGGATATCAAAGGGCTACAAGTTAAATCTTCAGAGCACAAGGTGGCGGCCTACGCCGATGATTTACTCTTTTTTCTTACAACCCCCCATATTTCCTTACCAAACCTAATGAAAGAGCTGGGGATTTATCAATCTTTAGCTAACTATAAAATCAACCCTGATAAGTGTCAAGCTATGGGTATAGCGCTACCAGCAACTCTCACTGCCACCATTCAATCCAACTTCCCTTTTAAATGGGCATCTCGTGCCATTACATACTTAGGGACCCAACTTCCTTCTACCACTTCAGCTTTATACAAACTAAATTTCCCTCCCTTAATACATACCATTAAACAAGATCTTCAAAGATGGGACCAGCCACACTTCTCTTGGATAGGTCGAATTAACATTATCAAGATGAATGTACTACCCAGGTTATTATATCTATATCAAGCCTTACCCATCACACCACCAATAGAACATTTCAAAGACCTTAAAAAACTTTTTACACAATTTATTTGGCACAAAAAAAACCCTCGTATAAGATATAGTGCACTAACCTTATCTAAACCCCAGGGTGGTTTGGCTGTCCCTGACCTCAAAAAATATCACAGTGCAGCTTCTCTAGTCCGCCTGATTGATTGGCACAGACACGCTGATCACAAACGCTGGGTACAACTGGAGTCTGACATGATGGGATCCAATCTACTGGCCCTCCCTTGGTCCACACCCAAAGCCTCTGTAAGCTTTATATCCATACAATCTACCCTTCTAGCACTTTCTAAAACTCGTGCTAGTCCAGATATTTCCCCTTGGCCGACTCCACTGGTCCCTCTTTTAAATAACCCTTTGTTTCCTCCAGGGTGCAACCATAGAGGATATCGACACTGGAGAGTAGGCCCTCCTCTGCGAGCCCAAGATCTTATAGCACACTCAAATTGGACATCTTTAACTAACTTATGTTTAGTGAGGAAAACCCCACTCTTAGATCTATGGAGCCTCTTGCATTTCCAACACTTTTTACAATCACTAGGCACAAGGGCTCAGCTGTCTCGGGAACTCACGCCTTTTGAATTAATCTGCCTGGGAAAGAGCGGAGCAGAAAGGTCCCTCTCACAAATCTACCAATTACTGGGTTCCGATGATTCCTGGGCCCTACAATTAAAGAACAAATGGGAGATTGACTTGGGCTACACGTTTTCTGACGCACAATGGCAAAAGATATCATTACTAAACCAGAAATCCTCTATTTCTGCAAAAATCCAGGAATCAAATTACAAAATATTGAGTAGATGGTATATGACCCCAGTAAAGCTTCAGGCAAGATTTCCGAGATGTGGATTAGAACATGGCACGCTCTTACATATTTTTTGGAAATGCTCACTCATAACCCCTTTTTGGGAAGCTGTACAAAAATACATCAAAATACTCACAGACGGTGATCCAAATCCAGACCCTGCCTATTACCTCTTACACCACACCCCAAACTCTTTGAAAAAATTTAAAAGATCCCTCACTAAACACCTTATTCAAGCTGCACGTATACTCATAGCCAGGCACTGGAAAACCACCCTCTCACCCACAATCCCAGAGTGGCTCAATGAGATTCAGCTAATCAGCCAAATGGAAAGCATGACACACGCTATACATGGCAGAGAAGAGGCCCACAATAAGACCTGGGTACATTGGCACATATTTACAGAAACCCAAGAATATAGGGACGCAATACTACTTACCTGAGTCTTTAACCCCTGGATGTTCACTTCTACTGCAATTTTAATAGTTGCATAGTCTGATCAGTAAGATGGAGGCATGGCTCTGGCAGGGCGCCCCAAACTCTTCCCTTTCTTTCTCTTCCTCACTATACACCTTGACTTTTTCCTTTCTTCTCACCTCATCCCCCTTCTCTAGCTTTCTTTTCTTAAATCTTGATCTACAAGCATCAGGATTCCCTAATGATAGTCTTTATATTGTATTAACTAATGGCCCCAGGCTCTGGAGTGATACGGAGGACCCCCCCCCCCTGAAATAAACACAACTCCCTCTCCATAAGGAATATTTAAAAAAAAAATTTATATGGTCCCTAGCAGAATGATCCCTCTGGGCTCTAGGGACCACTGCCCCCATACTTTCTCTTCCTTTCACTAAGCTCAGAACTTTGAGAATGTAGCAAAATCGCCCTATCTGGAATTTTTTCCCATAACATTAGGCGCGGGGGGCCCCTCCCTATTACACTACACACCATGCTGTTATATAATGACCATACCTTATACATGGTGGCGCTGGTTTGCTACCAGGTATTGCATAACTGCCTGATTCTATAAGCATCATATATATATATATAGATAATACTAGACTCTTAACTACTGTTTTCCTTTATACTAATGTAGCACCTAGAACATAGTGTTCATATAAATGCTTGTACGACATTCTTGTTCAAAAATTTGAAAAATAAAGAATCTTTAAAAAAAAAAAAATTTCACCTCGCTCTCTAGTTTTTGACCTTATTGTGTTTACCTCCCGAGTGAAAATTACCCTTAGAAAGGCCTTTAAGGCCTCCCACAACCATTTGCGTTTTGTCGGATCATTGTTATACTTAAAAAACGTATTGAGTTCTTGTATGATATGCGAATGAGATTCAAATAGATTGAGCCAAAAGGGGTTCAGTTTCAAAGGCAACCGTGGTTTAGATACCTTAAATGGGTTGCTAAAGTATACTTTAAGAGGAGAGTGGTCCGATAAGGACCTGGTCAGATATTCAACTTTATTCACAAGGGGTAGCAGGGCTCGATTACCAATTGCAAGGTCAATCCTAGAGAGCGACATGTATGTTCTACTGAAGCATGAATAAGTCAATTCCCATGGGTGAGTACTACGCCATAAATCTATTAATCCTAGTTCATTTAATAATCTGGCTAGTGATGATGGCTGACCCACCTGAAGTTGTGATCTATGCTTATCTAAATCCTGGTATAGATACATATTATAATCGCCAACCCATATCATTGGAATATGCATTTTGTTTTGCATTAGCTCAATAATTGGCTGCAGGCTGGAAGGTGAGAAGGGTGGGGGTATGTATAGCGCAACAATAATACACTCTATCTGGTTGAAGAGACCATGTACAATAAAATATCGACCCTAGGGATCAATATGCGAGGTTACAAGTTTAAATTGTATTTTAGCGTGTATTAGGACCGATACACCCCTAGAATAAGATGTATGAGTAGAGTGAAAAACTGACGGGGCCCATTTTTTAGATAGCCATTTTACAGTTTGGGAATTTAAATGAGTTTCTTTCAAACAGATGATTGCAGGGCCGTGCTTTTGTAACGATGAAAGTACTGATTGGCGTTTAGAGTGATCTGAAAGCCCTCTCACATTCCAGCTCACCACCACAAAATCGGCCATATTTCAAATCTAGTGTACCTGAAAGGAAAACAGTCGGTAATCACAATGCTTTGTACCTATGAGGGTGCTGCTGCCATTAACTTTAAGGGGCACATATAGAGAGCAACTAATACTAAGACGCTTTTGTTTAACCACATCAAACTTAATAACCAACATAACGTATTTTGATAATTACCTAAAGATCAGTAATATATCAATATAGTGCTAACAGCACCAAACCTGTATTATAATCTAAATATCACAGAGTCTGAGGAACTATACTACAGCCTCTGAGCTCAAAGGCACCAACTCTATTCCCGGCTCAGGAGCCAATGAGGAGGAGAGGGGGGGGGGGGTTTGGGTGAAGAAAACAATTAAGAGAAAGAGTCTAGTTCCAGTTCTCAACTCTCGCTCCCATTCTCCTCATAATATGGTTATCTAAAATGCAGATAAGGATGATGATCCTGCATGAGAGGCATAACTCCTTCACTACTGAAAAACTGGAGGGGGCTGCCAATAGAATAGTCTTATAGTTGTATCATCTTTAGTTTATTTTTCTCCCCCTCCTTCATCGGGAATGTAAATGTAAGTAATGTACAATAGATCATGTCCAGATCAAGAGTTATCCCAGAGAAGGACAATCAGAGGGGAAGGTAGCCGCTATTAATTATATCAAATCAACGTAACAGTAATAGTAGCCGCCGTAAAAATAAAAATAATCAGTCTGCTTCTTCTTGTTGTTTCTTGTTGATATGTTGTTCGTTCTGATCAAGCCATGTCATAACTTCCTTAGGAGACATAAAGAAAAGGGCTTCATTATTCACAATCACTTTCAACTTGGCTGGATAGAGCATAGCATATTGAAGCTGTAATTTTTGAAGCCGCTTTTTAACATCATAAAACTTTGCCCTTTGTTTCTGCACTTCGGCCGAGAAATCGGGGTAAAAGGAGATCTTGTGTTCACCATACGTAACGCTGCCTTTTAATCTGGCCTGTTTCAAAATGGCTTCACGATCACGATAATGAAGAAGCTTTGCCAGTATTGGTCTTGGGGCTGCTCCAGGTTTAGGAGGACGCGAGGGGACTCGATGAGCTCTCTCGACGGCGTACATCTTGGAAAAGGATTCTTGGCCAAAGATTTCAATTAGCCATTCCTCAATGAATATAGTAGGATCAGATTTTTCAACCTTTTCTGGAAGCCCTACAATGCGCACATTGTTTCAGCGCAGCCTGTTTTCAATATCGTCTGATTTCTCAGTATTATTAATAGCATGGCTTATTACTCTTTTCAGATCTCTCATTGCAGGTGCCAGAGTATCTTCCACATCACTAACTCGCGATTCTAAGGCAGTTGTTCTGTTTCTTATGTTAGCCATAGCTTGCCGGATTAGACCCAGTTCCTCCTTTATTTCCCCTGTCTGCTGTGAGAGAGATAGAATGGCCGCATTGCATGTTTGAATTGCAGCAAAAATGTCACTAAGAGAGGGCTCGCTTTCTCCCCCATCACTGGTATTAGTAACGTCCTGCATTATGTGTTCCTTCTCTGCAGCGGGTACTCCTGCATCCTCAGTTTCCCACTCAGTTTCTGCAGAGGCTAAATTAGGATCCTCCAGTGCCTCCCGACCCCCCTCCATCTCTCCCCAGTCTTCCTTTTGTTTCTCTGAGGCCATTCTGCACATCTCCCTTCACCAACCTGCTATCCTTATAGGCAAATTTCTCCAGTTTGGCGGCGACATCTTCTGTCTGCCTGCGCGAGCGCGTCTGTCTCTGCTCAGCGCCATCTTGTTTCCGCTGTGCCTCAGCTAGGCCCCTGTCCTCCTTGCCGTCCCCCTTTGGCATCGCTGCGTCCAGGATTGCCAGAGTGGTATCCCCTTAAGTGCAGTACTTTCGGCTCCACACCGGGTTTCAAGCGGATCAAATCCGAAGGTAGGTGGCCTCTCTGCAGGATCAGTTTGCCGGATCAGCGCGGGAGCTGTGCGAGACGTGTGCGCTCACATCGCTGGCCGGCCACGCCCCCCGAGAAAAACAATTATAGCCATCCTCCTTCTCCTATAAATGACTTTTTTTTTTTTAGACATCCCACAGTTTTATTTTATATATAAATCTATTTTTTTTTTTTTTTTAGTTTTTACAGTTTCATTGTCTGTGAGTCTGACCAATGACACCTTCTTCATTGAAGTATGTCAGCACTCAAATCTATGAATTATTGACCCTTTTTATTTATTTCCTGCTCTCAGAAGCCATTTACTGACAGAAAAGTGTTTTATGGCTGTAATTACTTATCAGTGAGGTTTATGCTATAGTCTGCACCAAGTCCGATCCGGTCCTGACCAAGACAGAAACTGCCACTTGCATACCTGATTTTTAACTCTTTCAGGCAGAGAAAGAAAAAAAAGGAACACAGCCTAGTTATTTGTGTGCTTGGCACTATACAATCATATGTCTATTTCATCATGTTACATGTCACCTCGGTTGTCCTTTAACCCTCCTGGTGGTCTATTAAAAACCGGCAGTTTAAAAAATTTTTTTTAAATCATGTAGCGAGCCCAGGGCTCGCTGCATGATAGCCACTGTGCAGTGGCATCCCCCCACCCGCTTCGATCTGCGATCAGGTAATCCCGTTGAAAGAAGAACGGGATTTCCTGAAGGGCTTCCCCTCGTGACGTCATTGGGAGTCCCGATCCACCCCTCAGCGCTGCCTGGCGCTGATAGACCAGGCTGCACAAGGGGTCTGAGCGGGGGGGGGGGGGCGTCGCGGCGGGTAGCGGCGGATCGGTATGCACACGCAGCTAGCAAAGTGCTAGCTGCATGTAGCAAAAAAAAACATTATGCAAATCGGCCAAGCAGGGCCTGAGAAATCCTCCTGCACGGCTTACCCCGAACGTAGCGCCAGGAAGGTTAAGATAAACTTCTTTTGAAGATTTGTGAATCAATTTTTTGCACTTTTTGGATATATTAAAAACGTAAGCTCATCTTTATGAAAAACTTTTTGGTCTCTTCAAATGATTTATCATGTACTTATCCTTGTATGTATACTGGGGAATCCTCCTTCCCCAGGGAGGATTCTCATTTGTTCACTGAGTAATGGACCAATGAAAATCCTCCATGGTGAAGTATGATTCCCATTGGTCCATTGCAAACCAATGGGTGCCTGTGATGCTTCTGCTGGGCCCCCAGGATCGGTATCCCGGCATCTCCAGCATGCATGGACCCCAATAGATGGCGGCAGAGGCAGCTGAGGACCTGAATGGATGGCGGCAACAGCGGTGGGGGAACACAGTGAGTGGCTAGTGAACAGATCGGATCGGTAAATAAGATGAAAAACACAATGTAAGAAACTGATCAGTTTAAATAGAAAATGTGTCCGTTTTTACAGGCTCGGTTTTTCATCCAGTACAGTGTGAATCCAACCTAACAGTTTATACAATCTTCAAAAAGGGTCAGTACCTATAAGTATTACAGCTCTTAAAAAAGTGCAGGGCTGATATCAAGCGACAGCCCGCTGTTTCAGGTCAAGCAGACTTTCCTCAGGCTGGTCAGACCCACACTGAACCAACATCAAAAACACACACCTTATATACAGAAGTTGGACCAATCAGGAAGGAGAATCCAAGGAGGACCTGATGGGGAACTGCGACAGACCCAGGAGAACCAATGGAAATCAGGGAGCAATGATCTGTTGTGCAAAGAGGTTCCTGTGTCCCACAGGATGCACCTACAAGATCCTTCCACCTTAAATGGTGCAAATCTGACCGCTCATCTCCACTTCACATAACCTGTATGTGGTCAGGAAGTAAATGATTGACTCACCGCCTATCAGCTGCAATATGCAGATTTCATCATAAGCTCCACCGATTCTCCATAAGGGGCGAAAAAACGCTAAGTTCAATAAAACACAAAGTCCCCACCCTCTCATGGAAGAGCTCGCCTATAGCTGCACAGGCTAAGGTGCCACGTCACCGCCAGGAAGTAAAAAGCCACTCCCATTGGCTACAAGAGGGATTGTGCGATGCATTCACGCATAAAAACGAACACAGAAAACTTGGAAAAAGTACAACCGTTCAAATAAACCAAAAAGGGGACATACGCAAAGGCCACCATGCATACACGCGTACAAGTTAAAGCGAACACAGGAGCCTGGGACACAGGACCCTCTATGCACAACAGATCTGTGCTCTCTGAATTTCATTGGTTCTCTGTCATCTTACAGAACCTTGGAGGTGACGAGTAACCATCAAGAGTCAAAAATCTACAACCTAGGCTGTATAGACACTTTATATTTTTCTCTTCCTAGACGATTGTGCTCTTGCCACTCTAAAGCTAGAGTGTGTACAGGTGCCCCACTGATAATATCGCTGGCCTCTCTTTAGTGATTAGGCGAGGCAGATTACTCTCATTCAACATGAATTGTGCCCATTAACAGTGCAATTTTTAGCACCCAATCATAATGTATTTCTGATGAGATCATTAAGTAAAAAAAATTGTACTTAGTCGCTCCATAGCATTAAAGAATTCAGCTTGCAATCATATCCAAACCAGTTATGATCTATAAAAATTCCACCTATATTCTTATTTTGTTTCAAAGCAAACCTGTGAGGAAGAAAAGTTAGACACTTACCTAAGTAGTAGAAAGCCGTTGGATGTCCCAGAGGCTTCCCAGACCATCCACGACCCCACCGCTGCTGCCCTGTACTCTCTTTCAAGGCCATGCTCCTGTCTGTGTACGAGCGTGGCCATACTGTGAATGCCCTTGTTCATTCATTCTGCAGAGGTGCAGACCATACTCACTCATGCACAGTACAGCCATGTTCATACACCGACAGGAGTGCAGCCATGAGCGCATGTCCAATAAGTCCTACTTCAATATGTTTAGAGTGCCCCAGCTTGGATCGGTTGAGTTTAAAGGGGAACTTCAGCCTAAACAAACATACTGTCATAAAGTTACATTAGTTATGTTAATTCAAATAGATAGGTAATATAATCTCTTACACACCCTGTTTTAAAAGAACAGGCAAATGTTTGTGATTTCATGGGGGCAGCCATCTTTTCCATGGGGGCAGCCATCTTTTTGGTTGAAAGGAGGTGACAAGGAGCATGAGACACAGTTCCAACTGTCCTGTGTCCTGATCACCCCTCCCAGCTGTGCACGCTAGGCTTCAAATCTCAAATTCAAAATGAAAAAAAAAAATTGCACCAAAACAGCAGAACAAGAACAACATCAGAAATCCCATCAGGGGAAAAATGCCTGGGCAGTTTTCTTCTGTGCAGCTAAAAATGAGGCTTGGGTAAGAAAAACAAAGTTCTGATGCTGTGAAACCGTTAAAGAAACACCAAGCCTTTTCAGTGCTGCTGAGTAGATTTTTAGTCTGGAGGTTCACTTTAAAGGACTAACGAGGACTGTTTTGTAAAAAAAATATAAAAAAGTTAGATACCTGTGTCTGTTTGTAAGGCACGGAGGACGCCGTCCGCGCCCTCCGTGCCATTCCGCCAGGTCCCCGCTGCTCAATATCCCCCCGAACTTCCCCCGACCGCACGGCCCGGGTGGGGCTCTCAAGCCTTCACAAAGATGGCCGCCGGAGCTGGCCGCGGCTGCGCAGTCTGCATAGCCGCGAGTGCGGCTGCGCAGCTCTAAGGCCAACCCCCCGAACCACGTAACAGTAGCGTGGATCGGGGGGTTGGCCTTAGAGCTGCGCAGCCGCACTCTCGGCTATGCGGACTGCGCAGCCGCGGCCAGCTCCGGCGGCCAACTTTGTGAAGGCTTGAGAGTCCGAACCGGGCCGTGCGGTCGGGGGGACGTTCGGGGGGATATTGAGCAGCGGGGACCCGGCGGAACGGCACGGAGGGTCCTCCGTGCCTTACAAACAGACACAGGTATCTAACTTTTTTATATTTTTTTTTTTTTACAAAACAGGCCTCGTAAGTCCTTTAAGTATGATGGGGGAAGCCTCTGGACTATCCAGGTAAGTATCTATTTTTTTTTTTAATACAGATTCACTTAAAATAGTTAAAAATCTAGGTTTGTAGATTAAATTATCTTGCCCTACTTGTTACGTTTATTTCGCTCCCAAACATGTATGATGACCTATTACACTCCTTTCTTCTTCCCCGATGGCAGATCAGATTTTATGACATCTTATGCTGGGTATACACGGTTAGATCCGGCGGCTCGATTAGCCGCCAGATTGACTCTCTCCGCGTCCCCACTCGTCCCCGTGGCCGCCCGGTTCGATTCCCGCTCGTCCCCTCGTCGAGCGGGAAATCGATCCACGCGGTGATCGGACCTGTCAGAAATGATCAATCGAGCCATCAGCGGCTCGATTGATAACAAACTATCTACCCGTGTATTCCCAGCATTATAGAGCATCAGAAGTTTCCTCACACATCCCAAAAACATAGAGACAATTTAATTCGCTTTCCCTAAAATTGGCCCTAAAATACAATGGACATATGACCATGGCAGGGATTAGTGACAGGACTATATATACCCTATAAAGCGCTGCAGAAGATGTTGGTGCTATATAAATACTAAATAATAATAAGTGACGGCAGCATCCAATGGTGCTAGGCATTTTAGCCAGTTAATTTTTTGTTATTTGATTTGAAGCTTTATTGAAGCTTCCTATAATACAGTGGGTTGCAAAAGTATCCGGCCCCCTTGAAGTTTTCCACATTTTGTCATATTACTGCCACAAACATTAATCAATTTTATTGGAATTCCACATGAAAGACCAACACAAAGTGGTGTACACATGAGAAGTGGAACAAAAATCATACATGATTCCAAAAATGTTTTACAAATAAATAACTGCAAAGTGGTGTGTGCATAATTATTCGGCCCCCTTTGATCTGAGTGCAGTCAGTTGCCTATATACATTGCCTGATGAGTGCTAATGACTAAATAGAGTGCACCTGTGTGTAATCTAATGTCAGTACAAATACAGCTGCTCTGGGAGGGCCTCAGAGGTTGTCTAAGAGAATATTGGGAGCAACAACACCGTGAAATCCAAAGAACACACAAGGCAGGTCAGGGATTAAGTTATTGAGAAATTTAAAGCAGGTTTAGGCTACAAAAAGATTTCCAAAGCCTTGAACATCCCACGGAGCACTGTTCAAGTGATCGTTCAGAAATTGAAGGAGTATGGCACAACTGTAAACCTACCAAGTCAAGGCCGTCCACCTAAACTCACAGGCCGAACAAGGAGAGCGCTGATCAGAAATGCAGTCAAGAGGCCCATGGTGACTCTGGACGAGCTGCAGAGATCTACAGCTCAGGTGGGAGACTCTGTCCATAGGACAACTATTAGTCATGCACTGTACAAAGTTGGCCTTTATGGAAGAGTGGCAAGAAGAAAGGCATTGTTAACAGAAAGCATAAGAAGTCCCGTTTGCAGTTTGCCACAAGCCATGTGGGGGACACAGCAACCATGTGGAAGAAGGCTCTCTGGTCAGATGAGACCAAAATTGAACTTTTTGGCCAAAATGCAAGACGAAATGTGTGGCGGAAAACTAACACTGCACATAAGTCTGAACACACCATCCCCACTGTCAAATATGGTGGTGTCAGCATCATGCTCGGGGGGTGCTTCTCTTCAGCAGGGACAGGGAAGCTGGTCAGAGTTGATGGGAAGATGGATGGAGCCAAATACAGGGCAAACTTGGAAGAAAACCTCTTGGAGTCTGCAAAAGACTTGAGACTGGGGCGGAGGTTTACCTTCCAGCAGGACAACGACCCTAAACATAAAGCCAGGGCAACAATGAAATGGTTTAAAACAAAACATATCTATGTGTTAGAATGGCCCAGTCAAAGTCCAAATCTAAATCCAATCGAGAATATGTGGCAAGATCTGAAAACTGCTGTTCACAAACGCTGTCCATCTAATCTGACTGAGCTGGAGCTGTTTTGCAAAGAAGAATGGACAAGGATTTCAGTCTCTAGATGTGCAAAGCTGGTAGAGACATACCCTAAAAGACTGGCAGCTGTAATTGCAGCAAAAGGTGGTTCTACAAAGTATTGACTCAGGGGGCTGAATAATTACGCACAGCCCACTTTGCAGTTATTTATTTGTAAAATGTTTGGAATGATGTATGATTTTTGTTCCACTTCTCACATGTACACCACTTTGTATTGGTCTTTCACAGGGAATTCCTATAAAATTGATTCATGTTTGTGGCAGTAATGTGACAAAATGTGGAAAACTTCAAGGGAGACGAATACTTTTGCAAGCCACTGTATACCCTCCGCAATTACCGTACTTGTCCCAAGTGCTAAGGCTTGTTCCCATTATTTCCTCTAAAATACCTAGCAATTCTGGTGATAATAGCATGTATGGGAGCTTTGCAATTAACCGCAAAAGTTGATGCAAATTTACACGTAATTGAGTGAGATTACAATAGGTTATGCTAAATCAATTGAATTTCGAAATCGCAATGACGTGTGGCAGTAATTGTAAATATTTTCACAAAAAGTTACGATTCATAATCATAATTAGCAGATCATGATCATCACTAGCAAGCAATAACTAATACAAATCTCCTACAATTTGCGGAGTATCCAGGCGGCAACTAAGGACGACGAGACAGCAATCAGGCCGGAGGGGGCTGGAGGACACCCCAGGTATGTATACATTTTTTCTTTGGCCCCATCTCAGGCTTACTTTAAAGGCTAACTTTGCTCTGTCTATTGACATTGCCACAATATTCTATTTTCCTAAGAAAATAGCATATTTTGTGTCAAGTAAAAAAACACCTTCATTTCTCAGCTGTAGTAATATTTGGATTATGTTAAACTGGTCTATTGAGCTGTACACTGACTGGGCCAAACCACATAGAACCTAAGCTGCTTCCGGTGAATTGCTTCACCCTGGGGAGTTCACAGAACAGTGGCCGAATAAAAATAGTTTTGGAAACCCAACAGGAAATAATTGACATTTCAGCTTATTTTTTAAATAACAGCAATATTAAAGAACAAAGGTGTTAGTTAGACCATGAACTCTCTCCCACTGGGCTTGTTCTGGGAAAGAGACTATTGATTTGCAGGATCAAACCGTCCATCTCTCATTTAAACTGCAGCCATTGTAAAGCCTGCAGGTTTTTTGAGCTTAAAGCTACCCACATAAAGAGGTAAGCAGAGCAAGAGCTCTATATTGACTGAAATGAAATACATACATAAGGAAAAACAAACTCTGTGAAGGCAAAGTTGTGAGATCTAGACTTGATATGTGCATAGATTACCCCACCCCCCCTAACACTGTAAATAAAGACATGACTGCTTCTTAACCTCCTGGACGATAATCCCGAGCTGAGCTCGGGGTATGTCGCGCAGGAGGATTTCTCAGACCCTGGTGGGCCGATTTGCATATTTTTTTTTGTTACACGCAGCTAGCACTTTGCTAGGGAGGCTGGGTGGGAACGCGTCCTACTGCCTCGGTGTCCCCTGTGCGTCTGCCTCCGCTGACGTCACTTCCCTGACCTCACTTCCGCCGCTCACTTCCCCCAATCACGCGCTCCTACACGCGTAAAACCCAGCCAGTGGACTTGCCCACCCCCTTTTCTATTAACCCCTGCCTGCAAACTAGCCCCTATCATGGAGCCGTGCGCTCCACTTGCTGCGCTGCTCGCTCTGGGCCATGCTATGTCTGCAACACACAAGCAACCTCAGGTCACTTTATCTATGAAGGGGGCAATTTTGCGGCATGAGTGTCCATTCACATCTAGAGATAGCCAATAAGATGCCAGTTTTTTTCTGGCTTGCATACAAATTGGCTTGGAGCTGAGACACTTAAAGGGACCCTTAACAGGGAAAAAAAATCTGGACACCCCTGGGGCTTCCTCCAGCCCCCGTAGCCTGTGAAGTCCCTTAGTGTCCTCTGGGTCCCCACCATGGTCCCGCTGGTGGCCGCGTTAGCTTGGTGACTTTGGGCAAAGTCGTGCGCATATGCACACATGCGCAGCCAGTCGGCGCACCGAGCTCGATCACGTGCGCAGTGCTGTAAGCATAGGGCGTGCTATACTAGCAACATGCACATTTCTTAGATAACGCCAGCTGCACTAATATGCTAAAATAGTAACGGTACCTATGCATGGCATTTTTACCACTATTGATAGTGACTATGTTCCACTGTTTTTTTGTGCCTGCATAGCATTCATGCTCCAAACTGTTACCCTAACAATTGATGCACGACCATTAAAGTGAACCTCCAGATTAAAAATCTACTCAGCAGCACTGAAAAGGCTTGTTGTTTCTTCAAGAGTTTCACAGCATCAGAACTTTGTTTTTCTTATACAAGCCTCATTTTTAGCAGCACAGAAGAATACTGCCCAGGCATTTTTCCTCTGATGCTGTGCAAAGCATGATGGGATTTCTGATGTTGTTGTTCTCGTTTTGTTGTTATGGTGCAAAATGTTTATTTTTATTTTTTTTTGAGATTTGAGATTTGAAGCCTAGCGTGCGGAGCTGGGAGGGGTGATCAGGACACAGGACAGTTGGAACTGTGTCTCATGCTCCCTGTCACCTCCTTTCAGCCAAAAAGACGGCTGCCCCCATGAAAAAGATGGCTGTCCCATTAAATCACCAGCATTTGCCTGTTCTTTTAAAACAGGATGGGTAAGAGATTATATTACCTATATATTTTAATAAACATAACTAATGTAACTTATGACAGTATGTTTGTTTAGGCTGAAGTTCTCCTTTAAGGGCAACAGTTACTGTGAGTGTGTGCACTATTAGTGAGGGTCTGGGAGAAAACATGAGGGTTGGTTTGAGAGTGCTGATGTGTAGAGAATGAGAACAAAGAGAGTTCATGTGGGGCTGGAGGTGGAGTATATTGAGGATGCAAGGGGATTGGGGAGGCAGAGATCTCATTGAGGGTCTTAAAGGGTGAGAGTGGTGCTATTGAGTATTTTGTTGGTGGATGTGGGAAGAGAGAGGTTCTTACTGATGGTCTGGGGAGAGAGATAGAGGCTACTAAGGATGATGGAGGGTAGATGGAGAGAGCGGGTCAGGGCATTATTAGGACTTAATAGCTCTTGGGGTAGAGTTATAAGAGCCCCCCTCCTTTCCCCCTGCGGACTCAGGGACACTGATGCAGCAGCCAGAGGTGCTCCCCAAGTGTAAGGCCCTAGTAGTTAATAGCCAGAGATAGTCCACTGTACATGCAGCCAGATGTGGATCGGATCCCCTCAGTATAGACAGCTGAAGGAGCCCCCCAGATTAGGTAGAAAAAGAGAGTGCTCCCAGTATAGCTGGCCAGAGAGGGCACAACCAGTATTACAAGGCAAGATAGCGTGCCCAACAGTATAGGTATCCGGAGAACTCCCTGTATAGGTGGTGATAGACGTCCCTCCCCAGTATTAGGTAGCCAGAGAGCACTCCAGTATAGGTAGCCAGAGAGCCCCCATGTATAGGTAGCCAGAGAGCCCCCCAGTATAGGTAGCCAGAGAGCCCCCCAGTATAGGTGGCCAGAGAGCCCCCCAGTATAGGTGGCCAGCCCCCCAGTATAGGTGGCCAGAAAGCCCCCCAGTATAAGTGGCCAGAGAAGACCGCACTCCAGTATAGGTAGCCAGAGAGCGCCCCAGTATAGGTAGCCAGAGAGCCCCCCAGTATGAGTAGCCAGAGAGCCCCCCAGTATGAGTAGCCAGAGAGCCCCCCAGTATAGGTAGCCAGAAAGCCCCCCAGTATAGGTAGCCAGAAAGCCCCCCAGTATAGGTAGCCAGAAAGCCCCCCAGTATAGGTAGCCAGAAAGCCCCCCAGTATAGGTAGCCAGAAAGCCCCCCAGTATAGGTAGCCAGAAAGCCCCCCAGTATAGGTAGCCAGAAAGCCCCGCAGTATAGGTAGCCAGAAAGCCCCCCAGTATAGGTAGCCAGAAAGCCCCCCAGTATAGGTAGCCAGAAAGCCCCGCAGTATGGGTATCCAGAGACCAACAAATTAATAACAGGCAGTTGGAATATAGGGAGGGAAAAAAAAATGTTTGGTTAGTTTTGTGAATATAGCTCAGCGAAAATATGTTTTTGGATTATGTGTCCTGCATTTTAAAGAACACACTTCTTACGCTCAGTGGTATATTCTCCACAGTCAGCACGACATGCATAACCTGACGTGAAGGAGACACACACGCAAGCACAAGGAACCAGGATATCCCCAGTTGTAGTGGAGGAGAGGACTGACTCCCGTAGGAGATGTCGCACACAGAGCAGGCGTAGATCCGAGCAACCACAAACAATACTTAAATACAATGGATATGATATTCCTAGCGTATTACAATTACAGCTATCAATGAAGCTACAAATGACTGACTAACATATGTATATCTCGGCGATGAACCGATATATAACATAAGCAAGGAACCCTAGCTAGGAACTGGAACAATACAAGCAACAGGACTAGGAAGGATTCGATACTTCTACGCAGAAGTGAGCGCAATCCACACAAGGTAACAGGAACAGGACTGAACTAACTAAGCATGGGTGAACCTACCAAAACGTGCTAGAAACTGACTGACTGAACACAGGATATAAACAGTTCGAGTATGTATATATCAGCGACACTGATGTATTAACGTAACACAAACACAAGGAAAATAACAAATGCGCTAGTATGCGTATATATCGGCGATGAACCAATATATGATGCAAGACCAGCAAAGTAACAAATACTGATAAACAGGATCAGGGCTAGAAGGACTCACTGACTCCTACGCAGGAGATCAGTGCAGTCCACATGAATTAACATTAGAACTAGAAACACGATCTGGGGCCAAAGTGACAGCAAGACAGGCTGGTGCTGCTGAGACTATGATAGCCCATGGAGCCCTGCAGGAAGCAGATCTGTATACTGAGGTCATCCAATGGGAGCAGACATGCAGATTCCCAAACAGGTGAATGATAATTAGTCACAAGCTGACAGCAGGAAAAGGCAGACAAAGCAATGCATCCTGCATGAAAAGGATTGCAGAAGGAATCAACACTCAGGCCTCTATTTATAAAACGTTCTCCGCAAGTTTAGCGCACAAAACAGCTGACTTTCCCGATCATTTAGCACAGTGTGCATTCTTTAAAGCTGTTTCCGCAAGAAAAGTTACAATTCCCCAGCAGAGCGGTAAATTTCCGCCTTGTGCGTGTTTTTCTAGATGTATCTAGAAAAAGTTACAAAATGTCAATTCATAAATATTAGAGGAAGCGGTATATGGACGGGAAATACCGCTTCCTCTGATGTAGCAAGAAGAGTTCGGATTACATGAAAGTGAATGGGACAGACCCCCCAGAGAGAGCAGCGCACGGAGGGACTCTGCCGGCTTCAGTGTTTCCGCATGCCTTCCGACAGCTTACGCCAGCCTTCAGCGGGAGATCTCCGCACTTGCATCGCAGCTGGCAAGACTTTTATGAATGACCACCCATAGGTCTAAAATACCGATGCGGTATTTTCCCTCCACGATTTTTTCAGGCCCAAATGTTTTATGAATAGAGCCCTCAGTGTGTTTGCCAGCAAAAATATGCGAGCATAAGCATGTAAAGAAGTCAAAAACTGCCTACCTTCAGTAAAACTGCAGCCAGCAGTACATGCTGCAGACGTGATCATAACAACACTACATGCGTATTGTACGGGCTGCCAGCGGACACTGAAGAGAGCTGCGGCGAGGGAGAAAAATGACAGCTAGGGGCTGGAGAAAAGCCCCTAGTAAGTAAAAATAGATGAAGAGAACCGCCTCATATGTCCTTTAAGGGTGCATACACACATCCAACTTTCATTGGACAATCACTCGCCAATTTTAGTATGAGAGCCTACAGAGTTTGAAAACTATAAACAGATGGTGTAGGTAAGCTCTCATACCACATGGAAAAGGTAAATTGGACAGATATTGGTCATTCAAAATTGGATGTGTTTACCAGACAGTTGTTATAGCATACCAGCACAGTGTGATATGACCAACGGGATCACAGCATTATTTTGATGAGATTCAAAAGGTGATGGACACCTCACAGTCTTGTACACTGAGGAATTTATGGATGTAACTAGTTAATTGTTCTTCTGCTGAGTCTATGCACACTGTGAAACAAGCATACATTCAGTTTGTTACTCAGGAAGAGCATTATGTTTAGGCTTTCAATTAACTCCTAGTCAAACAGAAAACAATTTCAAACTCTTGAAGAAAGATCAAATGTTTAAGCTGGGATTAATGTCTCCCACTCGTAGCAGGACACAAAAGTACTAAAAATGTGTCCTGGGGAAAAATAAGAAATATCTTAAAATTCATAAAAACTACACAAGCTTCAAAAAATTTGAAACCTAAGTCAATCCATAAAATTTAAGAAATTAGCAGTGATAGCATACTAAGCCTTATAGGTCACCATTTGTAAATTAGATTAAAAGTTAGTATAGATTTGTTTGTTCAAGTTTTTGAGGTATACCATTTTACAGGTTAGAAAAAAAATATCTGATTTTTTGTTTCTGAAATTCTGCAAACCAAAGTCACTCAAGACACAGTCTGTAACATTGATTGGCTAGAAGTAGTTTTGGGCGAACATCTAGATGTTCGGGTTCGGGCCGAATAGGCCGAACATGGCCGCGATGTTCGGGTGTTCGAGCCGAACTCCGAACATAATGGAAGTCAATGGGGACTAGTGATGGGCGAACAGTTTTCGCCACTGTTCGGGTTCGCCCGGATTTTGGCCTGTTCGGGTTCGGTTCGGCACCCCCCGAACACCTCATGGTGTTCGGGAGGGTGCTCGGGCACGCTGCCCGAACCCGAACAGGCCTTCTTTGTTCGGCCGAACACAGCCGTGTCCGGCCGAACATAGCCCCCTATAGGGTCCCAGCATAAAGGGAGAGCATGCCCCGAGCGCGGGGGGGGGGCTGGGGTCGGAAATGCCCCCCACCCCTCCCCGCTAAGCTCTCCCTTCTGCCAGTACCCTATAATTAAATTTAAGTGCCCAAAAGTACCTGAGGAGGAGGAGGGCAGGAAGAGGGAAGCCGGAGTTCTTGGGCGCTAGTACCATCTGGTACTTCCGCCCTCTCTTGACGCACTTCCTGTTTACATTTGAAGTCGCGTCAAGAGTGCGCAGAAGTACCGCGATGATGCATACGAGGGTACGTGCCATCATGTAGATGACGCGTACCCTCGTTCGCGTCATCGCGGTACTTCTGTGCCCTCTTGACGCGACTTCAAATGTAAACAGGAAGTGCGTCAAGAGAGGGCGGAAGCACCAGATGGTACTAGTGCCCAAGAACTCCGGCTTCCCTCTTCCTGCCCTCCTCCTCCTCAGGTACTATTGGGCACTTAAATTTAATTATAGGGTACCGGCAGAAGGGAGAGCTTAGCGGGGAGGGGTGGGGGCATTTCCGACCCCCCCCCCCCCCCCGCGCTCGGGGCATGCTCTCCTTTTATGCTGGGACCCTATAGGGGCCGCCCCCAAAGGGACATGTTCGGGTTGGGTTCGGGGTTCGTCTCGAACATGCCGAACATCAGGGGCATGTTCGGCCGAACCACAACAAACCCGAACATCCAGATGTTCGCCTAACACTAATGGGGACCCGAACTTTCGTGCTTTGTAAAGCCTCCTTACATGCTACATAGCCCAAATTTACAGGGTATGTGCACCTTGGGAGTAGGTACAAGAGAAAAAAAATGTAGCAAAAAGAGCTTATAGTTTTTGAGAAAATCGATTTTAAAGTTTCAAAGGGAAAACTGTCTTTTAAATGCGGGAAATGTCTGTTTTCTTTGCACAGGTAACATGCATTTTGTCGCCATGCAGTCATAAATGTAATAAAGATGAGAGGTTCCAGGAAAAGGGACCGGCAATGCTAACCCAGCAGCAGCACACAGGATGGAAGAGGAGGCGCAGGAGGAGAAGGCCACGCTTTCAGGCGCAACTCAGGCCTTGCATGAGGACAAAAAAATGCGTGCGCAAAGCAATGCAATGAGTAGTTTTCAGGACACAATGGGCTATTCGGAGGAGCTATTCCCACCCCCACAATCTTCTACCTGTGAAAGGTCAATGGAACAGCCACAAATGTTGTGCCCGGATTCACAACCTTTTTCTGTGGAAAATGCACCTCGCACTGAAATGCAAGGCGAGGCCGAGGATGAACATGAACATGACGTCAACAACTCAACATGACGCAAAATGGGGGCGGAACAGAAAGCTGCTTTCAATGTTTTGAAGGCCTTAATTGCCTCCGGTGGCCAGTTAGATGCATCATTCATCACACCCAAATCCCAGAGCAATGTGTGCAGGAATTTGAATTGCAGGAGGTGTACCGAGATCATCTGGACAAGTGACCAAGTGACAAAGTGAAAAGTGACAAATTGACCAGTGACAAAGTGACAAAATGACAACGTGACAAAGTGATTGACAAAGTGACCACAGTGACTGACAAAGTGACAAAATGACAAAGTGACCAGTGACAAAGTGACAAAATGACAAAGTGACAAAGTGACCAGTGACAAAGTGACAAGTGAGAGGTTGTTCTGGGGAGCTCTACTCCACTGCACACAGTCACATATGAAGAGAGGCAGGGCCGGGCCGAGGCATAGGCTGGAGAGGCTCCAGCCTCAGGGCGCAGTGTAGGAGGGGGCGCAGAATTCATTCAGCTGTCATTCCGAATTGTGTTGGAAGCATAAAGAAATAAGAAAAGGGGATACATGGCAGTGACTGCAAGCCATATAACTAGATATTAAGGTGTTGGGGAGGTTGTGGGCCCTGTGGCGCCTCTTAGTCTAATAGCAATCAGTATGTGATGGCTGGGGTGGCAGGGATGGAGGGGCGCACTTTGGTGTCTCAGCCTTGGGTGCTGGAGGACCTTGTCCCAGCTCTGAGGAGAGGTCTCGTCGGGACTGCTGATCCTCCTCAGCTTGCTCGAAGCCTTGAGGGTTCCTGAAGATCCTCTGCTTGGAGTTCGCCGGGGTTCAGCTTGGTGTCGGGGTCGGCGGCGTCCTCCTCACTCCAACGTGGCAGATCTTCTGTTGAAGGAAAAAAAAAAACATTTTTAAAAGTCCAGTACCGCTTCTGAAGGACTCACCAAGAGATGCAGGAGCGCTTCAATCTAGCGCACCATCGCTTGCTGGGTGATGTCCCTCCCTACGCGCTGGAATTCTATGCTGCACATGCTAGCACGCTTTTGCGCAGTGCCGAGGCGCATTCCAGCAGCTAGCTACCAAGCTTCTGTGGATCTGATTGGGCCACCATGTTGGACCTCTGCCAAGTCCTCCAAAATTTTGAGCAATCCACGTTGCTTGTGACTGAGCAGTGACAACTCTACAGTCAGCATTACAATACCACTGCTGTGTTTACTGAAGAAATCAATGTTGAAGATGGAAACCGCTGGCATGATGCAAGTGGGGGGAATCTGAAGATGAAAACGATCAGCGTGATGATACCAACAGCAGGCAATCTGCCTCAGGAAATGCTGGTCCCAGCTATGACAAAGAACAGGACGAGGAACAGCTGGAGTTGGAGCAGGAATTGGATGTCCCCACTGCCGAAGGACAGAGCGGTGCACGTTGGACTTCCACAATTTAGCGGGAATGGACAGCAGAAGAGGAAGAAAGTGATGCTGGTGACGAATATGGTGCATCACAACAATCACAACGCTCACAAGAACATGAAGACAGAGGAGTCTGGCAGGACTCTCTGGCACACATGGCTCAATTCATGCTAGACTGCATTAAACGCGGCCCGCGCATTATTCACTATTCATTATTATTCATTATTCTGGACAACACCAATTACTGGGTTTATACCCAGTTTATACAAACACAATGTTAAAAAACTGATTGAAGAAAGTGTCAGACAGGTCAAAAATGGAACAATTCCAGCAGGCCCTTGAGGATGGAGACTTTAGAGAGGAGATTGACATCCTCCTCCTTCTCTAGCCAGTTGTACGCCGACAGACTGACTTCAGCAAACCCAGGAGGACCAGGAGGGCAGCAAAGAACACAAGCTGCTGCTAGTGCCCAAAAGGGAATGGTATTGGCAGTGTCCTTGGAGTGGGAACATTTTCTGACACCCATGCAGCAGCCCACAGAACAGCAATCGGGCAGTTCCACGTCCTCCAACACCAATCGCCTGGAGAAGATGGGCAAGGACTACATGTCAGATGGCGTAGCTGTGTTGAACAATCCATCTGCAGACAGACAGTGAGTGTGACAGCACAGAAGGACCATGGCAACTCACTCATAGTACCACAGTTTGATAGTGCTGCCCAAAAAATTATATGGATCTGTGGACCCGGGCAGTACTGGGAACGCAGATTTTAGACAGACAGTGAGTGTGACAGCACAGAAGGACCATGGCAACTCACTCATAGTACCACAGTTTGATAGTGCTGCCCAAAAAATTATATGGATCTGTGGACCCGGGCAGTACTGGGAACGCAGATTTTAGTACCTAAACACACGATACAACATGTTTTCCGGGGTCGGACTCTGAGGCACATACAGATGGTCCCGATCATCATCCTCATCATACAACTCTTCTCCTGAGTCTGACCCACCCACCACCTCTGCCACCCCAACATCCCCAGACACAGACCCCTCATCGTCCTCAACATTAACTTGGGATGCTGGCCTGAGCCCGACCTCCTCCTCCACATCAGGCCCCATCATCTCCTCAATGGCAGCCCTCAATAATCGCTCTGGCGCCGGACCGATGGACACAACGTTCTCCTCCGGGGAGGGCTGCTGCTGACCACTGGCTGCTGGGGTGAATGTTATAGCTTGTGTGGGGCGTTGGCTGTTGCTGTTGTTGGGAGTGCTGCTCACAGCGGAGGTCTCTGAGGAACTCATGGTGAGCTCATATAGTGGTTGACGGTGAGTGGAGTATTACTGATCCCAGCAATATACACACTGACTGGCAGAGTACGCAATGCTATATAGTGGTTGACGGTGAGTGAAGTACTACAGATCCCAGCAATATACACAGTGACTGGCAGTACAATGGTATGGGTGGGTGAGCAGAGTACTACAGATCCCAGCAATGCTATATAGTAATGGGGTGACTGAGTGAGCGGCAGTGTACTACTGATCCCAGCAATATTATACACACTGATTGTTAGAGTACGCAATGCTATATAGTAATGGGGTGACTGAGCGCCGGTGTACTAACAATCCTAGCAATATTATATACACTCAGTGGCAGAGTACACAATGCTATATAGTAATGGGGTGGCTGTCTGAGCGCCGGTGTACTAACGATCCCAGCAATATTATATACACTGAGTGGCAGAGTACACAATGCTAAGTAGCAACGGGGTGACTGAGCGTTGGTGTACTACAGATCCCAGCAATATTATATACACTGATTGGCAGAGTACACAATGCTAAGTAGCAATGGGGTGACTGAGCGTTGGTGTACTACAGATCCCAGCAATATATACACTGATTGGCAGAGTACACAATGCTAAATAGTAATGGGGTGACTGAGCGTTGGTGTACTACAGATCCCAGCAATATATACACTGATTGGCAGAGTACAGAATGCTAAATAGCAATGGGGTGACTGAGCGTTGGTGTACTACAGATCCCAGTAATATATATACACTGATTGGCAGCGTACACAATGTTTTATATAGTAATGGAGTGACTGAGCGTTGGTGCACTACAGATCCCAGCTATATATACACTGATTGGCAGCGTACACAATGCTTTATATAGTAATGGAGTGACTGAGCGTTGGTGTACTACAGATCCCAGTAATATATATACACTGATTGGCAGCGTACACGATGCTTTATATAGTAATGGAGTGACTGAGCGTTGGTGCACTACAGATCCCAGCTATATATACACTGATTGGCAGCGTACACAATGCTTTATATAGTAATGGAGTGACTGAGCGTTGGTGTACTACAGATCCCAGTAATATATATACACTGATTGGCAGCGTACACAATGCTTTATATAGTAATGGGGTGACTGAGCGTTGGTGTACTACAGATCCCAGCTATATATACTCTGATTGGCAGAGTACAGAATGCTAAATAGTAATGGGGTGACTGAGCGCCGGTGTACTACAGATCGCAGCAATATAACACTGATTGGCAGAGTACAGAATGCTAAATAGTAATGGGGTGACTGAGCGCCGGTGTACTACTGAACGCAGCAGCACACACACTGACTGGGGGGGACCCTGGCTAGCCTGGCTGGAGAGCGAGAGAGACTCTATCTAACCTGCCTGCCTACCCAAAGCTAATCCCACAGACAAATGTCGGGGAAATGACGCGGATCGGGTATTTATTTACCCGACTCACGTGACCCGTTCGGCCAATCAGAGCGCGTTCGGGCCGAACCACGTGACCCGTTCGGCCAATCACAGCGCTAGCCAAATGTTCGGGGGACCGTTCGGCCATGCGCTCGCAGTTCGGCAATATGGCCGAGCTTTTGCCCGAACACCATGAGGTGTTCGGCCGAGCCCGAACAGTGCACGAACACCAAAATGTCCGTGCAAATCCGAACAGTGGCGAACACTGTTCGCCCAACACTAGCTAGAAGTGAAAGCACCATAGTTGTCCTTTTAACTTTTAAAGGACAATTATCCTGATATTTTTTTCTTTTTTTTGGCTTAACATGTCAACTTTATTGGAGATAATGCAGTTTGATACAAGGCATTGAATTAACCGCACGCAGGCGGAAGATACTTTCTTTTGACAGGCTTGAGGGTTAATGGAGTGGAACAGTAGAAAAATATGTAGGAACTATAAAAGTGAGAAAGTCCAGAGAGGGATATCTTTAGTTAGCAGGATACGTTGACCAACAAGAGACATGTTATAACATAACAGTATAACAATAAACCCTAACAAACAGTGAACATTATATACATTAGGCAGCCGAATACCCCAAAAATCTACCCCCACCCTCCCACACTGTAGCAATATAAGCTGTGTAAAAAGCTAGTAGACAAATCAGGTTTTATAACGTGTATAACGTGAGTTGACCCAGGTATCCCATATGGCATGAAATTTACGTTCAGTCCCCCTGCGTGCATAGATGGCCTTATGGAAGGGAAGAACTAAATTCACTGCCCTCTTCCAGTCAATCAACTCAGGGACCTGGGGTTGTATCCAGTGCCTTGTAAGAACTTTGCGAGCTATATGCAAGACATTAAGGAGAAAAATTTTGGTGTACTTGTTGTGGGTGTCATGAGGAACCAAATTGAGTAAGCAGAGTTTGGGGTCAAGGGCAACTGAGCAGCCCATTTTGTCATTTAGGAATTTGACAATTTGCTGCCAAAAGATGTTTACCTCGGGGCAGGACCATATCATATGGTAAAAGGTGCCTTGGGACAGGGCACATTTAGGACATAGAGGTGAGTAACCAGTTCGAAATTTAGCTAGTCTAACCGGGGTAAGGTAGGCTCGATGTACCACATAGAGACTAAGTAGCCTGTCCGGAATGTGGGGGGAAACCCTAGCAGAATCTTCGAGGGCCCCCTCCCAATCTTCATCGGAGATCTCTCCAAGATCCTGCACCCACTGAGTTTTCCAGGCGAAGGCTCTACGAGTGGCACCAGATAGCATAATAGCTGCATATAGGGCTGATATTAACTGACTGGAAGAAGGGTCAATCACAAAGTTTAGTATGGCTGAGTCTGATAGAGAAGGTGGTAGCACAGTAAATTGGGTTCTAAGGGCGTGTGAGAGTTGCATGTAATAGAACTTCATAGATATTGGAAGTTGGAATGTGGTCGCCAGTTGTTCATAAGGAACAATGGAGCCAGAGTCAAGGACTTGGTATAGGTAAATGATGCCACGCTCCGACCATAGTCGACTATTAGGGAGCTTTCGAAGTTCAGGAAGGCCACGATTTTCCCACAGTGGAGTAAATTTCAGAGGGGCGTCTAACTCGAGGTACTTGTGTGCAGTATCCCATACCTTTAACGTTTGGTGAAAGGTTATTGGCAATTGCTTGGCATGGGGGGATTTTTTGGCTCCAGTGGCAATAACATTAGGGGGGTCCAAATGGCGAAGGGGGGGAATGTCATGCATAAGGGAGCATGTCCAATCTCTATTTATTGTTAGGTCGTGGTATATGTGTGATAATTGAGAGGCCAGATAGTATAGGTGACAGTTAGGAACTGCCAGGCCCCCTAAGTCCTTTGGGTTCTGTAGGGAGGTGAGAGAGAGGCGGTGCCTCGTGGAGCCCCAGATAAATTGAGTTAGGAGAGCATTTATTTTAGAGAAAGTGACATATGGGAGATAAATTGGGGCATTCCATGAGACGTAAAGTATCTTGGGCAGAAGCACCATTTTAAATAGGTTTGCTCGACCAGCTACATTAATGGGAAGTTTAGACCAGGCCAGGAATTTGGCAGTTATATATTGTAGTAAAGGTGACCAGTTTAAAGGGATGAAATCTTGTGGTATACGTGAGATTTTGATACCAAGGTATGTGATCTCTGATGCCCATTGAAGAGAAGAAGAGGCCTGAGACAGGGTTGGAGGAAACACATCATCAATGGGGAGAATGTAGGATTTGGACCAGTTGATGTATAGACCAGAGTATTGTCCAAAATTATCAATAAGGAAAAGAGCACGTTGAAGGGAGGGACCAGGGTCATTTAGGAATAAGAGCATGTCGTCCGCATATAGACTGATTTTATCAGTTTTGTTTGCTTTTACCAGACCTAGAATTTGGGGATCTTGTCTTATTAGAGCAGCAATGGGCTCGATCGCCAGGTCAAATAGAAGGGGAGACAGTGGGCAACCCTGTCTCGTGCCTCTGGATATAGGGAAGGCATCAGAGATCCAACCGTTGATTCGGATCCGGGCAAAGGGGTCGGTATAGAGAAGTTTAATCCAAGCAATAAAACGAGGGCCAATATTGAACGTGTATAGCGGCGGATCGGCGGGTAGCGGCGGTGATCGGGCACTGCACGCAGCTAGCAAAGTGCAGCAAAAAAAAAAAATGCAAATCGGCCCAGCGGGGCCTGAGCGGTGCCTCCCGGCGGCATAGCCCGTGCTCGGCACGGGCTTACCGCCAGGGAGGTTAAATCATGTGTGTATGATGATCTGCAGATCTCATAGACTATCATTGCAATTTGCAGGAATGGATTTTTGGCAGGAACAGATCTTTTGCAGATACTGATCTTTTGTGTCTGTACAGCATTTGTGTGTGCAGCATCTAGCAAAGATTTTTTTCTGATGTGGAGTTCAGCTCCATAGAAAAGACTGTGTAGAGTATGGCTCTCATACTACATGAAGGGTGGTAAGATTGGTCTGTGATCTTTCAGTTTCCAAAGACCATAGTCTGATGTGTGTATGCACCTTTAATGTGCAAATTGGAGGTAGCCAGATTTTACCTTGTGTGGTGAAAAGAGAAACATCCGAACTGGAAGTTGTAAGGATACTAAAAATTAATATTTGTTAGGAAATACAACATTTTTGACACCATTATTTTCTTTTAATGTAACATGGCAGTAAATTTACCAGCTTCTGTGTAATAAGCAAAACATAAGTATAAAGTCTCTGCCACACCTCTGATCACACCCCCAGCGCACACCTAGTCAAGCATACCATAAAGATTTCATAAGAAAAATATGTTGTTTAATAATTCAAACCACACTGGTCCTTTCTATCTTGGTTCATTTCACTTCATATTAACATTAGAAAATAGGAAATATATCAATTTAAAAGATGGGAATAAAGTTTAGAGCCAATTAAACACATTTTTTTTCAGTAGAGAAATACATATATTTACATAGAAAGAGGGACAAATGAGGAGGAAAGAGGGACAGAGCTCCCAAAGAGGGACTGTCCCTCCAAAAGAGGGACAGTTGGGAGCTATGCTGTTGAGCTCTCATTTTTCAGCGTTTGTTGCTTTTACAATCATTCAGCCTCGCCAGATGAATACTGCAGAATTGCCCTTTTAAATCTCTATGTGTGGCATTGCCGCTTGAAGAGCAGAGCATGCCGGGAGAAGCAGCCTCACATGGATTGCACTGCTGGGTAACTGTAGGACACAAGCAGGAAGGTAAGAGGTCGAGTGATAATGGTGCACAGCAAACAGCAGCAGCTGTTCTGTACAGTGTGCAGGAGATGGGACTGCACTGTGTGTGTTACATGTGCAGCGAGTGTCTCAGCTCTGGCAGGCACACTGTAACCTTGTGTAACAATCACTGGGACGTCATGTCTGCTGGATTCTACAGGCTGTACTCTCAGAACAGGGTGCTGGGTAATGTGTCACGTGGGGAAACTAAAGTTCGGGTACGTGACATTTGCTCTCAGTTATTTGTCAACTATTTGTGAACTTGCTGAAAAGTAAAACCAAACTAGGTTAAAGTGGACCTGTCACTAGAGGCATGCAGGAGTACCATTGCTATAGTTTTAGCGCTGGTGTACTATACACTATAGCTATAAACAATATATAGCTATGAACACAATAGCTCAAAGGACAACTGAAGTATAGAGAGGTATATGGAGGCTGCCATGTTTATTTCATTTTAAAGAGGATCTGTAACATCAAAAGATCCCCTGGGGGGTACTCACCTCGGGTGTGGGAAGCCTCCGGATCCTAATGAGGCTTCCCACGCCGTCCTCTGTCCCACGGAGGTCTCGCTGCAGTCCTCCGTACAAGATGACGTCATTATTTACCTTCCCGGCTCCTGCGCAGGCGCTCTGACGGCTGTCGGCTCCGAACTACACGGAAATACCCGATCGCCGTCGGGTCTGCTCTATTGCGCAGGCGCAAGTTTCCGGCGCCTGCGCAGTAGAGCGGACCCGACTGAGATCGGGTATTTCCGTGTAGTTCGGAGCGGAAAGCAGCCACAGCGCCCCTGCTGGAGCCAGCAAAGGTAAATATTGATTTTACAGTTGGGCCTGTCGCCGGCTGTTCGGAGGGCTGCAGCGAGACCCCCGTGGGACAGAGGACGGCGTGGGAAGCCTCATTAAGATCCCGAGGCTTCCACCCGAGGTGAGTACCAGGGGATCTTTTTGAGGTTAGGACTAACCAGCAAGCTCATGGGGACCCAGAACTCATTGGAGTGTGTAAGGGACTACAATGGTCCTAAAAGCCCCCTTACTAAGATGTTAAGAAAAACAAAAATTTGCTTTCCTAAAACAGAAAGAATTTGCGATAATTCAGGTTGGAGTGAGCTCAAGATGTCTCCCAGAGCACCACTGCTGAATATATGCAAATTAACCATTGTACCCTTAGAAGCTAAACACACCTCCAGAACCGCTGGAATGCAATGATGTGTCAGCTTGTTAAATTGTACAGAGCCATAATAATCCAACATCTGGGTCACCATGAGCTTGCTGGTTAGTCTGTACCTCTCGGTTTACAAGCCCTACTCCATAGAGCCAAATTAATCCATGCCATGCACTGATGAGGATCAAACAATCCGAAACAGTCTGTATGCATGTTGGATTATTATGGCTCTGTACAATTTAACAAGCTGACACATCATTGCATTCCAGCGGTTCTGGAGGTGTGTTTAGCTTCTGAGGGTACAATGGTTAATTTGCATATATTCAGCAGTGGTGCTCTGGGAGACATCTCAAGCTCACTCCAACCTGAATTATCGCAAATTCTTTCTGTTTTAGGAAGGCAAATTTTTGTTTTTCTTAACATCTTAGTAAGGGGGCTTTTAGGACCATTGTAGTCCCTTACACACTCCAATGAGTTCTGGGTCACCATGAGCTTGCTGGTTAGTCTGTACCTCTCGGTTTACAAGCCCTACTCCATAGAGCCAAATTAATCCATGCCATGCACTGATGAGGATCAAACAATCCGAAACAGTCTGTATGCATGTTGGATTATTATGGCTCTGTACAATTTAACAAGCTGACACATCATTGCATTCCAGCGGTTCTGGAGGTGTGTTTAGCTTCTAAGGGTACAATGGTTAATTTGCATATATTCAGCAGTGGTGCTCTGGGAGACATCTTGAGCTCACTCTAACCTGAATTATCGCAAATTCTTTCTGTTTTAGGAAAGCAAATTTTTGTTTTTGAGGTTACAGAGTCTCTTTAAGAAATACCAGGTACTATTCCGTTAGCCGGGTGTAACCACTAGGTGGCGTTAATTATGATTCCCCCTCCAGGCCGCCATGGATAGTAGGGAAAAATGTAACTGCTGCAAGCGTGGTTGCTCCCGGCTAACGGAAAATAACCAAATACCAGTTGCCTGGCAGCCCTGCTGGCTATTTGGCTGCAGTAGTGTCTGAAGTACACCAGAAACAAGCATGCAGCTAATCTTGTCAGATCTGACAATAATGTCAGAAACACCTGATCTGCATATGCTTTTTCAGGGTCTATAGCTGAAAGTATTAGAGGCAGGGGTTCAGCAGGATAGCCAGGTAACTGGTATTGCTTAAAAGGAAATAAACATGGCAGCTTCCGTATACCAATCACTTCAGATGTCTGAATGGTGGGGATTGAAGTAGGACAAGTGTGCAGCCAGCAAAACTCCCGTGATTGTACCAAGTCAGTGGTGCTAGGTCCACACTATGCTGGATTGGCAATGTGGACGTTCAAAGTGGATCTAATCCATGCTCTACATTTTGGTATCTGTGGTGCTGTTTGACAAAGGACAGACTGAGGTGGAACATTTAACTGGTCTATTCGTAATAATTGTGGTTATAGTGTATTAAAATGGGAAACATAATAAAAAAGTAAACAGACTTCAAGAGGCACTGTAGTGACATATGGTAGAATGTAGTTGAATTATTTAGGATACCCACTTTTGAATTATCCTGGTTTCAGCATCGAAAACACTTCCGATAGCTATATATTACTGTATGCTGGTATGTAACCCCACCCTCCCAGTGATGTCACTGCCTAGGTTGTTTAGGTTTGCACATTTTCATCCCAGAGCATTCTGGGAGACCAGGTATTATTTCTACTGTCTTCTGAACACTGACTATACAAATATTCTGCAGAGCTGCACATGGCAGGGCTAAATAGGTCACCACCCATGATAAAGTTCAGAATCTATTAGTAAATCAGGCTGAGGAAACATTTTACAACGGACAGTGACTAAATAACGTCTAAAATAAAAATATAATCAATTTATTGTTTGTTCTTTTCAGTTCAGTTCCTCTTTAAAGTGAACCTGAGACGAAAGCTGTCTCAGGTTTTATATTCACCTGGGGCTTCCTCCAGCCCCCTTGAAGCCAATCAATTCCTCGCTGTCTTTCTGGGCCACTCCTGTCCCCCGCTGGACGGCCCAGTATTCTGTCCAGTTGCGCTTGCGGCCGGGAGAATCTGCCGATGCGCAACCCGGACAGAATACCGGGCTGTCCAGCGGTGGACATGGGGCTGGAGGAAGCCCCAGGTGAGTTTAAAACCTGAGACAACTTAAAGAGAGACTGCAACTATTTAAAATACCTGTTGTTATTCAGCAGGCAGCTTCAGCATTACAATCCAAACTGATTTGCTGCATCCCCCGTCAGAACAAGGTTTTTATCCCCATGAAATTCCAGGGCAAAATTCCACAACTTTTCAGTTCGTGAATTTTGTTGCCCGGGGGATGCAGAGCTGTGTGCTGTAGCTTTGCCTCTTATCCAGCCAATCTCCGCCTCTCCCTGCCCCTCTCACTGAAAGAAGACTGAGAGGGGAGAGGTGGAGATTGACTGAAGCAGAGGCAGAGCTACTGCGCAAAGCTCTGCCTCTACTCGGAAGGATAGCAGATTTTTGCTCCGGGGATTTCGGGGGGATTAAGACCTCGTTCTGCCGCGGGGATGCAACAAATCAGTTTGGATTATAATGCCGAAGCTGCCTGCTGAATAAAAACAGGTATTCTAAATCGCTTCGGACTCTAAGTCTCAGGTTCACTTTAATGTGGGGTGAAAGTGGAATACAAACATTAAACACCATAGGGCTGGTCTGATGTCATTTGAAAGCATATTTACATTTCACTGAAGCTGAGATCATTGTTGGCTGCAGGACAAATTATTACAGCCCATACATATTATAATTCCTCATTCACAGCTAAAATCAAAAACACAAAAGCACACAAAAAGCAAAACGCTTTTTTCCCCCTCCTGGTGCTCCATTGCGTGCTGCGTTTCTGGTAAAAGCGCTTTTCCAGAGCAGTTTTGTAATTTACTCCCTAATGCAAGTCAGGAAGTGAACTCTTTGACCCGGAAAAGAATAAATACAATATATTTATTCTAGAAAACACAATTGCCGTATAAAGCGGTTTTGTGAGCATTTAGCGCTCTTCCTATACCATCCATTAGAGCAAAAACGCCCCAAAAATGGTCCAGGCACTGCTTTGCTGAACAGACAGCGCATGAACTGCGCTGATATGAACCTTCTCATAGAGATTTATTGCACGAGCGTTATGTGGGCGATTTTAAAAATTGCTCGCACTTGAAAAAAGGCCAAAAGCCCCTGGTGTGAACCAGCCCTCAATGTCGCCTAACGGGACAGATGTTTTCTCCTGACACTCAAAGTGATCCTCCAAGATGGATGCTGGCCGAGTGGTCTGGGGGCACCGGGGGCTGCTGTACACACTCTGGGTTTTTGACATTAGCAGTTAATCCCGGCCTAATTTCATCTGGCGTGTATGTGGGCCTATAGTGAGGGAAAATTCTCCGCTCTACAAATTAGCAGCAAAGTGAAGTGATATTGTTTTGAGCTATTTAGTTTTAAGATGAAACTTGAGTTTCATCCCTCTTCGAATACATGTCAGTAGCATTTTAGGGGTGTGTACATACATGCAATTTTTTTTTTCCTTTTTTTTTTTCTTTTTCTTTTGCCAATATTTCCAATTTTACCACCACCATGTAGTATGAGAGCTCACCTGCACAATTTGTTCATAGTATTCAAAACCGTTGGACCTCATATTACATGGAAGTGGTAAAATTGGCGACTCGTGCAGTATTGGGAACAACTTTCAGCTGCCCAGTTTACTAGTGAGGTGTCTAGACCCTAGGTTCTCACCGTGTGGTACGCGTACCCCAGGGGGTACTTCTAATGATTCCAGGGGGTACTCGGACTTGATATACATAACCAAGAATAACAAATTTTAGAGTTTTAGAAAATAATAAATCTCATTTAAACAACACCAAATTAGTATTTTAGCTAATTATAAGCAATAGTAAATGCTTGGAAATAGTAATAGAACCAATTATCATGTACTACGATTCAATATATATTTGTCAAGGGGTACTTGTGATAATGTTTACTATGTTAGGGGGAACTTGGTGAGTACAGGGTTTTAAAAGGGGTACATAACAATAAAATGTTGAGAAACACTGGTCTAGACTCTCAATCACCCATTTGAAGGTCACTGCTTCCCCTGAGGGATGGTAGGAGGAGAAGGATGAGAGTGTTGAAAAAAATAAGCGGAGACCAAGATCCAGAGTGGGACTCCGAGGTAAGTGCAGGTCTTCCTCCACACAGGTAAGTTAAGCTTTAAAGGACAACTGAAGCAAGAGGAATATGGAAACCGCCATATTTATTTCCTTTTAAAGAGAATCTGTATTGTTAAAATCACACAAAAGTAAACATACCAGTGCGTTAGGGGACATCCCCTATTACCCTCTGTTACAATTTCGCCGCTCCTCGCCGCATTAAAAGTGGTTAAAAACAGTTTTAAAAAGTTTGTTTATAAACAAACAAAATGGCCACCAAAACAGGAAGTAGGTTGATGTACTGTATGTCCACACATAGAAAATACAACCATACACAAGCAGGCTGTATACACCCTTCCTTTTGAATCTCAAGAGATCATTTGTGTGTTTCTTTCCCCCTGCAGCTATCTTCCGCTGAAGTTTCAGGCTGTTTCTTCCTGCAGAGTGCAGACAGCTCTGCCTGTATGTAATTCCTCAGTATGTGAAAGCCTTGCCAGCTCAGAGGAGGATTTATCCAGCTTGTAAAAGATAAGAGAGCAGAGAGAAGCTGCACTAATCTAAATAACACACAGGCAGTGTGCAGAGAGGGGCCTGGAGGGGGGAGATGCATCACAGAACCACAACACTGAAGAACTTGGCAGCCTTCCAGACACAGGCTGACAAGTCTGACAAGAGAGAGATAAGTTGATTTATTACAGAGATGGTGATAGTAGAACGTGCTGCAGTAAGCCAGAACACATTAGAATAGCTTTTGGAACTTGTAGGATGATAAAAAACAGGATGCAATTTTTGTTACGGAGTCTCTTTAAGCAATACCAGTTGCCTGGCAGTTCTGTTGATCCTCTGCCTCTAATACTTTTAGGCATGGACCCTGAACAAGCATGCTGCAGATCAGATTTGTATGATTGTTTCTGGTGTTATTCAGACACTACTGCAGCCAATAGATCAGCAGGGCATCCAGGCAACTGGTATTGTTTAAAAACAAATAAATGTCAGCCTCCGTATGCTACTCACTTCAGTTATCCTTTAACCTCCCTGGCGGTACAATTCTGTCTGGAATTAGTCAAAAGCGGGACAATTTTTATCAAGAATTTTAGGGCCTCCGATACTTACATATTTTGCTGGACCATATATTATACCCCCATTGGAGATTTAAGTAACGCTTGATGTGCTTTTGTTAATGAGGTGTGTTTCAAACCAGTGCAGGCAGAGGCAGTTGGGAGGCTACTTGAATATTATTCAGGTTGAAAATCTGGCTGTATCCTATAAAAGACGGTTCATTAATGTTGAGGGATTCACTTTTTGATCTGATATTCAGACAATAGGTACGAAGGAGGCACTCCACTGGTGAATTAAACTTGCGTTTAATAAAGTAGCTTAACACGACATGTTTCAGGGTTTCCCCTTTCCTCAGGTGTATAAGCACCCTCCAGAACACAGCACATACATATACATCTCAAAGCACCACACCCATCTTCAAGACTCCACCCACTTGGTCACATGACCGTGGAGTCCAGTGATAGTCCAAATTAACCCTTTCGGGTGCAAATCTAAATTAACCCTTTCGGGTAAGTCCATTATTCCTTACTGGGCACTACACTCATGGTCTCTACCCACTAAACACACCTAGTAAACATAGTTTAAGCAAACATTTTGCAATCCAAACATAGATATACATAGAATACATACAGCTTAGCCACTACAGTTTTGAACTCACTGCCCCAGGGATACGCTTGCTCCCTCTCGTTGTTGATCTGATATTCACATTGGACACGGGTAACATGCAGGAATCTGAGCATCCAAAGAACTGCCGTGCAGATGGTGATTTGTTATGTGAACTGGTAATGAGATCCTTAGCACTGGGGCCAGGAAAAGATTCACTAGCACTAGAGGTGACATCAACCACCCCCCCCCCCCCCCAAATTGTGCTCGCCCCAGTATAGGTAGCACATGTGCATCCAGTAAGAGAACATGTAAGGAATGTAACGAAAAAAGTTTCCCTATGGGGGTACTTACCTCGGGAGGATCCTCTGGATCCTAATGAGGCTTCCTCCGTCCCTCCGTTCCAGTGCTGTTGGCCACCGATTTAACTCACCAAAATATGTCAGAATAAAAGCCTGGTAGACATTTTACATATACATAAAAGACTGGAACACAAATTTGTTGAATTAATTAAATTCATGACTAAACTTTAAAAATTGTGCAACTGAACAAATAAGGCAGGCAAAGAGTAGTCAAAATCCAGGCAAACAATCGGTGCTTTTAAATAAGCTTATCTGCCATCTCTGCCATGGCATTCAGGTGACACGGGAGAGATCAACTTACAACTTGTGATTAGAGACAAACGAGGAGGCTAAACTCTCTCTATAAACATGCACGCGTGTGTGTCTATGTATGTATGTGTGTGTATGTGTATGTGTATATATATATATATATATATATATATATATATATATATATATATATATATATATATATATATATATATATATATATATATATATATATATATATATTGTACAGAGGGGCTGCAGCACAAAACAGGAAAACAGTGACAGGGGCTCTTGGTTACGCTTTAACGCGCTTAAGCTCACCAACTGCGCCAAAGTGTCCCTAATCTGGTGAGTCCTACTCTACCATGCAAAATGCCAGTTTTTATAAGCAGTCTAGTGGGAACTAAACCAAAAACCCTAAAATGTCAACTAGATGGGAAAAAAGGAAATTAAAAACACCTCACCCTTCACCTAGCTACCAAACGAACTCTCTTAACATGTGCAAAGCACTCATTTATATACTTAACTGTGCTAGAGGTGGGCGTGGTCATGCAGGCTCACAGGGGAAAATTATAAATAAATTACCAAGGGGTGAGCAGCACAAACCAAATTTTTTTATGCAATTCTATGCAAAGCATGCACGCAGCGCTGGAGGTCCCCAGACTCCATAAGAAATATATAAGTACAGAGGGGCTGCAGCACACAACAGGAAAACAGTGACAGGGGCTCTTGGTTACGCTTTAACGCGCTTAAGCTCACCAACTGCGCCAAAGTGTCCCCAATCTGGTGAGTCCTACTCTACCATGCAAAATGCCAGTTTTTATAAGCAGTCTGTTGTGTGCTGCAGACCCTCTGTACTTATATATTTCTTATGGAGTCTGGGGACCTCCAGCGCTGCGTGCATGCTTTGCATAGAATTGCATACAAATATTTGGTTTGTGCTGCTCACCCCTTGGTAATTTATTTATAATTTTCCCCTGTGAGCCTGCATGACCACGCCCACCTCTAGCACAGTTAAGTATATAAATGAGTGCTTTGCACATGTTAAGAGAGTTCGTTTGGTAGCTAGGTGAAGGGTGAGGTGTTTTTAATTTCCTTTTTTCCCATCTAGTTGACATTTTAGGGTTTTTGGTTTAGTTCCCACTAGACTGCTTATAAAAACTGGCATTTTGCATGGTAGAGTAGGACTCACCAGATTGGGGACACTTTGGCGCAGTTGGTGAGCTTAAGCGCGTTAAAGCGTAACCAAGAGCCCCTGTCACTGTTTTCCTGTTGTGTGCTGCAGCCCCTCTGTACTTATATATTTCTTATGGAGTCTGGGGACCTCCAGCGCTGCGTGCATGCTTTGCATAGAATTGCATAAAAAAATTTGGTTTGTGCTGCTCACCCCTTGGTTATATATATATATATATATATTACATTTTTCACACAGGCTCTCTTCACTGTGTGGACATCTTCAGGTCCACTTTAAAAATTAGCCCCGCCGCGTGACGTCATGCCGCCGCTCTGATTGACCGCCGGGTCCCCGTAAGAATAGCAGAGATATGGGGATCTTAGTGGCCGGACAAGTGCAGCTGCTGCTGGGGGGGGAGGGGGGGAGAGAGAGAGAGAGATGGGTCACGTGGGCTGCCGGGCCCCCGCAAGATTGCCGGGGATATTGTGATCCCGACGGCCCCACAATACAGGCACACTTTGGGGGACAGATGCAGGAGTCCCGCTGAGCAGCGCCGATCGGCGTGTGGGACTCCTGTATGCAGCCACAGCAGTTTTTTCACTGCCCCTGAGCTCGGGCTTGCCTGTAGCAGCTGCTTTTTCCTACCCCGAGCTCAGGTCGGGGTTCGCCAGGAGGGTTAAAGAAGGACTACAGCCAGGTCTGTCGCAAAGGTCATGCGACAATAGTATGTAACTGCATATGTCTCATTTGCCTCCACAAAGACTTTACAAGAAACAAGAGCTGGCATGCTCTGTCGGGCCACCAAGCAAAGCTGCAGTTTGGCCTAGGGTTCCTTAGGGTATAAAACTCCCCCTGTAGCAGCCATGTTATTTGACTGACAGACCATAGTCCGATGCCACGGCCTTGAATGGCGGGCGTAGGGAAAATTGTATCAGGGACCTATACTGTCACCTATACTGCCCCATGGCCTTCGCAAGATCCGTGGCTGGCGGTTTCCTTCAAATATAAGTACATAACACTTTAAATATTCACTGTCAAATCTTCTCACAGATACAGGTATTATTCCTCAAAAGGTGTGCAGTATATATGCATGTAGATTGTCACCCATTAAAAGGATTCTTGTCTTTCAGATGAAGCTTTATAGATGTGAATAATGAACACCAGCCAGCATAACTGTGCTACAGGATGTGCTGCATCTATGAAGGCTTTGCCAGGTGATCCAGGGCTGCTTGTAGATGGTATTTGGAGAGATGTTCCCTTTAAGGCCAAGTTGCACTGTAAGATGCCTGCGCCTATGCAAGTATGCAAGTCATACATTGTTCAGACTGCTGTCTACTCGAAGATGGATTGGAGCTACTCTCTGGGACAACCGCTGCTTATTACAAACCTGGCAGCCTATACATCTGAATCAGGCTCTTCCATATTGTACTAGAAAGGTAACAAACAAATGTGGCATTATGAGATAAACCTGGTCGATACAGTATAGTACCAAGACTAGTTAGAACCTGTCAGTGTTCACATTGTTCATTGCAAAAGTTACAAAACTCAGTGATTTCTGTATGTAAATGAGGCAATCCAATTCAGCCAAGGTTCTCCTGAAAAGTAAATAGTAACAAAATACTTTTATCTGACTGTACAAACAACCCTGCTAACAAGAGCATGCCCAAAATAATAAAAATTATTTTTGTTGGGAGCTGAATGAACCAGATTTTATGTCACACTGATATAAATGCTGTCTTCACAAATTCGGAGTTAAAACTGAACCCATTTATGATCCGTTTATGATCTATGAACCATTGGTGCTATGCATACAATTATCTCAAGGTTATTTTTAGTTTAGGTTTGCTTTGTTTTATTCTTGGACATTGTGTTTACATATGAATGAGTGGCTCATATCAGCATTTTGTTTACCATCGCCTCGGAAGCTTACCGATGACATGATTAAGGCTATGCATATGCTGTACAATGTGTTTAATAGATTAGACCATAGATTCTGTATTCATATTAAACACATGATAATCTTAAACTAGGGCATTTCACAATAATATTTGGTCAAAATATTGATCAGGCATTGGTTGGCAATGCCTGTTCTTTGCATGAATGATGTTGGCCACAGAGCAGGGATGAGGGCAGCATTGGTACATTTTACCCTTGTACTGCATTGGACAGTACAAAGTGAATGATGACGACATGGTTGTCTGGACAAGATTTCTGCTGAATTTCAGGCTTTAGATTCCATAAATGGCCCACCAAACCTGGGCGGGATTATTTCAAGAATGTCTGCCACTAGGTGTTTAGGATTTGCCACTGGCACAGGTCATATCCGATTGTGAGAAGTTTGTTAATTACTCGCTCTGTGATTGCAGTTTCTGCAGAAAGAGTGCGAATTTACTAAGCTTTAAAGGTAACCTGCCGTGATAAAGATATGGAGGCTGCCATATTTATTTCATTTTAAATAATACCAGTTGCCTGGCAGTCCTGCTGATCTCTTTGGCTGCAGAACCACCACACACCAGAAACTAGCATGCCGCTAATAGGATCACGCTTGAGTCAGAAAATCGGATCTAATTGCTTGTTCAGGGAGTATGGCTGTAAGTATTAGAGGCAGAGGATCAGCGGCACAGCGTGGCAACTTGCATTGTTGTAAAGTAAATCATGTCAGCCTCCATATCTGTCTTACCTCTGATTCCCTTTAAATATGCCATTATATGATCAAGGTTAGGGCTGCAGTATTTTACCTCCAAATGGGCAGACATATTTTGCTGGACCATATATTGGAGACGTTAAATAATGCATGATGTGCTTTTGTTTATAAGGTGTATTTCAAACCAGTGCAGGCAGAGGCAGTTGGGAGGCTACTTGAACATTATACAGGCTGAAAATCTGGCAGTATCCTATAAAAGATGGTTCATTAATGTTGAGGGATTCACTGTTTGATCTGATATTCACATTGGACTTGGGTAACGTGCAGCAGTAATCGGAGCATCCAAAGAACTTACTGCACAGAGGGTGATCTGTTATATGAACTGGTAAAGGGATCCTTACCAGCAGGGCCTGGAAAAGATTCTCCAGCACTAGAGGTGGCATCAACCCCTCCCCCCCCCCCCCCCCCCAAATTGTGCTCGCCCCAGTATAGGTAGCACATGTGCATCCAGTAAGAGAATCTTTAAGGAATGTAACGAAAAAAATTCCCCTATGGGGCACTTACCTTGGAAGGATCCTCTGGATCCTAATGAGGTTTCCTCCATCCCAGCGCTGTTCGCCACTGAAAATCCACCGACTGTTGGTGGTACTGTGCTCCAGGATCATAACAATCTGCTACTGCACCTGCACAAGGCTCACACAGGAACCCCGGAGAATCTTTGTCGGCTGACCGCTGGAATGGAGGAACGGAGGTGGACGGGGAAAGCCTCATTAGGATCCAGAGGCTTCTCCCTTTGGGAGGGAGGTACCCCCAGGGGCACTTTTTTTTTTTTCTTATAGATTCTCTTTAAGTAGTGTATATTTTGGACTATAAGACTCACTTTTTCTTCCCCCAAAAGTATGTGGGGAGGGAAAAACTCACTGTGTCTTATAGTCCAAATGCAGGGAGTTCCTGACTTGTGAACGCCTGTGAATACGAACCTCCAACCCGCTGCAATGTAGGGGACTCCCTGTACTGTGCCTATGCATAAGACACAAAGGGGCATAGACCAGGAGAGGAGGGGGACCAAAGATGCATAGAGGAGGAAACCAGGACTGAGGGAGACACATGGGGACACAGCAGGACACGGGGAGACACGACGTACAAGGTGGCATGAGGTACAAAGTGGGCGTAATCCACAAGATGCCCCTTCACCATGGATGCACCAGGTTTAGTATGTATATTTCTTTCCCATGGATTTTGTCCTCTAAGCCGAGGTGCGTCTTATGGCCAGGAGCGTCTTATAGTCCGAAAAATACGGTTGGTTGCCGCCCCAGTATAAGTAGCCAGATGTGTCCCCAGTATTCGGAAGACCTCCTGCCTAGTTTAGATAGCGAGATGTGCCCCCAGTATTAGGCAGCCACCCCTTTAGTATAGAAAGCAGGATGTGCCCCCAGTATTAGGTAGCCACCCCTCCACCCCTTTAATATAGATGGCAAGATGTGCCCCCAGTATTAGGTAGCCACCCCTCCACCCCTTTAATATAGATAGCAAGATGTGCCCCCAGTATTAGGTAGCCACCCCTTTAATATAGATAGCAAGATGTGCCCCCAGTATTAGGTAGCCACCCCTCCACCCCTCTAGTATAGATAGCAGGATGTGCCCCCAGTATTAGGTAGCCACCCCTCTAGTATACTAGTATAGATAGCAGGATGTGCCCCTAGTATTAGGTAGCCACCCCTCCACCCCTTTAGTATAGATAGCAGGATGTGCCCCCAGTATTAGGTAGCCACCCCTCTAGTATACTAGTATAGAAAGCAGGATGTGCCCCCAGTATTAGGTAGCCACCCCTCTAGTATACTAGTATAGATAGCAGGATGTGCCCCCAGTATTAGGCAGCCACCCCTTTAGTATAGATAGCAGGATGTGCCCTCAGTATTAGGTAGCCACCCCTCCACCCCACTAGTATACTAGTATAGATAGCAGGATGTGTCCCCAGTATTAGGCAGCCACCCCTCCACCCCTTTAGTATAGAAAGCAGGATGTGCCCCCAGTATTAGGTAGCCACCCCTCTAGTATACTAGTATAGATAGCAGAATGTGCCCCCAGTATTAGGCAGCCACCCCTTTTAGTATAGATAGCAGGATGTGCCCCCAGTATTAGGTAGCCACCCCTCTAGTATACTAGTATAGATAGCAGGATGTGCCCCCAGTATTAGGTAGCCACCCATCCACCCTCTAGTATAGATAGCAGGATGTGCCCCCAGTATTAGGTAGCCACCCCTCTAGTATAGATAGCAGGGTGTGCCCCCAGTATTAGGTAGCCACCCCTCTAGTATAGATAGCAGGATGTGCCCCCAGTATTAATTATCCCCCGGGGAGGCACAGGTGCGCACTCAGGGGTCTGCAGCCTCCTGAGCCTCTGCCCCATCTGGTACATATACCCAGCCAAATAATTTCTAATTGGCACATGCATTATATTATTTAATGTTTAGCTAAATAAACCATACAATATATATATTTTTTTCTTTGTCTGGATCTCTCTTTAGGAAAAAGTTGATATGTCTGAATATAGTGTTGAATGTATAAGAAACTTCAGCATAATAGCCCATGTGGACCATGGAAAAAGCACACTCGCAGACAGACTTCTTGAAATAACAGGTGAGCTTGTTTATGCACATATTTCATTGTTTAGAGCCAGCTACAAACAAATGGCATTGTAGCTTCTTTAGCCTTCAGAGGTTGCATAGAAATTCATTGATTAATTGGTGCCAAATAGATTTGAAAGCAAATGGTCAACAACCCCTCCCCAGCCACTTCTTGCAGTACAGACCGCCCATCTGTAGGCTGTGATCTTCTCATACAGGTATGTCTGTGCCCCGCCCTCCTGCAGTCTATGCAGAAAGGTGTATACAGTGTACTAAGCATGTAGAGACTCCTATAAACTCCTTCAATTGGGCTGCTACAGGTGACATGGCCAAACAGGTTGGTAAAGGACCACTATCACAAAAAGTTGTAACATTTAAAGAGTAACTGTCAGGCTGCAAAAGCTAATTTAAACCTATTCTCCTGTGTTAAACAGTTTAGAAGGAAGCCAAAAAGGCAATACTGAAGTTAAAAATCTCTCTTACTTTGATGTGTGCTGAACAGCAAGGCTCGTTATTCCCAAGCGCTTAAGGAGGCTGGCAGGACGCATAACAGATACTGCAAAGCATTCTGGGGCTGCTTCTTCTCCCCACTGCACTACCTTGGGTCCTCCCCCTTCATTTCCCTATCCCGCCCTAAGGCTGCTTTCACAGTGGGAAGTTACAGGCTCATGTTACAGCAACTTGTAACAGCAGCCTAACTCACAGCACTGAAAAATCACAGGGCACATGTTCTGTTAGAGTATACTGCATGAGTCCGCTATTGTTCCTAGACACATGGCTAATTAATATTCACTGCACAGTAGTGTTGTCCGGATCATGAACCATTAGGCTCTTTTTTGTGAGTCAAATCATCAGGAAGCAGGGAGGATATGACCTCACAATTGGCTTCATAGGAGACAGACAAACATGGAACCTGCCATGAGCTGTCAGGAGCAACATTCTCTGCAAATACGATATAAAAATTCTGTGAAATCCAAACGTGGACAGTGAAATGCATATGTAATGTAAGTACAGCCAATATTTAGCTACTGATATGTTTTTTTGTTTTTTTCCTCTGAGACCCTATACCTAACAGCTCCTCTTTAAGATATGGTACATGTAAAGTGTACATTTCTCCCAGGGTAAAATGCACTATAATTTTTTTTGCAATGTTGCTGTAAAAAGTAAAGAGCTGACAGATCTGACATTTTGGACTAGCACACTATGTTGGAACAAAGGCTGTTTGATTAAGGCTGTACACAAACCCCTTCTGAAAATAGGGGGAGACAGAACCCACGATAAAGACAATTCAATCAAGAATAGAAAATATAGGTAGCTATATCTCTCAGGTATACAAAAAACACTTTATTAACTGGCTCGGAGCCACTGGTAGTTATAAACTACGCTGCACTTGTGGCTGCTAAGCCTGATGTGGCGTAGTTTTAACACCGGTGTCTCCTGCGCACGGAATGTAATAGTGCCACTCTGTCGGCACAGAACGTCGCTGTTTAAAGACAGTGGAGTTCCATGCAGCGGTCAGGAGCAGTTTTCATTTTCAGAACAAACAGTGCTCTGACTTGAGCGATATAATGCTAGGTATTATCAACGTCAAGTTTCCATCTGTCAATATTACGGATGAGCAATCATTCCAACTGACACTGTGTAACAATCTGTTAAAAGCGGTAACTGAGTTCTAGTTGAACTCGATGGACGTATGTATTTTTTCAACCAAAATGACTATGTAACTATGATGGATACACAGTGTTCTCCCCAGAATTTTTTCCAGCAGGGTGGCATGAGAAAGTAGCTGCGTGGCAAGAAAAAGTAGCTGCGTGGCAAGAAAAAGTAGCCACGTGGCATGAAAAAGTAGCTGGGTGGGGCGAGATGAGAGAATGAGATTTTGCTTACAGCATAGGAGGAGGTGAGCCGATGACAGCCGGGTGCTTACCAAAGCTAGCCGGGTGGAGCACCCAGCTAAAAGGGCCTGGGGAGAAGATTGGTTACAGACAGCCGATGTATGACAATGCTTGTGCATTTTGAAAGACCGGCATGACCGATAACACCGGATCAATTCGTTCAACCTCACCCGTGCATTCAGATCTTTAAACTATGTTTCCGCTAAAGTCTACAGAACATCCCTCAGCATCCTTCATGGTTTAATGATCCCGTCGTCTGTAATCTTCTTGCAGTCTATTGCTGTCGTCCATATCCCATGGCTAAACATCTTCAGTATAAGATGCTTCATTTGAGTGCTTCATTCATAGAGGAGAACAGTTTGAATTCAGAAGTATATAAGGTGCCACAAAATTATAGCCTGTATGCAACCGTGCTCAGTGTACTTCTTATTGATCCCTCTGTGTTATGAGATAGATCAAGTAAGGGAAAAGTATAAGCTACTTTAAAAATGTATGTTGAAGTCTTTACAACGCATACACATGCATTGATACTACTACTACTACTACTACTACTACTACTACTACTACTACTACTACTACCGTACATGTTTTGATAGGATTACTTTTATTTTTACAATGAAAGTGGAGCTACTTTTCCAATGTAATAAAATATTTTTTTCTTTTCCTTTGTGCCAGGTTGTATCCCTAAAACTGCATCCAATAAGCAAGTTCTGGATAAACTGCAAGTAGAAAAGGAAAGGGGAATTACAGTGAAAGCTCAGACGGCGTCACTTTTTTATACTTTTGAAGGAAAAAAATACCTCTTGAACTTAATCGACACACCGGTGAGTTGTTACATTTTATAGTAACAAAAAGGGGTTGAGGAGAGCCTATCAGTCGTTGGTCCACACTTGCATGATCTGCAAGGTACATTGCAAAAGCATTGGCACGGTTTAACGCTCGATGATGAAAAAACTGGTCAAATCTGAGTTTAGGCCGATGCAGAAGAAACAAGGCACAGCCGCTATCAGACAAGTGGGCATAAGGTGTTCACTAATTATGATGGGTCCAAAGTGTACGATAAACAGGAGAATGTAAACTATAATTCTAAAAGAGTTGTATATGCAATCACCTGTCAGTGTAATCTGATATATGTTGGTAAGACTAAGCGAAGGTTGAGCATATCTCCCCTATAAGCTAAGAATACTGATTACATCTGACACAATGTCTGTACACTCACCCTGGTGATCTCTTCCCTTCCCAACCCCACCCCTCTTCTGCTATTTGTGACACCAACTCTTGGACGCTGGCTGATCGACCAGCAGCACCCTCCTGTAGTGATCATAGCACACTGGGGAACTCGACTGTCCAGGTGTTCACTACACCATTACGAGCGTATTACTTTCACCCACTCTTCTCTATAACAAGCTCTTGTGTATGACTATTGCCGTATACTGTGTCTGGGAGTGTTAGCCATATTGTTGAAGCTTGGAGAGCGACCTCCCTGTTTCCTAGTATACCACAGGGGAGGAGGGGATCAGCAAGGACCCCCTCTTATCACACACATACCTCCCCCCTCATGTCCACCCTCACAGGTGGTGGAAATAGGAGAAACTCCTCTCTCGTGTTTGTGTGTGTGTGTATATGTATATACAGCGGGATGCAAAAGTTTGGACAACCTTGTTAATAGTCATGATTTTCCTGTATAAATCATTGGTTGTTACGATAAAAAATGTCAGTTAAATATATCATATAGGAGACAAACGCGGTGATATTTGAGAAGTGAAATGAAGTTTATTGCATTTACAGAAGGTGTGCAATAATTGTTTAAACAAAATTAGGCAGGTACATACATTTGTGCACCACAAAAGAGAAATGAAATCAATATTTAGTGGATCCTCCTTTTGAAGAAATTACAGCCTCTAAACGCTTACTGTAGGAGTCTGGATTCTGGTTGAAGGTAATTTGGACCATTCCTCTTTACAAAACACCTTTAGTTCATTCAGGTTTGATGGCTTCCGAACATGGACAGCTCTCTTTAACTCACACCACAGATTTTCAATTACATTCAGGTCTGGGGATGGAGATGGCCATTCCAGAACTTGTACTTGTTCCTCTGCATGAATGCCTTAGTGGATTTTGAGCAGTGTTTAGGGTCGTTGTTTTGTTGAAAGATCCGGCGCAGCTTCAGCTTTGTCACTGATTCCTGGACATTGGTCTCCAGAATCTGCTGATACTGAGTTGAATCCATGCATCCCTCAACTTTGACAAGATTCCCAGTCCCTGCACTGGTCACACAGCCCCACAGCATGATGAAACCACCAGCATATTTTACTGTAGGTAGCAGGTGTTTTTCTTGGAATGCTGTGGTGTTTTTCCCTCATACATAACACCCCTTGTTACAGTGGTTTGCAAAAGTATTCGGCCACGTTGAAGTTTTCCACATTTTGTCATATTACTGCCACAAACATGAATCATTTTTATTTCCACGTAAAAGACCAATACAAAGTGGTGTACACGTGAGAAGTGGAACGAAAATCATACATAATTCCAAACATTTTTACAAATAACTGCAAAGTGTGGTGTGCGTAATTATTCAACCCCCTTTGGTCTGAGTGCAGTCAGTTGCCCATAGACATTGCCTGATGAGTGCTAATGACTAAATAGAGTGCACCTGTGTGTAATCTAATGTCAGTACAAATACAGCTGCTCTGTGACTGCCTCAGAGGTTGTCTAGGAGAATATTGGGAGCAACAACACCATGAAGTCCAAAGAACACACCAGACAGGTCAGGGATAAAGTTATTGAGAAAGTTAAAGCAGGCTTAGGCTACAAAAAGATTTCCAGAGCCTTGAGCACCCCATGGAGCACTGTTCAAGCGATCCTTCAGAAATGGAAGGAGTATGGCACAACTGTAAACCTACCTAGACAAGGCCGTCCACCTAAACTCACAGGCCAAACAAGGAGAGCGCTGATCAGAAATGCAGTCAAGAGGCCCATGGTGACTGTGGACGAGCTGCAGAGATCTACAGCTCAGGTGGGGGAATCTGTCTATAGGACAACTATTAGTCGTGCACTGCACAAAGTTGGCCTTTATGGAAGAGTGGCAAGAAGAAACCATTGTTAAAGGGAAGGTCCAAGCAAAATAAAAAAATGAGTTTCACTTACCTGGGGCTTCTACCAGCCCCATGCAGCCATCCTGTGCCCTCGTAGTCACTCACTGCTGCTCCAGTCCCCCGCTGGCAGCTTGCCGATCTCGGAGGTCGGCGGACCGTATTGTGTACATTTTTACGCATTCCCGCTAGTGCAGGAACATTAACACATACATTTTTACGCGTTACGGGTTCAATGCGTAAATTTTTACGCGTTGCACCTTTAAGGCCAGAAACCCACTTGGAGCGATTTTCTGAGCGATTTGAAAACTCTTGCTAATGTAATGCTATTGGTGTGATCCTACTAGAGCACTGTGATTTTATAAAAATCCCCATTAGCATTGCATTAGCAAGAGATTTTTCAAATCACTAGCGATTAGAAATCGCTCCAAGTGGGTTTCCGGCCTAATGGCCCATACTCACGGGCTACAATTGTCGCGTGTTGCGGCGACAGGTCGCCTGTGAGTATGAGGCGCAACTTGGGCGCGCACCCCGAACCGTCTCTCGTCGCTGCTGTCGCCAGGCGATTGGCACGGTCAATCGCCCGGCGACAGTTGCCGCCGCAACTGTCGCTAGTCCGCGTGAGTATGCGAACTAGCGACAGAACAGTTCAGAACACGGAGCTACCGGCGGTGAGGGAGGAACGTCGGCGACAGCTTCCGTCGCACAGCTGATCCCTCTTCCGCGTGTGTACGCGGAGAGACCTGGCGACAAGCTGTCGCCGGCCTGACGCGCAGACGCTCCCGTATGCTAGCGACAGGCCACAAATGTAGCCCGCAAGTATGGGCCATAAGGGCTGCCTAGCATGTAGCTGTGTTCTCTTTCATTGGTGCTGAACTCTGAATGGCTCTCCTCATTTATTTTTATCTCTAGGGTCATGTTGATTTCAGCTATGAAGTTTCCAGGTCTTTGTCTGCCTGCCAAGGTGTCATACTGGTGGTTGATGCTAATGAGGTACTTCTTTTTATTATTACATTATACAAATGTCTGCAAAGAAAGTCATGGGGAAAACAGCAGAATACATGTAGCAGTGGTACAATTATCCAAGAAACAGTAGAACATAAAACATGTAGTATGTAATATTAAGCTGGCCATACACATAGATTTCCACCCAATGTTCCAAAATTATCAATTTCTGGGAATCCATTTCTACCACACACAGCACATCGTATTATTTATTTTTTTTAAAGAGATTCCAGCAGGTAATCTATTGAAAATCGATTGAACCGCAATGTTGCACTGTTCGATGGGCCATCAATCTACCGGTGCTCCTGCTCTGCCCCAATCAACCAAGATTTTTTTTTATCCTGTCCGGTCAATACTTTTGATTGGTTTTTGGTCAAAGTCGATTGAAATTCAATCAAACATTTAAAGTAGTCAATTCCCATCCGATTAGATCAGAATGAATGAATCTTCAGGGAATCAAATGGGGAAAATGTATGTGTGTATGGGCACCTTTTAGACTGCAGTGCTCATTTGTGCAAACAAAACCTAAACCTTGCATTATGCACTTAAAGAGAACTACTGCACCTGCGCAGTACTCCACAGGCAATGTGGCCATGATTGTCAGCGGCGCGTCACGCAGGCGCAGTAAGGACGACCTCGATGTCAGCCAGAACAGCGTGCGGGGAGCATGGGGCAGAGAGCGGAGGGATCAGTGTGGTACAGTCGGCTTCAAGGGGCTGGAGAAAGCTCCAGGTGAATAAAGCTGATTTTAGGTTTTTTAGTCTGTTTCCTTTAAGGTGGCCATACACTTATAGATTTACAGCAGATTCGACCATCAGATAGATTTCTGATGCCTGTCTGACAGGAATTTATCTGATGGGTGCCACACACTAGGAACAGTTTTCCAATAGATTTCAGAATGAAATCTATTGAAAATCGATCTAAATGCATTATTGGACCATTAGATCCAATGCAACTCTGGGCCATTGATTGCTGCCAGTAGCAGATCGACCGAAACCTTTCATCCTGTCAGATCAAATCGATCGGCAATCGATGATCGATCGACCGAAGGCTGACATCGACTAGAGTATGGGTCCCTTTAGTGATGAACACAGAATCTATTGTACTAAGTCCTAGCTAGTAGAATTAGATTACTGCAAATACTTGTGGATAAGCTAACATTTTGGAGCCTGAAATATTGGCTGATAACTGCAGGTTTGGCTTATTCCCAGGGTAGGTGGACATTTTAGCTGTGTGCTGTCTCTCCCATGGCTTGTCATCTGTGTCCGTTCTTCATAAAAAGGTCCCAGTACAATACAGTGGTCGGCGCAGCTGCAGTATGTCAGCGAGAGTGCATGCGCATTCCTGTGGTGTGCGTGCCCTCTGACCCGGACATATTGCACGTGTATGCACAGTATATCTGCTTGGGTACCAGAGGGCACGCACGCTGGCTACGTCTTCCTGCAGGGGTGCGCACGTACTCCCGCTGACATACTGCGGCTGCACTAACCGCTGCATTGTACTGGGACCTTTTTATGAAGAACAGACGGAAGGTGGCGGAAGGTGTGCAGTGAGCGCGCGCACACACACACACACACACACACACACACACACACACACACACACACACACACACACACACACACACACACACACACACACACACACACACACACACACACACACACACACACACACACACACACACACACACACACACACACACACACACACATACACACACACACACCTGAATTTATTAAGGGCTAAGGTATTCTTTAATATTTGACTGCCAACAGATGGCCGTGCATGAAAATTGGGCATGTGGGAGTTTTGAACCACGCATGCCCAGTAAAAGGAAGCGCTTGTGCATGAAAGAAATTGATGTGCAAAATTCTCTTTACTGGGCATACGTGTTTTGTGAACTCGCACGTGCCCAGCTCATATGCCCTTGTTTATGGCCCTGGTGAACATCTGAGATGCCATAAATATAAACCCTACAGAAATCGGGAATGGTAGGCAACCATAGGCAATGAGCACCAGTAAGAGCTTAGCTTTACTTACAGGGGCACCATCAGTGGCATAGCTAGAAATTATGAGGCCCCATTTTCATGGGGCCCTCAAGACTACTCTTGAGCAATGCCACCTGCCCCTACCCTATGAATATGAGTTGATTTACATTCCTGTGCTTTGTACACTGTGTATAGTCCTTGGGCTAAGAGACAGTCAGAGGATGGAGAAACAAGGAAAATTAATAGTAAACATATCAAGTACAACCTGGGCCCCATAGCAGTAGCTATGGATGCTATGGCTATTGCTACGCCCCTGGTAGTTTATCTCCTTTTAAACTTTTACTTTGCTTCAAGTTTGCTTTTACTTTGCTGAGGAATGGAGATCGATTTAAAAATGAAAATCTAGCATTACAAAGAGAGAGAATGTAGAATTGCTATGAAATGATTGCAGAACCATAATATAAAATGCCAGTGGGCAAGTCATTTATCGGTTCGCTGGGATGAATGCAAGAAAGCATTTAGATGTTTCAATATTAGTTTATTTTACTTTTTTCTCCCCCCTGAAGGGTATTCAAGCACAGACTGTGGCAAACTTCTTTCTCGCCTTTGAAGCCCAGCTTTCAATTATTCCCGTCATAAACAAGGTAAGCAGCTGAAATTGCTATACCGCTGATCAAACGGACCCTTCAATCCAGCAGCGGATGAGACGGTAAACAATGTCTGGATTCCTGCGGCTGTATAGAAGCACAGCTCGGTGAGCTAGCTGTGTACTAAATGAATCTATTATTAAGTTAAGAAGAAATCCTACAGAGTGGTTTTGTCTTACTTTTTTCCTTTCATTTTTCAACCATGGTTACAAAATACTTCAAGAAATTACAAGTTGTTAAACTTCAAGTTGAAGTCAGTAACATGTCTACTCTTTAAAGATAAGGCATGGCTACCCTAGGAAGAAAGCACAGCGACAATGGGAGCCCAAATGGTGCAGTATCTTCTTTGAAAATAGCAAGTCAAGTAATATTTATTGTGGTTTTCTTTCTTAAAACAGAATGTACTTGCAAAAATTCAGATTTAAGAGTGTAGCTTTGGTAACCCACAATGCACGCTGTTGAATATGCAAATTATCTCTTTATTCCCCTGAAGCCAGGCTTACATCCAGAACCGCTGGTGTATAGCAAGCCAATAGCTTTAATTCTTACAGAGCCACATTAACCCAACATGCAGACAGCCTGTTTTGGACTGTTAGTCCTCCTCAGTGCATGGCAGGGATTGATATAGCTCTTCGGGATAGGGCTTCGACCAGTACAACATACAGCAGAGTAACCAAGCAGCTTGGGGTGACCCAAAACCACTAGGAGAGTACTTGCTATACACCAGCGGTTCTGGATGTAAGCCTGGCTTCAAGGGCATGAAGAGATGATTTGCATATTCAGCAGCGTGCATTGTGGGTAACCACAGTTGCTCGTAAATCTGAATTATTGCAAATATTTTTTGTTTTAAGAAGGCAAACCACGCTAAGAGTTGCTTTTTTAGTAGGAGGGCTTTTTGGACTCTTTGAAGTGGACCCAAATTAAAAACACAAGCTTTCAGAAATAACATCTATTTTCTAAATTATAATAAACAGCAGTCTTTTTTCAGCTGCATGATGACAAATATAACATACCGTATTTTACATTTATTGGAGGAACCCCTCCCTTCCTTTCATATTGCCGGGACAGAATCCGGCAAACTGGTGACGTAGATGGTGTCCAGCAAAGGAGGAATTGCTAATGGCTGCCACCTGTATAACCCTAGGTATGCAAAGAGAAGGGTGAAAAGCATGCACTGAAATACTCATAGGCTTGAAGTAGTGTTTGTTTATCTTTGTATGTGTCAGAGTGGGGCAACTAAATATTTTGAATTAAAAAAATGTTTGGTTTGGGTCCGCTTTAAGCTGCTTAGTTACTCTCAAGTAAAATAGTAGGGTACTCATAAGATACATTTTGCTTGTAAAGGGCAACCAATCAATATAACTTTTTGGAGAATAACAGTCTACGTTTGGGTACAGATCAGGTTCTTGGTAGCGCTCTCAGGAAAAAAAAAAAAAAAAACAGGCTGGAATCTGTTATCTATGAACAGCTTGCAAATGTCCACTCTCCTTTGGAGGGTAACAAACACAACAGGGTAAAGAGGCAACCATGAAAATAAAATAATTATAATCCTTACTTTTAACCTCCTTGGCGGTAACCCCGTGTGTGACACGGGGTAAGCCGCCGGAGGGTGCCGCTCAGGCCCTGCTGGGCCGATTTACATAATTTTTTCTTTGCTACACGCAGCTAGCACTTTGCTAGTTGTGTGTGCATAACGATCGCCGCCGCTACCCGCCGATTCGCCGCAATATTGTCAGAACTGACAAGATTAGCTGCATGCTTGTTTCTGGTGTACTTCAGACATTACTGCAGCCAAATAGAATAGCAGGGCTGCCGGGCATCTGGTATAGTTTAGGCTGGTTTCAGACTAGAGATTGGCGGCGCCACACCGCCAAAAACAGGCCTTCGGGGATTACCGCATTAATACCCGGTAATCCCCTTCTGGCCGACATCCAAACAGGAAGTGACACTCGCTTGCACTCACTTCCTGTTTTGGAAATACGGAAGTGTGTGGAAGCGTATTGTAAAAATACGCTTCCGCACATGCATGCCCGCAAGCTACCGCCAACATTTTTTAAAAACCCATGTCGCCACATTACTTCTGGTCTGACATAGATTGCAGCAGGAGCTGCTCGGCAACGTAGGTATGCGGCACTTCCAGTGCAGGGTACCGCAACGTGGGTAGTATCAACTACCCCATAGACTTTCATTAGGTTGCAGTGGGATGTGGTAAATTTATCGCACCACCCCAGTGTGAAAGGTCCTTAACCACTTAAGCCCACAGGGTTGAATTTTTTTTGCATCTGAGCAACTTTCACCTCCCATTCATTTACTAATAACACAATGAATGGATCTATATCTTGTTTTTTTCGCCACCAATTAGGCTTTCTGTGGGTGATACATTTTGCTGAGAATTAATTTTATTGTAAATCCATTTTAACAGGAATATTAAGAAAGAAATGGAAAAAAATCATTATTCCTCAGCTTTTGGCCATTATAGTTTGAAATTAATACATGCTACCATAATTAAAACCTATGTACTTTATTTACCAATTTGTTCCGCTTATTACACTATTTAAATTATGTCCCTATCACAATGTATGGCGCCGATATTCAATTTGGAAATAAAGGTGCATTTTTTTCAATTTGCGTCCATCACTATTCAGAAGCCCATAATTGAATCAATCATATTGATATACTCCTTTGACATGCATATTTAAAAAGTTCAGACCCTTAGGTAACTATTTATGTATGTTTTTTGTTTTTTTTTTAATTTAAAATTGTATGTGGGTATTTTTTGGTGTGGGAGGTAAACAGGGTTTTTTTAATGTATAAAAAAGTATTTATTTAACAGTGTGTTTTTAGAGTAATTTGCTATTTGGCCACAAGATGGCCAAAGTCAAAAAGTCCTGGGAGCGATCGATCTCGCTCCCAGGCAGAAGAAAGGAGACCAGAGCTCAGAAAAGCCGCAGTGTCTGAAGAGACGCTGTCTGCTTTTCTCCGGGGAGGTCCGATCAGCGAAAGGGATTTATAATCCCTTTCACTGATCGGTGGGTTAACGGCCAGCAGCGGGGGGCGCGCACGGGGGGCCCGCAGGAGCACGCGCGACCCGCTGGAGTGCGCACAGCCTAACTGGACGAAAATTTTCGTCCAGTTAGGCTGAAGTGGTTAAAGGGATCCAAGCAGCTCCTGGCTTCAAATAGCTGCAAGGGCTGCCATTTGTTCAGAAGCACAACCCCTGCTATTTTACTACTGGCATTGTCCAGGCTAGGTGTGAAATTCTTCAACTGTAACTGATGTTTTCTGTTTGAAATACAATGGGGGTTTGTTTGTGGTCAATTAAGTCTGAGGTGATTTCTTATCTGCTTTCCACCATCTCCTGCTCATCGTCCGCGGGTCCTTTATGGTCGGACAAAGTGGCTATTTTAACCCTTAGATGTAACATGAAAGTTTTTTTTTTTTTTAAATAATAAACCACATTTTTTAGATTGCATTTTTTATGTGCTATAGAGCTGCCCTGGATGTTAAAAATAATGCTCGGTTCACTTTAAAAAGGAAACCAATCTGTCTGGCTCCATATCACTCTCACCTCAGGTTCACTTTAAGGTATGAGGATGTATGTCCCCATTAGTCACACCGACAGAAATAGGGATGGTTGGGTAAGGGAGGGTCTTTCTTCCCAAGCAATTTTATTATAACCGAGAAGACACCGTGCCCACTATGCAATTCTGTGATTGGCACAAAATAATGTGTTCCTGAAAATATTTTATCCTCTCTCTCCAGTAGGTTTGGATGTATTTTTACTTTGCAGAAAGCCCAGAATGAAATCTGTGTGCACTGATAGTAAGCTTAATCTTCAGTGATTGAAGCCAGTGCTTCACATTCCGTAGCTACATATTTCATATGTTCAATATTATTTTCAGATTGATTTGAAGAATGCGGATCCGGAGAGAGTGGAGAAACAAATTGAGAAAATGTTTGACATTCCATCAAGCGATTGTATTAGGGTGAGTATGTATGACGTCATTTGTTATGTCAATGGTAACGCATTCTGCATGCTTAGTGTACTGATGACTATACTGGGAAAAAGAGGCACCCTATAGAGTGGTACCAATGGAAGATGAACTTGCCTTCATATAACACAAGGCTGAAAACATAAGCATAAAGGAAATGTATTTAACCTCCCTGGCGTTTTGATTCCGTGCGGCGCACGGCCACGGGAGGGTTTTTTTTAACCTCATTTTTTCATGTAGCTAGCCTAACGCTAGCTACCTGATTGACACCCCCCCCCCCCACCCCCGCTGTCTCCCTCGCACCCTTCCGATCGCCGCCGGTGTGAATACCTATCAGGAATTCCCGTACTGAACGGGATTTCATGCAGGGCTTCCCCCGTCGCCATGGCGACGAACGGACTGACGTCATCGACATCATGAGGTCACAGGGAGTCCCGATCCACCCCATAGCGCAGCCTGGCGGTGATTGGCCAGGCTGCGCAAGGGGTCTGCGGGGGGCCCTCTTTCGCGGCGGGTAGCGGCAGATCGGCGGCGGCGATTGGGTAAGACACGCAGCTAGCAAAGTGCTAACTGCGTGTATATAAAAAAAAAATTATGCAAATCGGCTCACCGGGACCTGAGCAATCCACCGCAGCGTTACTGGACGAGCTGAGCTCGTCCGTAACGCCCAGGTGGTTAATGGCCTTGCCTGTCGCAGCTAGCTTTCTCAGGTGGAAAGGCTTAAAGAGGCACTGCAGTGACAATAACAATATGAATAAAATTGCTTATGTTTTACAATATTAATCTATAGATTTAGTCAGTGTTTGCCTATAGAAACATCATTCCTCTCCATGATTTACATTCTGAAATGAAAAGATGAAATGAAAGAGTTTTATGCTTGCTTAGCAGTTAGAAACAGCCATTATATCCCACAATGCAGCAAGGTTCAGAGACAGCAATCTGTCAGGACCATGGTCATGACATCACACTGTGGGAGGGGTTTCACCACAATTCCAGTCATACAGACAACTCCCCCTGCCTCCCCCCCCCCCCCTCCTCCCCATGATCTTTGTGAGAAAAGGTAAATATTTTTAGTGGGAAAGTTGGTCTCAGCTACTGATTAGGGTGAAGTTTAATCCTGGGTTAAAGTTCCTCTTTCAGTAATGACATAAGGAGCTTGGCACCTGGGGTGTTAATGATCACTAAGGACTGTACACACTAGCATTGGACACTCTAGCACTGTGTGCACTAGCACTGTATACAAGAGTACTATGCACTAGAGCACTGTACACACTAGCACTTTACACTTCAGTGCTGAACATTCTATCACTGTACACGCACCAATATCGTACTCTACCATTGTACACACAATGCGATTGCCATTTTACATTACACATTTTCAACGATTTTCCAACTATTGCGTCTCAGGGGAACGAAAATCGCAACACAATCATGGCCTGAATGTTGCATGCAGCGAGAATGGTCCTATAATGATGCATTTGTATAGCGCTATGCTGTTTGACTACAATCAGCAAAGCACTGAAACGCTACTGAAAAGCACCCCAGTGTGAACTAGCCCTCAGCAATGCTTTGTAGTCACACACAGTTCCCATTATTCCCCTATATTGACATTGAGATTGGCAAGTAAGTTGCCATGGATATCATAGACCTCACACACAGGATACACGGTTGAGGTACTAGCCCCACCCATCAGAGGACTTGATACCTCAGGCAAAAGCCCTAATAGAGGTGAAACCATTGTCCACTTCCTCTACACCTCCTTTTGTTTGGCTGTCTGGGTCTGTCCCATTGCATGGTGTTACCTACACTGTGAGTTTATCTTGTTGGAGCTGTAGTTTAAATGGAATTGATATATAAATGGTTTTAGCTTTTTTTCTATTACTTGTTGCATAATTCATCACAGTATGTGAAACATCTAATTGTTGGAATATTCTAGATATCTGCAAAGTATGGGACAAACGTTGAACGAGTTCTCCAGGAAGTTGTTAGAAGATTGCCTCAGTGAGTATGGGTATCTGCATTCAATAGTGCGCCATCATATCTTTCACATGATTGCGCATGTTTATTTACTACAAGTATACTTAAAAGCAGGGCTGTGGAGTCGGAGTTTGAGTCAGAGTTGAGGAGTCGGAATCGGGGAAATTTTGGGCACCCGGAGTTGGAGTCGGAGTCGTTGATTTCATAAACTGAGGAGTCGGAGTCGGATGAATTTTGTACAAAATCCACAGCCCTGTTAAGTATTAGACTAAGGAGTCGAGGAGTCGGAGCCATTTTGGGTACCCGGAGTCAGAGTTGGAGTCGGAGTCGTGGTTTCAGAAACTGAGGAGTCGCAGTTGGAGTCGGAAGATTTTTCTACCGACTCCACAGCCCTGCTTAAAAGGATAGCTGTACTTCTGTGCATAAATAGAGATTCTCTGTTTCCCAGAGTAAAGGGAGTAGGACTTTCTGCCCAGGATGCTCAGATAGAGATCTGCCTAAAGGTGGCCACACACGATACAATAAAATGATCTGATTTTACGGCAATTCGATAAATATGATCGGATCTCCCTAAAAAAATCAATTTTTTTTTTTCATTCGACTGAAAAAGATTTCCTATTTTTTTTTTTTTTCCGATTTTTATCGATCTGGAATGCTGGACATTTTTCTTCAATTTTTCTAAAGATTGCATGGTGTGTGTTAGATTGTCAATGTATTAATATACACACCATAGCAATTTTCTTAGTTTCCAATCATTTTTATCACAATTGGGGAAAGATTGAACATATGTGTGTTGTACATTGGTCATATTTTTGAAATGTTACAATCGGTCAGAAAAATTGATTGAAATTCTTGATTTGAACAGATATTTAAAAAATTGTATGGTGTGTGGCCACCTTAACGCCCATCCCTTGGTTAATGATCCGAAGTAGAAACCAGGTGGAGCTTGTACCAACTCCGGCTCCACAGATTGGGGCAGGGCTGCCAGTGTCACAGCTCTCTTGTAGTATCATCGGCAACCATTCCCCAATCACAGGAATCCCTAGTTGGCAGATGGAATATGCCAAATCCAATTGTTTCCAGCAGACAGATCAGAGAGGTGGATGGATGGGGTGGGGACTAACTTTCAGTCGTCACTATCAGGACGTTGTAGCTGTAAGACTTTGGAGGACAACTAACAACAAATAAATGTACTTGGACAGATGTCACTGATAATCTATTCAAGAAAAGGTAAAGATTTCTCGTGGGAAAGGGGGCATCAGCTACTGAATGGGATGAAATTCAAACCTTGGTTAAAGTTCCTCTTTAAAGCTACAGAAGATACCTCTCATAGCAATATTGTCACTCAGTAGTAGGTCCATGCATATTAGTCTACTGTTATATATAGGAACAGAAGATTTTATAGGACAACCATCAAATAAACTGTCTAAAGAGAAGGACTTAATTCCTGTTTGTGGATGCTTACACCCACCATTTAGAATGAGCAAGTAGAGGCTGAGGCACACAGGGCTGCAGCTGAGTCATTCACACGCTGGTTTGATGCTATATCTCAGCTTTCTGTTGTTCTGAAGACATTTTAGTCACAGGATTACATCCAGTAAGGATTGTTTCTGTATGCTGGATGCTGTGGACACAGTCCTCCATAGTAATGCCCACAGTGAAAACTGTTCTCTGTTTATACCACATTTTCTTCACATAAGATATGAAGTTCTATAGGTATTGATATAGCTATTGGTATAGGAAGTTCTGAGTTTAGTGCCACTTGTATTGGTGATATAAGTTCCAGAAGTGAGATAGTGTCTGGCAGGAAATTTTAGTTCCTTATAAGAAACCAGTTGTCTATAAAACAGTCACTGCTTAATCTGTTGACGTTTAATGGCATATTATGTGTATATTAATGTATGTTGTGTTTCAGGCCAACAATAAAAGAAGACCGCCTTAAAGCCCTCCTCTTTGACTCCACCTTTGATCACTACAGGGGAGTGGTAGCCAATATCGCTCTATTTGGAGGGGAGGTTTGTAAAGGTAACAAAATTGTAGCTGCTCACTCTGGAAAGACTTATGAAGTGAATGAGGTCGGCTTACTGACCCCGGGAGAACTGCCTACGGATAAACTGTAAGTATTAGCAGGCATTTGTCATCTTTTATGTGTTATTACTAGGAACTGACACCTAACGGGGGCCATACATCTAGCGATGATGGTCAGGTTCCACCAAGAGACACATCTCTTTCTAATCGAATCTGATCAGAGAGAGTTCTGTCGGCTGCCCATACACCACAGGTCAATTCCCAATCAATTTCCTGCTGAAATGTATCTGGAATTGGCGTTGTGTGCTGCCTCGCCGTCCCCGCTAATGTGTGAGGAGTAGTAACCCCTGTCCCAGTGATCAATACATTACCTTGTCCGCCGCAGGCCCTGGCACATTGCTTGCTTCATACATGAGCCCCACGGGGTTGCCGGGGTACGCTGGCGTGTGTGTGATGTTGCACACGTGCCGTTACTCCGGCAACCACGTGGGGTGTGTGTATGGAGCGAGGAGTGTGCCCCAGGCCAGCGGAGGACAAGAAGCAGCTACGGACAGGTAATGTATAGTGCACGGGGGGCATTACACATTAGGGGGACAGCATCGGGGGTCTCTTCGCGTTCGTCCCAATATCCCTCGCAATTACCACCACACACGATCGAGCAGGTTGGCCCTACATCTTGCAGCATGTCTGACCGATGAATGCAACCGATTTCGGCCTGAAATTGGTCACATGCTCGATGAGTAATGCACTTGGTGGCACCGATTTTCATCTGATTATAATAAAAGAATCAGATGGTCGATCGGAAGTTAAGTCACCTGATGTATGGCCATCTTAACATTCTGCAATAGTAGCGATCAAATTGTTGTTAAACCCATTAGCAATAACTAGACAGTTAACCAAAAATTTTAAAGGTAAGTTAGGGGAATAAGGAGGCTGCCATCTTCATTACCTTATAAACAGTGCCAGTTATCTGACTTCTGTGCTGGTGCCTCAAAAGGTGGCCATTAATGATACAATGTTTTTATACAGTTGACTTTCCAATCTTATATCATCTATCGGATTGGATGAAATTTAGAGAGTGCTGATGTTACTGATCAACAATAAATGATTGTATTATCGATCAGCTTCCCTGCCGGTGGTCGGTCTGTTTTGTGGATTGATTTTATCTGAAATGATCAGATAGGTTATAATTGTTCATCATATTTATGGCCGTGATTAAAGAGAACCCAAGGTGGGTTTGATAAATCCTATAAGGACACAGAGGCAGATTCTGTATACAATGAGCAGCCTCTGTGTCCTTACAGTGGTCCTCCAGCTACCCCCTGGGCTCTGCTGTCCCCTATTTAAAACAATCGCCAGGCTAGCGACACGCAGATTGTCGCTAGCCTGTTACTTGCCTCTGCCCTGTCAGTCACCACCGCTTCCCAGTCTCCTGTATAGCGTGGCTCCCTGCCTCTGTCCTTTCCCTCCCCGCCTCTGTAAGCTTCCTCCAATCGGAAGCGGAGGTGGAGAGCAGTGCTATACTGGAGGCGGGGAGCATCGCTGAATGACAGGGCAAAGGTAAATAACAGACTGGCGTCAATCTGCGTGTCGCTAGCCTGTCAATTGTTTTTTTTTTTTTTTTTTTTTTTATGGGGGACAGCAGAGCCCGGGGGGGGGGGGGGGGGGAGCTGGAGGAATGGTGGAAGGACACAGAGGCTGCTCATTGTATACAGAATGTGCCTCTGTGTCCTAATAGGATTTATCAAACCCACCTCAGGTTCTCTTTAATGATTTACTGATCTCAAATCAGAAAGTCAATTGAAACAGAAAATTGTACCGTCATCTTGCGCCTTATTACTTTGAGTCACTGGCCCAGAATGAGCATGCAGATCAGATGCTTTGACTCTGATTCTAATGGCTGCCAAGGCAGGTCTGTGGCCTCTGCGTAAGCGCATGGCAGCCCCGCTCGCGGTCACACTCCTGTCACTGGGAACGTTCTGTGCTGAGATGACGGCTTCTACGGAGGGCATATCTTCCAACTTTTTGAGATGAAAAAGAGGGACACTTAAGGCATGCCCCTGCCACGCCTCTAAACACACCCCTGTCACACCCCTAATCACGCATACCATAAAGATTTCATAACAAAAATATGTTGTCTTATAATTCAAACCACACTGGTCCTTTCTATCCTGGTTCATTTTTCTTCATATTAACACATGAAAATAAGAAAAATATCAATGTAAAGGATGGTAATAAAGTTTAGAGTGAGTTAAACCCATTTTTCAGTAGAAACATATATATATATATTTACATAGATCTAGATTTACATCAGTCCTGAAAGAGGGACAAATGAGGAAGAAAGAGGGACAGTGGGACATGGCTTCCAAAGAGGGACTGTCCCTCCGAAAGAGGGACAGTTGGGAGCTATGACGGAGGGTACTCCAGGAGACCCGCTGAGAGTGGAGCTGCAGCAAGGCGCACACAGGCTTCCAGGGGCTAGAGGAAACCCAAGGTAAGTAAAATTTTTTTTTTTCAAGCCAAAAGCTTAGCATGACAGCCAGGCAACTAGCATTGTTGACAGGGAGTGCAGAATTATTAGGCAAATGAGTATTTTGACCACATCATCCTCTTTATGCATATTGGCCTCAATTCACTAAGATCATGCTAGAGATAATAAGGCAAGAGAAAACTTACCTCCACACGTGAGAGAGTTATCTTACCTCTTCATTCCTTAAGTTACCTCTCCTGTAGTTAATTTACCTCCTCTGTAGTTAATTTACCTCCTCTGTAGTTATTTTCACATGCAGCTAATTAACAGCCTGTCTTTAACTCTGGAGTTATTTTAAGGATTGGAGAGTTAATTTAAAGACAGAAGAGTTAACTTTAGGCTTGCCTGAGGTAAAATGTTTCCTGAATACTACATGCCTTATCACCATGTTAACAACTCTAGAAGAGTTATTAAAGACAGGAGATAAGTTTAGTGAATTGAGGCCATTGTCTTACTCCAAGCTGTATAGGCTCGAAAGCCTACTACCAATTAAGCATATTAGGTGATGTGCATTTCTGTAATGAGAAGGGGTGTGGTCTAATGACATCAACACACTCTATCAGGTGTGCATAATTATTAGGCAACTTCCTTTCCTTTGGCAAAATGGGTCAAAAGAAGGACTCGACAGGCTCAGAAAAGTCAAAAATAGTGAGATATCTTGCAGAGGGATGCAGCACTCTTAAAATTGCAAAGCTTCTGAAGCGTGATCATCAAACAATCAAGCGTTTCATTCAAAATAGTCAACAGGGTCTCAAGCGTGTGGAAAAACCAAGGTGCAAAATAACTGCCCATGAACTGAGGAAAGTCAAGCGTGCAGCTGCTAAGATGCCACTTGCCACCAGTTTGGCCATATTTCAGAGCTGCAACATCACTGGAGTGCCCAAAAGCACAAGGTGTGCAATACTCAGAGACATGGCCAAGGTAAGAAAGGCTGAAAGACGACCACCACTGAACAAGACACACAAGCTGAAACGTCAAGACTGGGCCAAGAAATATCTCATACTGATTTTTCTAAGGTTTTATGGACTGATGAAATGAGAGTGAGTCTTGATGGGCCAGATGGATGGGCCCGTGGCTGGATTGGTAAAGGGCAGAGAGCTCCAGTCCGACTCAGATGCCAGCAAGGTGGAGGTGGAGTAATGGTTTAGGCTGGTATCATCAAAGATGAGCTTGTGGGGCCTTTTCGGGTTGAGGATGGAGTCAAGCTCAACTCCCAGTCCTACTGCCAGTTTCTGGAAGACACCTTCTTCAAGCAGTGGTACAGGAAGAAGTCTGCATCCTTCAAGAAAAACATGATTTTCATGCAGGACAATGCTCCGTCACACGCGTCCAAGTACTCCACAGCGTGGCTGGCAAGAAAGGGTATAATAGAAGAAAAACTAATGACATGGCCTCCTTGTTCACCTGATCTGAACCCCATTGAGAACCTGTGGTCTATCATAAAATGTGAGATTTACAAGGAGGGAAAACAGTACACCTCTCTGAACAGTGTCCGGGAGGCTGTGGTTGCTGCTGCACGCAATGTTGATGGTGAACAGATCAAAACACTGACAGAATCCATGGATGGCAGGCTTTTGAGTGTCCTTGCAAAGAAAGGTGGCTATATTGGTCACTGATTTGTTTTTGTTTTGTTTTTGAATGTCAGAAATGTATATTTGTGAATTTTGAGATGTTATATTGGTTTCACTGGTAAAAATAAATAATTGAAATGGGTATATATTTGTTTTTTGTTAAGTTGCCTAATAATTATGCACAATAATAGTCTCCTGCACACACAGATCTCCCCCTAAAATAGCTAAAACTAAAAACAAACTAAAAACTACTTTCAAAAACCATTCAGCTTTGATATTAAGTTTTTTGGGTTCATTGAGAACATGGTTGTTGTTCAATAATAAAATTATTCCTCAAAAATACAACTTGCCTAATAATTCTGCACTCCCTGTATATGGGAATGAAAAGCCAGTCTCTCTATTCCTCCCACTTCAGCTTACCTTTAGGCTGGTTTGGCACTTGCAGAGTGTGCAATAGAGTCATATGCATAGTGCTCACCCAGTAAGGCGCTGTTTAGTTTGTGGCAGCTCGGTGGCGAATCAGAAAGTTCTGACGTGGTTACAATGCAAGTGTAAAAAGGGGCCTTAACCTCCTTGCCGGTTATCCCGAGCTCAGCTCGGGGTAACCTGCGCAGGAGGATTTCTCAGGCCCCGCTGGGCCGATTTGCATAATTTTTTTGTTACATGCAGCTAGCACTTTGCTAGCTGCTTGTAACATCTGATCTCCGCCGCTATCCGCCATGCCGTGCCGACCCCCCCCCCCCCCCCCTCCAGACCCCTTGTGCAGCCTGGCCAATCGGTGCCAGGCAACGCTGAGGGGTGGATCGGGATTCCCTCTGACGTCCCGACGTCCATGACGTCATCCCGCCCCGTCGCCATGGCGACCGGGGAAGCCCAGCAGGAAATCCCGTTCTGAACGGGATTTCCTGCTTACTCTGATCGCCGGAGGCGATCGGAGCGGCTGCAGAGCTGCCGCTGCTCAGCGGCTATCATGTAGCAAGCCCTAGGCTCGCTACATGATTTAAAAATTTTTTTTAAAAAAAGTGCTGCGCTGCCCCCTTGCCGGCGGGAATTGGATCGGCAAGGGGGTTAATGGATATAAGAAAGTTGTTTTGTTGATACAGTGCTAATCTCTGCATTTCTCTCATTATTTATGTCCAGTTAATACTATCATTTAGTTATAGTTATCACATGCACTGTTACGTAACTAGATTTAAAAACTATTTTTGCTATTTGTTTATGGCATGCTAACTATTTTTATATAGTGACAATTGTTTCATGATCTCTCCTAACAAGTTTTGTCTCTGTACCACTAGATGGTGCTATGGCTACAAACCTAAAGGATTAAGCTAAACTGAACATTTCTACACTCTCATCTTTTTTTCAGGTATGCTGGGCAAGTAGGTTACTTAGTTGCTGGAATGAGAGATGTTCAAGAAGCCCAGATAGGTGACACCTTGTATTTATATAAGCAGCCAGTAGAGCCTCTGCCGGGATTCAAAGCTGCTAAGCCGATGGTATTTGCAGGTGAGCTGAATTATTCTGGGCTAATTTTTGTAAAAAACAAAACAAAAACTTTGTCAGAGGCAGAAATGTTGATCATGCTGTGTTGCAGCACACATTTGACATATTGGCCCTGGTTCACCAAACTGCAGTGCAGGTAGCACATGGCAATTGTATTGGTACTAATGCCAGGGGAGCACTGCCCGTTAAAGTTTACCTGGAACCAAGCCTGAAGAAGAATTTACATTTACCTGGGACTTCCTCCAGCCCCATGAACTCTGTGGGCTTCCTTGGCAGTTTCCCGGGGAGCTCTTCCATTGGTAATCCTTCCCGTTAGGAAGGCTTCTGTCACGTCAGTCGGGCTGCCCTGCTTATGTGTGGCCCAGCTGCGCATGCCCCTTCATCACGTTCCGGACTCTGGGAACGTTCAGGTAGCACTGCGCAGACACAGAACATTCCCAATGACAGGCACACATGGCCGGGCCCCACATGCGCAATGCAGCCTGACTGACGCGTGTGAAACCTTCCTAATGGGAAGGATTGCGGAGAAATGAAGCAGCCCGGGAGGACAGCGAGGGAGCCCACAGAATTCATGGGGCTGGAGGAAACCCCAGGTAAATATAAATTCTTTATACTTGGTCTCAGGTTTTTTTTTTTTTTTTTTTTTTTTAACCCATTAGCGCCACGTGCATTACCGGGATACAAGGTGCATTGCTATGGTGAGTGGCGGTAATAGGTTAATGGGCGGTTCTCGGCTGGCGTTGCTGTCAGTAAATTCTTACTGTAGTTTGGTGAATCAGGGCCACTGTTACAAGTTATTGTAGAAACTTAACTGCACACTGCATTACAAACCTCCCTCATGGGGAGATTCATTGTAAAAGGAAGGGGGGAAAAAGTATCCTAGGTGTGGAAGAGCCAGGAAGTAGTGAGCAGCTGAGCAGGACACATAACTGGAGTCTGTGGCAGGTGAGTGGGAGACGCTGGCTGCTGCTCTAACACAGGAGAGAGAGCAAAGGAAGAAGAGAGCGGCTCCGAAGCAATGGATGCCGACGCTGCTTTTTCTGTTTGGGCATCATAATGGGCACTACTTGCCCTGATATTTGGGGCACAGTGTGTGGAGATTTGGGACTCCTGGATCTTTAGCCCTAAAGACGCGCCTGATGCTAGTAATGATCTTTTATATATGTTTGAATAGTGGTAATCATTCGCAAACTGCCTCTCTCCCCTGCTTACATCTCTCATACTGTGGATGTCCGTGGCAGCTCTTGCTGTGCCACATGTTGAATGCTTGGGGGGGGGGGGGGGTCGCATGTAAAACTCGCCCACAGCTCCTTAGCTGAACACAGGCGGTTCTTGGTAAAGGAAAAGAAAAGCCATAAACGTTTAACAGGAGCCTCAGCACTTCCCCCAAACTGCATTACAAAAAGTAAAACGTTTTATTCAACTGTGTCTGGACATACACCATGGCATCGTGGGCACCCGCCATGGTTACGCATTTGCCACCAGTACATTCAGCTGTCCGATGACGGCAGAGCTCCATGTGTCAGGAGCCACCATGATCACCGTGAGCCAATCACAGTGGTCGCAAAGGAAAAAAATATCGGGCTCTTGTCCCCCAGAGCCTGTGATTCTAGAATCAGATAACATGTTTTATTATAAAGAACTTGCATTATTGTACAGAAAATAGGTGATGTGCTTTATTATGCTGCATCTGATTTATGCAAACTCAGCTAAAACAAGAATACCCTGCATACACAACAGCCAGTGAGGGAAATGCTGAATACCACATGGGTGTAGCAGTAGCCCTGTTGGGGGTCAACAATACTGAATGTATAAATACAGCCAGTAGGAAGGCCACATCCAATAAGGTATTTTAGCAAGTAAACCTTTTCAAAGGCTGCATTCAAAATTCTCACTTGTCTGTATTTGTAGCTTTATGGGAATTCTGTCATCGTGATATATATAATTGCCAAACCGCACACACACAACTGGTGAATCTACAGTATGTCTGTACTTGAAAATCCAATTTATGGAGTCTTCTTTGATCAGACTCCTCATCCAATTTCTGTTATGTATTGTTATAAGGTGACTGATGCTGAAAGAAAATTTTCTCGCCTCTTTTTTTAGCTTTAAAAATAAAGAATGACACACTTCTCGCTTTTTTTTTATTTTAATTTTTTTATATAGAACGTTTCTCTAAATCTATTTTGAAGGAACGTGGAATGGTTAATAAGGGTATGTAAAATCCCAGTAACACTAGTCAGCGCTAGGATCTTAGACGACGACAAGATTTTGCCACGTTGTCAGAAATTGTTGGCGCTCTGTAGACTGACATATACTGATGATAAATATTACATGCTCTGTCTCTCCTCATTTTGTCTTTGAAGTTTGTTTTTCTCCAGGCTGAGGTAAACATAATAATAGATCAAAATTCATAACGTTTGAACACTTGATTTTTTTTTTTTCCTTTTGTAAAAGGCATGTTTCCAGTGGACCAATCAGAGTACAACAACCTGAAAAGCGCCCTGGAGAAACTGACTTTGAATGACTCCAGTGTGTCAGTTACACGGGACAGCAGTGCAGCCCTCGGAGCTGGATGGAGGTACGTTTTATTACTGTGTGAATACGTTATGTCACGACTGCTAACAATAGAAAGGCCTGATACACTGACAGTTGTGAAGCATGGCAGGTAACACCTTCCCAACCACCCCCAGTTTACCTCCAACTGCCCAGGCTTCTGCAGAAACAGTTTGAAGGAGGTTGCCAAATTACTTTCTATTAGGGATGGTCAATGAGATGCAAATAATTTCGAGTTGATGCAGGAGTATGCATATTTTGTGTGCAAATGTATGCAGCTTAAAAATGGACCAATCAAAATTTACCTCAGAAGGAAATAATTGGTTCATATTTAAGATGCATATTTGCATACAAAATTTGCATAATGCTGCATCAACTTGATTTGCAGCTCACTGACCCATACCTACTCTCTATTTTCCACTCAGTGCGTTTAGCGATGTGATGCTGCTATCAGATCGCAAAACTCTAGGTACTTAGCTAACGAAATTAGTGTGCTGTGTTTGCAATGCAATTTTTCCTGAGTGCCTTTGTCCTGCCCTCTGCATTTTTTCTACGTTTGAGCTTCTATAAAAAATGTAGGAAAGCAGAAGGTCACATAGCAATCATGCCACTCTGCAGCACAAGCCCTCAGGGTGGGGAGGCTGTGACACTGTGCACACTGTGCCCCGGCTCTCATTGGGATGAACACTCTAAACAGCTGTTCTTGCTGGACAGCCTTAGAATCCAGATGAGATCCGTCCAGCTGGGCCACTTCCTGTTGCCTTGCACACGCTGTGAGCGCTTTATCTTGTTTTAAAGTGAAAATAAGATTTTTGATTCTCCAAGAAAGTTCTATATCGTTGTTACTCATACAATTCATTTTCATCTCTTGAGTTTATGTGATCAGATGTGGGGCAGCACAGTGACTTAATGGTTAGCACTCTCGCCTTGTAGCACTGGGTCCCCGGTTCGAATCCCAGCCAGGTCAACATCTGCAAGAAGTTTGTATGTTCTCCCCGTACCTGTGTGGGTTTCTCCCAGGCACACCAGTTTCCTCCCACAGCCCCAAAAACATACAGATAAGTTAATTGGCTTCCCCATAAATTGGCCCTAGACTACGATACATACACTACACGATTTGAGTATCCTAAATATTTTTCCACCAATTTTTTTACTCCCATCGGAAAATGCAAACGCACCATAATTGCGCTGTACATCTGCCAGCTCGCAGTGGAATTGCGATAGTGGATATAGAAATGTGATCGCATCACAGTGCGATTTCAGTTGCAATCGAGTTTCTTAGTGCTAAAGAACTTTCAGTGGTTTCTCTAGAAAACCTAGAACATTGATTTCCGTTGGGGTGTTTTCGGAATGCCCATAGAGGCCATGGTGACCCAGAACCACTAAGAGAGTAAAGAGCCCGAAAAGCCCTCTCGCTGTCACTGAAGAGTATGCAAAGGCACGCAGCCAGCTGTTGTATAGTGAGCCTATTACAGCAAAGAACCTGCTATCCAGCACCCATGGGGATTGGCTGATGCCGGGTAAGTGTGCTTTCTGCTTGCTTGAGACTGAATCTTAAAAATAGGCCCAGTTAACCTTATGGTTGGTTGAGACTTCTGGTTAGTTGAGTTTTGGATAACTGAGACTTTGCTGTACCTTTATAATTTGCTATTCATATGCTGCGCCTCTTTTCTTTATAGAGTAGCATAATTAACGAAACCTGAAGAATTTTTGGCAATTACTTTACAGGTTAGGCTTTCTCGGGCTTCTGCATATGGAGGTTTTCAACCAGCGGCTGGAGCAGGAATACAATGCATCTGTGATAATAACATCACCGACCGTCCCATACAAAGCAAAGCTTTCCTCTCCAAAACTTATAAAGGTATCTTGCTTGGTTTCCAGTTACTTTTGTATTACTCTGTAGTATAATGTGCATCAGCTACAGGGAACATAATCCTACAGTAATCTGGGAACAATATGGGACAGGTATAACGTAAAACACATCTGGAGTGAGAAGAATATGGAGGCTGCCATATTTATTTCCTTTTAAGCAATACCAGTTGCCTGGCAGCCCTGATGATCTATTTGGCTGCAGTAGGATATGAATAACACCAGAAACAAGCATGCAGCTAATTTGGTCAGATCAGACAATACTGTAATGTCAGAAACACCTGATCTGCTGCATGCTTGTTCAAGTTCTATGGCTTAAAGTATTAGAGGCAGAGAATAAGCAGGACAGCCAGGCAACTGGTATTGCTTAAAAGGAAATAAATAGGGCAGCCTCCATAGCTCTCTCGCTACAGTTGTCCTTAAATAAGTTCTCTTCGCTGCAGCCTGGAAATGGCACTAAGGACCCAATCACACTTTGCAGTGTAACACAAGGCATGTATGTTGACTCACAAAGGGTTTGATTTACTAAGGCTGGAGAGCAGTGGAGAACACTGATAAGATGCATTCACCAGACCTGGGCATTGGATCTGCTGTTAGCGGAGGTCTTTAACTTACACCTGTGTTATATTAGAAAATAAAGAATTACCGGTATGTCATGTAGCTGGGACTCAGTAGACATAGTGGCAGGTGGCTGACAAGGAGGACTGGAGACTGAAGCACCTGGATAAGACAGCACTGGAATGTGGACAGGTGAATATGGTTATTTGTATAGCTACTTCTGTCTGCCGGTATGCAGGATGCAGGGAGGGGTGGCACTATTGGGGACCACTATAAGAAGGGCATGTTCTAAGGAAAACACTATTAGTGTGAGGGCATTATGTAATAAAGACTGGAAAGAGGGTCCTATAAATACAGGGGACACTACAAATGGGGGCAGTATGTGTTGCAGCCACTATATGGAGAGGGGTTATTATAAGGGGCAAGGGCATAGCAATAGCCATAGCAGCTGCTATGGGGACCTGGAGCATAGAGGGGCCCAGGTGGTACTTGATGGTTTCACCATTACCTTTCTTGTGTTCTTCCTGCCCCTCACTTTGTCTTTGTGCTCATGGACTATATTCAATAAAGATATGAGAATGTAAATTGCCAAATTCATATTCGTAAGGTAGGGGCAGGTGGCATTGCTCAAAAGTGCCTGCATCTGATAGCCCCATCAGATTTACTCTCTAGCTATGCCACTGATAATGAGGGAAACTTTATAGGGCAGCAATATGTATAGAGGCATGATAAACAGTGGGTGTTGTGTTTTTATGCCTGTGCACAGCAGCAAATTATGTTATTGTTTTGATGTTTACGTGGCTGTCAGCGCTGAATCCGGCTGCCTGAGGAGAACGGGGAAACCCCATTAGGATCCAGAGGCTTCTCCCTCCCGAGGTGTCAGCACTGTACCATCTCTCTGACTCCGACTTCTAATAAATCTAAACAATAATTAAAAGAGAAAAGATGATACAATTTTCTATTAAATGTTCTCAGATAATAGTCTTCATAAAAAAGCTAGGGGGCAGGGCTACACACTGGAATCCAGTAGATATGGGGCTCCGGTAAATCTTATTATATAGCAGACATGCTGAGGAATTCACATTGGCAATGACGGGCCTGGATGGCCGAGAGGGCAGAGTGTCAGCTTCTTGGCTAGGTGTTTTTTGTTCCCAAAAGCAGATGCAATCTTAACCGCTTTAAATCTGTGCCCTGTTTGTGGCTGCTTATTCCTGCCAGGGTATAGATTTCAAGTGGTTAGGATGGCATCCATCTATCTATCTATCCAGGCCGGTCATTGCCAACGTGAATTCGCCAGAGCTCTGCCGTCACTAGCGATGGGTGAGTGTTAGGTCTGTCCGGCTATTTGTCGGTAAGCCCCATTTTCTGGTACCAGCAGTCTCTGGTCCTTAAAGTTGATCCGAGATGAACTTTTACTCCTTGCATAATTGTGTTCCTTACATATAGTTTATAGGGCATTCCTCAAGCCAAATACTTGTTTTGTTTTAATACCCTAATTTCCTATAAACTAACAAGCCACACCCACAGCTTCTCCAGAGTGCCTTGGCGCTTGCAAGGGATTGTGGGATTTCAGTCTGGGCAGGTGAAAAAGGTGTTACTAGCTATAGATTTCAGAGGCAGAGTTTCACAATCTGAGAGCTGCAGTGCAGATACAGATCAGTTGCCTGTGTAATGGAGGAGATAAGAGTGGAGTTTTCACAGAATATGCAGATTAGCATGCCTAGATACAGATAAGCTTGCCTGTGTGTGTAATTGTGCAATAGTGACAAGCAGAAAACATGTCTGCTCCCATTGTATCACAGGAAAAAAATATTAATATACTGTTGAAGCTGTTTGAAGATAGATTTGCTGTGTAAACTATCTAAACTTTAGATAAGATATATAGACAAGTCACTTGTTATATTTAGTTTTTCATCTCGGATCCGCTTTAAGGGGCCAGAGACTGCTGGTACAGAAGTGGTTAATATAGCTTTAAAATTCCTACACTTTGGCAGTGATTAAATGCCTTTTATGTTAAATATGCAAATTAGAGTAGTCAGGGAAATCTTAAACTGGGGAGATGGAGTCGGATGATTTTTGTACCGACTCCACAGCCCTGATGTTGAAACCAATAATGAACTATATGATAATCTTGCCATTGTTTTGAACTTTGCATCAGGCATTCCATAGAATCTCTTTGATCTCTTGTCTTTTGTGGTTTTTGTAGGAATACGGAGCAGAGGAAATTACCATTGTAAATCCTACTGAGTTTCCAGATAAGACTGTAGTGTCTGACTATCTTGAACCTATGATACTAGGTACTATCATTTCTCCGGATGAACACCTTGGAAAGATAATGTCCCTGTGTCAGGTTTGTATCTGACTTTCCTATTGCTGTTTTATCAGTCAGACTTGTGCAAGTATGCCATGGTTAGACTATACAGTGAAATCGCCTTTCATACATTAGTCTGTTCCACTAAAAATGACGGTTGAACCTTGCTTCTACTGTACAGAAACAAATGATGGTACCTGCCATACATTAACTGGATGTGTCTGCTGATGCAGATCAGACTGCATGGAACAGCTATAACATATTGCCAGCACTGTTTTATACTACAGGTCAAGTCTCTGTGGAGATCTTTCTTAAAGAAAACATGTACTGAAAAAAAGTTCCCCTGAGGGGTACTCACCTCAGTAAGGGGAAGCCTCTGGACCCGATCAAGGCTTCCCCGTCCTCCTGTGTCCCACGGCGATCTCGCTGCAGCCCCCGGAATGCACAGGCGACAAATCCGACAGCCTGTGCAATATTGACCTTTTCGGGCTCCAGTGGGGGTGCTGTTGTGGCTCTTCTGGCGGAGATAGGTGAAAATAGCCAATCTCAGTCTGGTCCGCTCTACTGCGCAGGAGAATAGCGCCTGCGCATTTTCGCCTATCTCCGTGGGAAGAGCCGATACTGCGCCTGCACTGGAGCCAAAAGGTAAATATTTACATCGCCGCCTCTCCGGGAGGATTTTCTCCGCCGCCGTGGGACTGAGGAGGATGGGGGAAGCCTCAATAGGACCCCACCTGAGGTGAGTACCCCCCAGGGGAGTTTTTTTTTCATTACAAATTTTCTTTAAAGGAAAAAACGTAATCCGTGCGGAAGTGACACCTTTATGTCTTAAAGCAGGATTGTCGGCCACAAAATCAAATTCCATTTACCCACTGATTTATGTTTATTATGCAGCCTGCAACCTAACCCTGCATTGCAAGCAATCCAATCTAATCAGAAATGTTTCTGCTGTAATAAATCTCATCTCAGTTAGACTGGCTCTATTTGGTACATTGACGACAGAAGAAGGCTCATTATCTCCCCTCCCACATTCCTGCTCCTCACTGATTGGCTGAATGCAGTTCAGTGTGAAGCTGTTGAAATCTGATCCATGCTGTGCTCACACGTTTACAAAGCAAGCTAAATATGACTGCAGTTTCTAGAGAAAAAAAAGAGTAAGGGAGGAAATTACATCAGGATTAGCTTCAGTCAGAAGCCAAATGGAAAATGCCAGGAACAGTTTTCTCTTTATTTACAATCTAAAGCTCACTGAAATCAAAATGTGGACAATACAATACGTATGTTTAACCATTCCTGCCACCTGGACGTGATTGTCACGTCCAGGCGGCTGCTACCTTGCTGTTTCGCGCGTCTGCGCGCTCCCACACGCGCCTGTGCCCGCCCCCCTTAGTAGCCCGGAGATCTGTGAATAGGAACATAGTTCCCTTTCATTGATCTAAGTCCCCGGCAGAAAAAATGATGGCTTCTTATCGGAGGCCTGCGGTCTTTCTGACAAAAAAAAGTTTCCCGTCCTCTATATGCTTCCTGGAAGTGAGCACTTCGCTTCCAGGGCTAAAAAAAAAAAAAAAAAAAAATCTCACTATAGCCATCTTGTGGTCAAATAGTAAAACTACATCTACATACATTTTTTTAATAAAATAAACCCACATTAGCACATTTAAAATTAACTGTTTACCTCCCACACCAAAAATTACCCAATTAAAATTTTTAATGAAAAAAAAAATTACAAAAAAAAAAACATTAAAAAAAAACAGAAAAACATAAATAGTTAAATAAGGGTCTGAACTTTTTTAATATGCATGTGAAGAGGGTATATTGCGAACATTTTTTAAATTATAAGCTTGTAAATAGTGATGGACGCAAAACTGAAAAATGTACCTTTATTTCCAAATAAAATATAGGCGCCATAATTTAATAGGGACATAATTTAAATGGTGTAATAACCGGAACAAATGGGCAAATAACATACATAGGTTTTAATTATGGTAGGATGTATTATTTTAAAGCTACAGTATAATGGCGGGAAACTGAGAAATAATGCATTTTTTCAATTTTTTTCTTAATATTCCTTTTAACCACTTCACCCCAAAGGCGTTTAGACTCTAACGGACAAGAGCGATTTTCACCTTTCAGTGCTCATCCCTTTCATTTGCCAATAGCTTAATCACTACTAATCACAATGAAATTATCTATATTTTGTTTTTTTTTCACCACCAATTGGCCTTTTTGGGGTTGATATTTGTTTTCAGCAATTACTTTATTTTCTACTAGCTGGTCGCCCGGCGTTGCCCGGGTATGTAATCGGCTAGTGTTACCTCTGCCCACTTTTTCTAATCCTAACACACAATTACTCAAGGATGACCTAGTTTGTGAGCTTTGCGGTCTTTGGCATCAATAATTGGCATTAAAATGAAATAAATCTAATTGGCTGTGGCTCCACTCCTTTGAAAATCAATAGGTGAATTTTGATTAGCTTTTGTAGGCTCCACCCACTTTTCTGAATAATCCCAGTCACCCAGTGACTAACTGTGCAAAGTTTAAGAAACCTGCCATTGACAGAGTAAAAAAAAACAAAAGTTTGCTTTCTTAAAGAGACACTGAAGCGAGACTAAATCTCGCTTCAGCTCTCATATATAGCAGGGGCACGTGTGCCCCTGCTAAAACGCCGCTATCCCGTGGCTTAACAGGGGTCCCTTCACCCCCAACCCACCCCCCGCAAACCTTGGTCGCAGACTTGGTCGCTTTTCCCCTCTTCCTGGAGGCAGGGCTAACGGCTGCAGCCCTGCCTCCCAGCACGTCTATCAGACGCGCATCGCCGCCTCTCCCCCGCCCCTCTCAGTGAAGGAAGACTGAGAGGGGCGGGGTAGAGGCGGAGATACGCGTCTGACAGACGCGCGTGGGGCAGGGCTGCGGCGGTTAGCCCTGCCCCAATGCGGAAGCGCTGCCCCACATTACGGAGGGGATTTGGGGGGACAGGGACCCCCGCTAAGCCGCGAGATAGCGGCGTTTTAGCAGGGGCACACATGCCCCTGCTAGCTATGAGGTCTGAAGCGAGATCTATTCTCGCTTCAGACTCTCTTTAAAACAGAAAGAATTTGCGATAATTCAGGTTGGAGTGAGCTTAAAATGTCTCCCAGTGCATCACTGTTGAACATATGCAAATTAACCATTGTTACCCTTAACCACTTGCCGACCGCACACTCATAACGTGCGTCGGCAAAGTGGCAGCTGCAGGACCAGCGACGCAGTACTGCGTCGCCAGCTGCAGCCTAATTAATCAGGAAGCAGCCGCTCGTACGAGCGGCTGCTTCCTGTCAATTCACGGCGGGGGGCTCCGTGAATAGCCTGCGGGCCGCCGATGGCGGCTCGCAGGCTAGATGTAAACACAAGCGGAAATAATCCGCTTTGTTTACATTTGTACGGCGCTGCTGCGCAGCAGCGCCGTAAGGCAGATCGGCAATCCCCGGCCAATCAGCGGCCGGGGATCGCCTCCATGTGACAGGGGACGTCCTGTCACTGGCTGCACAGGACGGATAGCGTCCTGTGCAGCCCAGATCTCCCGGGGGAGCAGGTAGGAGAGGGAGGGGGAGGATTTCACCGCGGAGGGGGGCTTTGAGGTGCCCCCCCCGCAAAATGCCAGCCAGGAGGAGCGATCAGACCCCCCCTGCACATCATCCCCCTAGTGGGGAAAAAAGGGGGGCGATCTGATCGCTCTGAGTGCCCTTTGATCTGTGCTGGGGGCTGCACAGCCCACCCAGCACAGATCACCTAAAACAGCGCTGGTCCTTAAGGGGGGGTAAAGGGTGGGTCCTCAAGTGGTTAAAAGCTAAACACACCTCCAGAACTGCTGGAATGCAATGATGTGTCAGCTTGTTAATTTGTACAGAGCCATAATAATCCAACATGCATACAGACTGTTTTGGATTGTTTGATCCTCATCAGTGCATGGCATGGATTAATTTGGCTCTATGCAGTAGGGCTTGTAACACCGAGAGGTACAGACTAACCAGCCAGCTCATGGTGACCCAGAACTCATTGGAGTGTGTAATGGACTACAATGGTCCTAAAAGCCCTCTTACTAAGATGTTAAGAAAAACAAAAGTTTGCTTTCTTAAAACAGAAAGAATTTGCGATAATTCAGGTTGGAGTGAGCTTGAGATGTCTCCCAGTGCATCACTGTTGAATATATGCAAATTAACCATTGTTACCCTTAAAAGCTAAACACACCTCCAGAACTGCTGGAATGCAATGATGTGTCAGCTTGTTAATTTGTACAGAGCCATAATAATCCAACATGCATACAGACTGTTTTGGATTGTTTGATCCTCATCAGTGCATGGCATGGATTAATTTGGCTCTATGCAGTAGGGCTTGTAACACCGAGAGGTACAGACTAAGTAGCCAGCTCATGGTGACCCAGAACTCATTGGAGTGTGTAAGGGAATACAATGGTCCTAAAAGCCCCCTTACTAAGATGTTAAGAAAAACAAACGTTTGCTTTCTTAAAACAGAAAGAATTTGCGATAATTCAGGTTGGAGTGAGCTTGAGATGTCTCCCAGGGCATCACTGCTGAATATATGCAAACTAACCATTCTACCCTTAGAAGCTAAACACACCTCCAGTGTAACAGTGTAAGAATGGCTGCAGTTTACATTTTCCAGTGCAATTTGTATTTCTCTTTTTGGTTATGAGAATAAAAAGTATCCTATACTTTATTCCAGATAATGTAGTATGTGTGTGCCAAATTTCATTCAAATCCGTTCAGCCGTTTTTGCGTGATCGAGTAACAAACATCCGAACTTTCCCATTTATTATATTAGTAGGATGCATTTTAAAGGGAAAAACAAGGAAAAAATGAAAAAAATACACAATTTCTCCGATTTCATCCCCTATAGTTTTAATATAAACACTGCTACTATGCATGAAACCCACACATTGTATGTGCCTATTTGTTCTGGTTATCACAAGATTTTAATTATGTCCCTAGTACAAAGTATAGTGACAATATAGTATTTGGAAATAAAGATGTATTTTTTGTTTGGTGGGTTTTTTCTCACTATTTTCATGTGCACGCACATGAAAATGCATGCACAGGGTGCGCACAGTGGCAGCAGCACTGTCTGACTTATAAAAACGTCCTGCTAGAGCCTCTTAATGGCTCCAGGACGTTTTTTATAAGTCAGCTTGTCATTAAGTGGTTAAAATGCATTTTGAAAATAATTCTTAGCAAAATGCACCACACAAAGAAAGCCTAATGGGTGGCGGAAACAACAAGACATTGATCAATTTATTGTGATGGTTATTGGCAAATAAATTGGGAGGTGAAAATTGCTCTGATGCATAAAGTGAAAAATACTCGCAGGCTGATATGGTTAAGGGACACACCAGAAATCCTGACCTAAACATGGGAATGTCTGTTATGGGGTCCTGATACTTACAGATCCATTTAGTTTGCTTTGCTCCCTTCCATTGCACCTCTCTGATTCTGTTTGTGGTTCCAACTGAAACCAGTTGATTGTAAGTCAAAAGTGCAGGGCATACTCTGTCCCAGAGGGTCCTGGGGGGTTCTAATTGTGGCTGTCCTGTACATAGTGGTGCGATTTTAACCCAATCTCAAACTCAATTCATGCATATTGTACACAGCTAACATATCTGATCATATGTTTTTTTACCTGGTCATTTCCCTGCCTTAACTTGTCTTAAAGTTTGTGAAGAAAGAAGAGACTTCTAAGCCTATCATTCTAGACTATCTCTGCTCAGAATCTAGCATGGGTGCAACTGCCCAACAACTATTCTCATTCTTCTAGTGGATAGCTGAACAAGCACATTGCCTTCTTTTATTCCCCACACCACTGGACACGACTCTCTCATCTGCCACCTGTCATCAATCTTACCCTCTCCATAGAACAACACACATTGATCACCCATAACCAAGCAGCGTGCCTGCGCAGCACTCCTCTCCCAAAAATATCACCCTAGCTCAACATCATCCCTATTTATGCCTCAATTATTCACTAAGCCCTGCTCGGGAAGTGTCACTTACCAGCCGTGTAGCAGGTCAGTGTTGAGGCAGGGAGCGGTGTGTATGAGTCGAGCCCAGTGCATCTCTGACATCCCTTTAGATGTGCTGCAGCCACCAGGGGGAGCTCTTCTGCATGTCAGAATACAGATTTTCACATCTAAAGGGATGCAGAAAAGCCTCAAAAAAATGTCTCTTCCCCTGTTCTGCCAGACTGAAGTCCCGCCCTCCAGGGTGTCGGACTAAATAAGAGAACCAGGGCAGTGTGGCTCTCCCTATTGGCTGTCTATCAAATCTACCGTACGGAGACAGCATGGAGAGCGTGAGTTATCGGCTGGTCAGAGCTGGAGAAAAATATCAAACACTTTTCCCCGGTTTACTGAATGCTTCATTCCTTGGGAATTTCTTGACGTTTCATGAGGCATTTACGGCACAAGTCGGTAATTTACCTCACAAGCCGGTATTTCTAATTTTCTGTGCGGTAATAGGTTTAGTGAATTGAAATTTGGGAAGGTGAGCGTTAACAGCTGTTTTTAGCATTACCGAATGCGCTAATGCTTAGTGAATTGAGGCCTTAGTGTCTGTTTGGAATTATTGCAGACGATTATTGCTGAGTTGCAGTGCTTTCTACGTTTATGCAGATAAATTATGGTACGCATGCAGGCAGAGAGAAGCACAAATGACTTGTATAGCACTGATACATATTTTTTTCCACAAAAGTAGATTATCCCAGTAATTACCATTTTTTTTTTTCTTATATTGCAGTCTCGACGTGCTGAACAGAAAAGCCTTCTGTATATAGATGAGCACAGGATCATGCTGAAATATCTCTTTCCTCTAAACGAAGTTGTGGTGGATTTTTATGATAATCTGAAGTCCATGTCATCTGGATATGCAAGGCAAGTGCTATGATGCTCATTTTATCCTATACAACATTAGGTGCAGTGTATGTTATTATGTATGTATGCATGGCATACACGAAATACAGGCGCTATGAAATTTGGGCGTCGGAGAATAGCCAGTAGTAGAACATCAGTAACATTTACCGATATTCTACTTTTGTGCGGCCATTACAATAGTAAAATATCAGTAAATGCTACCGATATGTTACTAAACCTAACCCTATTCTCACACAGAACCCTTCCTCTATTGATGCCTGATCCTAACTCATCCCCCCCCCCCCCCCCTTCCCTTCCACCACCACCACCAGGCAGGTAGCCGATAAGACAAGACAAATACCATTGATATTTTCTCCTGGCGGACTCAAAGTGCTTGAGCTGCAGCCACTAGGGCACCCTCAGTAGGCAGTAGCAGGTAGTAATACTGTGAAATTTGGGTGCCCACTATCTGCTGTCACAGTTTTCATAAGCAGTTGGCCCCGGGACCCGTTATCTTGAAATTTTGAACGTGTGATCAGAAACATCTGAGTACAGAATCGGATTGATCCTTTAAACTATTGCAGCCCAAAATCGATCGGGCAGACATGTTGATCGTCCTCCGATACATTAAAATGATCAAATCATAAGGTCGATCAGCCCCCAAAATCGTCTGGTATATGGCCACCTTTACTGAACTGCACATTTCCTGTACAGCTGCCGGTGTGTCATTTCCAGGAAGAGGAAATGGAGCTATACATTTGTTCAGTCTACTCGCATAGAATGTTTTATGGTATCAGGATCCAGTTGTTGCATTAAACATAGGAAGCTCAGGAAAGTTCAATCCACTCCTGTTTGGTTATGCACAACTTGAGTGGTCTCCATCTTACTACAGTATAGTCTATGGAACAAGAGATATCTGCAACATGGGTGTAAGTCATGTTGCTAAGATGATGCTTCTAATCCTATTTTTTATTTCATTTGTCTTGTAGCTTTGACTATGAGGATGCAGGTTATCAGACAGCTGACCTGATCAAAATGGATTTTTTATTGAATGGTCGTCCTGTTGAAGAATTGGTGACTATAGTACATAAGTAAGTTTTATGGCTAGAAGGTTAAAAAAAATGCAAAACCTTTTATTCCCGTGTTATATATCCTAACCCCAATTTTACCATATCAACTATAGTATAAAATTATTTTTTATTTCAGGGGTGTCAAAAGCCATCCCATAAGGGGTCAACATTTAAAACCGTTTTAAAGTGAACCAGAGATGAAGCACCCTCATGTATTTACCATAAATATCAGTGGATACATTAGAGAAAACACCTACCCTGCTCTCTGTTTAATTCTTCACTGCTCAGCCTGCTTGTCATCCGCCCTGATAAAATCCCTGACTGAGCATTGAGTCTGGCTTTGCTCAGGAATCATTATAGCTGAGTCAATATAGCAGAGCCAGAAGGGGGCAGGCTTAGGCTTGAAAAGACATCAGAGAAGACAGACTCAGCTATGATTCCTGAGCAAAACCAGACTGAATGCTCAGTCGGAGATTTTATCAGGACTGATAACAAGCAGGTTGAGCAGTGAAGGATGAAACAGAGAGCAGGGTAGGTGTTTCTCTAATGTCCCCACTGATATATATGGTAAAATAAATGAGGGTACTTTGTGTCTGGTTCACTTAAAGTTTCAACTTAAAAGTAGGGAGCCTTCAGAGGATTCCCTAAAATATCAGGGGTAATACGTAAATGTGGCCAGTGCACTGGTGTGCGACTCTGATGGGAAGGCAGCGTGCTGTAATCTGTAGTGAGGGACTGGAAAGCACCATCCTGTGCTGTATTCTTTATGAACATGTTCACAGCAAACTGAGAGTTACATTTGCATTGCACGATTCCCAGGCAGATGCATGATAAATGTGGCAGCTCCAAACTGCTGTTTCGCATAAAAAGAATACCTGCTAACAGCTTTTAGGGGTATGAATGGGAAAACCATAAGGCCTTGTTCATATTACAAACGCGGACGGGCACGCACGCGAAACGCAACGCGTACGAACGCACGCCATCCGCGTTTGTATGCGTTGCGTGGCTGATCCCATCACTGAAAAGTGAATGGGACAGCCACGCGTTTTTGCAAAAAATGCGTGCAGCATGCGTTCCCGGACCGCACAGGTCCGGACCGCATGCAGTGTGAACATCAGACATTGCACTCTATGCAATGTCTGATGTTGTGCGTGTCGGCCACCTGCACGCGTTTCCAAAACGCGTCTGGAAACGCTTGCAGTGTGAACGGGGCCTTAATGCCATGCTTTTAACTGGTGTTGGTGTTCCAATCTGTGTTTCTTCATTCAGAAACCCGGTTTATGCACACCGCAGTTCAGCACCAAAGCTAGTGGAAAGGGTCCAAGCCGGAAGGAGAAAGCATCCAAGCCGGAAGGAGAAAGCATCCGAGTCATGTGACCACAACCACGTGACCCTCTCCACTAGCTTTAGTGCTGAACTGTGGTGGCATAATCCAGGTCTCTGAATGAGGAAACCCGGACTTAGACGCCCACAATACTTTAACCACTTCCTGCAAAATGGACGTTTATAAACGTCCAATTCCTGTAGCTTCAGTTTATTCCGTGCACCATGGGAGTCTGCATACACGTATGCACATTTGAACTTTTCAGCCCATGGTATGAAGTGGTTAAACACACCAGGCATGCACGCTAACTGTAGACCTGTCCCCTAGCCATTCACAGCGGGAGATGGGGAGGGTGTATCTGTGTATGTTTGCAAGGCAAAAAATGATGTGCATAATGTACATAGATCTGTTATGGCTCATAATGACCGTGAAAATGCCAGACACAAGCACCAGGGCAATTGTACTATGTTATAACTTCCAGTCGGCTGTGAGCACATATATAGCACAGGTTGGTGCTCTCCATTCCCTCCTTTTACTGCTTACAATCGTGAAGCCTTGAATTTTCACTGGCCACAAAAAAATGGCAAGGTGGGCCAAGTACACATGAGCTTGAATCCCTCCTCTGCCTGCCCCCCAGTGCAGCTACTCCAGCTGCTACATAATGGAATTTATAGTAGACCGCGTTAAGCAGAAGAATTATGGCATTCACCTTTTTCTTCTAAGACAATGGCTATCATTCATAAAGGAGCTGTCGGTAAGGAGAATCAATGCGGGAAAACACCGCTGTCGGTATTTTAAACTTCTGTGTGGTCATTCATAAAAATGTATCCAGTTGCGATAGCAGTGCGGAGATTCCCGGACTAGGCTGGCGGTAGGCTTGCGGAAGCACAGGAAGCAGCCGAGTTGATACATTTCTCTGTGTTCCGCTCTACTGCAGCTGCCTGGGAGGTCTGTGTCTCCATTCACTTTACATTGGTATCGCCACATCAGAGGGAGCGGTACTTCCCGACCTCATACCGCTTGCGGTATTCTTTATGAATTTACATTTTGTTACATTTGTTCCGATAATCACTGTACAAGGCGGTGATTTATCACTCTGCTCGGTAGTGTCAGCTTTTCATGCGGAAAGAGGCTTTATGAATGCAATACTTTCCGAGTGTTCGGCAAAGTCAGCTGTTTTAAGCATTTCCGCATGCGGAAATGCTTTATGAATGATAACCAATGAAATGAAGCTGAATAGAATATGCTATACTCACTACAATTGAAAATGCCTAGAGGAACTGTACTGAATGTATTATAGTGATTAAAATTGCTTACATTTTACAATATTCATATACTGTATATTTAATAAGGGTTTCACCATTATAAAATCTTTCCTCACCCTGATCTACATTTTTTAATTCCTCCAAGGTGACAACTTTTTTACTGCTGGGAAATAGCATCATTGCAGAATGTTTTTGTTTTGAAGTGTGCAGAAAAATCTGTTCTCCCAGAGTGCACTGGGAGGAGAATTCTGCATAGCTAAACAGTCAAGGCTAAGCAATGCTGGGAGGGCAGGACTACATTCCAATTTACAGCAATATATAGATACTAGCTGATTGCCCGGCGTTGCCCGGGTATGTATTTGGCTGGTGTTGGCTCCGCCCATTTTTTCTAACCCTAACACACAATTACTCAATGACCAAGTTTGGGAGCTTTGCGGTCTTTGGTATCAATAATTTGCATTGAAATTAAAAAATCTGATTGGCTGTTTGTGGCTCCACCCCCTTTTCTGAATTTGAACCCCAATGACCAACTGTACCAGGTTTGAGGCCTGTGCCATTAACAGTGCAAGAATCGCAGCAATTAAATATTCCCCTTAAAAAGCAATAGGTGAAGTTTGATTCACTTTTGTAGGCTCCACCCACTTTTCTGAATATTAATCTCAGTCACCCAGTGACCAACTGTGCAAAGTTTGAGAACCCTGCCATTAACAGTGTAAGAATGGCTGCAGTTTACATTTTCCCAGGGAAATTTGTATTTGTCTCCACCCACTGATGACCCAGCGTTGCCTGTGTATGTATTTGACTGGTGTTGGCTCCGCCCACTTTCTAACCCTAACGCACAAACACTCAATGACCAAGTTTGTGAGCTTTGGGGTCCTTGGCATCAATAATTTGTATATTCCCATGAAATGAAACAAATCAGATTGGCTGTTTGTGGCTTCACCCCCTCTCCAGCATTTGAACCCCAGTCACCCAATGATCAACTGTAGCAGGTTTGAAGCATCTGCTATTAGCAGTGTAAAAATGGCAGCAATTTAAATATTCCCCTTGAAAATCAACAGGTGAATTTTGATTGGCTATTATAGGCTTCACCCACTTCCCTGAATATTAATCTCAGTCACCCAGTGACCACCTGGGTTCTAATCTCGGCTCTGCCTGTTCAGTAAGCCAGCACCTATTTCAGTAAGGAGTTTCTTGTGCAAGTCTCCTTAACACTGCTACTGCCTACTGAGTGCGCTCTAGTGGCTGCCTCGGAAGCGCTTTGAGTCCGACAGGAGAAAGGCGCTATACAAATACTGCAATTATTATTATCTGGGCAAAGTTTGAGAACCCTGCCATTAACAGTGTAAGAATGGCTGCAGTTTATATTTTCCCAGTGAAATTTGGTTTTGGTTCCGCCCACTTTTTGTAACCTGGACACACAGTATCTCAATGACCAAGTTTGTGAGCTTTGGGGTCCTTGGCATCGATAATTTGTACTTTCCCATGAAATGAAACAAATCTGATTGACTGTTTGTGGCTCTGTCCCAGGTTTGAGGCTTGTGCCATTAACAGTGCAAGAATGGTAGCAATTTTAATATTCTCCTTGAAAAGCGACATGTGATTTTTGATTGGCATTTTTAGGCTCCACCTACTTTTCTGAATATTAATACCAGTCACCCAGAAACCAGCTGTGCAAAGTTTGAGAACCCTGCCATTAACAGTGAAGAAAGGCTGCAGTTTACAATTTCCCAGAAAAATCTGTATTTGACTCCACCCAGTTTTTGTAACCTTGACACACAGTCACTCAGTGATCAAGTTTGTGAGCTTTTGGGTTCCTGGTAGTGTTGGGCGAACATCTAGATGTTCGGGTTCGGGCCGAACAGGCCGAACATGGCCGCGATGTTCGGGTGTTCGACCCGAACTCCGAACATAATGGAAGTCAATGGGGACCCGAACTTTTGTGCTTTGTAAAGCCTCCTTACATGCTACATACCCCAAATTTACAGGGTATGTGCACCTTGGGAGTGGGTACAAGAGGAAAATTTTTTTTAGCAAAAAGAGGTTATAGTTTTTGAGAAAATCGATTTTAAAGTTTCAAAGGGAAAACTGTCTTTTAAATGCGGGAAATGTCTGTTTTCTTTGCACAGGTAACATGCTTTTTGTCGGCATGCAGTCATAAATGTAATACATATAAGAGGTTCCAGGAAAAAGGACCGGTAACGCTAACCCAGCAGCAGCACACGTGATGGAACAGGAGGAGGGTGGCGCAGGAGGAGAAGGCCACGCTTTGTGAGACACAACAACCCAGGCCTTGCATGAGGACAAGAAGCGTGCGGATAGCATGCTTTGTACCGCCATGCAGTCATAAATTTAATAAAGATAAGTGGTTCAATAAACAGGGACCACGCGGCAACGCTAACCCAGCAGCAGCAGACGTGATGGAACAGGAGGAGGCGCAGGAGGAGAAGGCCACGCTTTGTGAGACACAACAACCCAGGCCTTGCATGAGGACAAGAAGCGTGCGGATAGCATGCTTTGTACCGCCATGCAGTCATAAATGTAATAAAGATAAGAGGTTCCATAAACCGGGACCGGCAACGCTAACCCAGCAGCAGCAGCAGCACACGTGATGGAACAGGAGCAGGCGCAGGAGGAGAAGGCCACGCTTTGTGAGACACAACAACCCAGGCCTTGCATGAGGTACCGCCATGCAGTCATAAATGTAATAAAGATAAGTGGTTCAATAAACAGGGACCACGCGGCAACGCTAACCCAGCAGCAGCAGACGTGATGGAACAGGAGGAGGCGCAGGAGGAGAAGACCACGCTTTGTGAGACACAACAACCCAGGCCTTGCATGAGGACAAGAAGCGTGCGGATAGCATGCTTTGTACCGCCATGCAGTCATAAATTTAATAAAGATAAGTGGTTCAATAAACAGGGACCACGCGGCAACGCTAACCCAGCAGCAGCAGACGTGATGGAACAGGAGGAGGCGCAGGAGGAGAAGGCCACGCTTTGTGAGACACAACAACCCAGGCCTTGCATGAGGACAAGAAGCGTGCGGATAGCATGCTTTGTACCGCCATGCAGTCATAAATTTAATAAAGATAAGTGGTTCAATAAACAGGGACCACGCGGCAACGCTAACCCAGCAGCAGCAGACGTGATGGAACAGGAGGAGGCGCAGGAGGAGAAGGCCACGCTTTGTGAGACACAACAACCCAGGCCTTGCATGAGGTACCGCCATGCAGTCATAAATGTAATAAAGATAAGTGGTTCAATAAACAGGGACCGGCAACGCTAACCCAGCAGCAGCAGCAGCACACGTGATGGAACAGGAGCAGGCGCAGGAGGAGAAGGCCACGCTTTGTGAGACACAACAACCCAGGCCTTGCATGAGGACAAAAAGCGTGTGGATATAGCAGCAATGCTTTTTGCCGCCATGCAGTCATAAATGTAATACAGATGAGAGGTTCAATAAACAGGGACCGGTAACGCTACACCATCCCAGATGTTCATTGGTCATGTTACTTGGTTGGGGTCCTGGAGTGTTGCGTAGTCGTTTCCAATCCAGGATTGATTCATTTTAATTTGAGTCAGACGGTCTGCATTTTCTGTGGAGAGGCGGATACGCCGATCTGTGACGATGCCTCCGGCAGCACTGAAACAGCGTTCCGACATAACGCTGGCTGCCGGGCAAGCCAGCACCTCTATTGCGTACATTGCCAGTTCGTGCCAGGTGTCTAGCTTCGATACCCAATAGTTGAAGGGTGCAGATGGATTGTTCGACACAGCTACGTCATCTGACATGTAGTCCTTGACCATCTTCTCCAGGCGATCGGTGTTGGAGGTGGATCTGCACGCTTCCTGTTCAGTGGGCTGCTGCTGCATGGGTGTCAGAAAATTTTCCCACTCCAAGGACACTGCCGATACCGTTCCCTTTTGGGCACTAGCTGCGGCTTGCGTTGTTTGCTGCCCTCCTGGTCGTCCTGGGTTTGCGGAAGTCAGTCTGTCGGCGTACAACTGGCTAGAGGAGGGGGAGGATGTCAATCTCCTCTCTAAAGTCTCCACAAGGGCCTGCTGGTATTCTTCCATTTTGACCTGTCTGACTCTTTCTTCAAGCAGTTTTGGAACATTGTGTTTGTACCGTGGATCCAGAAGGGTATAAACCCAGTAATTGGTGTTGTCCAGAATGCGCACAATGCGTGGGTCGCGTTCAATGCAGTCTAGCATGAATTGAGCCATGTGTGCAAGAGTCCTACCAGAATCCTCATCATCCTCTTGTGAGCGTTGTGATAGTTGTTGTGATGCATCATAGTCGTCACCTTCCTCCTGGTCTGCTTCTGCTGACCATTCGCGCTGAATTGTGGAAGTCCAACGTGCACCGCTCTGGCCCTCGTCAGTGGTGGCATGAAATTCCTGCTCCAACTCCAGCTGTTCCTCCTCCTCTTCTTCGTCATAGCTGCTGGGGCCAGCGTTCCCTGAGGCGGATGGCCTGATGTTGGTACCATCACGCTGATCGTTTTCTCCTTCAGATTCCCCCAGTTGCATCATGACAGCTGTTTCCTTGATTTTCAACATTGACCTCTTCAGTAAACACAGCAGTGGTATGGTAATGCTGACTGAAGAGTTGTCACTGCTCACAAGCAACGTGGATTGCTCAAAATTTTGGAGGACTTGGCAGAGGTCCAACATGTTGGCCCAATCGGATCCACAGAAGCTTGGCAGCTGGCCGGATGCGCCTCGGTACTGCGCCGTCATGTACTGGACCACTGCACTCTTCTGCTCACAAAAGCGTGCTAGCATGTGCAGCGTAGAATTCCAGCGCGTAGGGACATCACACAGCAAGCGATGGTGGGGGGAAATGCTATACAGTACCACTATTCCCAGCAGCGACACAGAGCACAATGCTATACAGTGGCGGGTGAGCGGTGTACTACTGTTCCCAGGCCCAGCAGACACAGAGTGGAAGTAAACACAATGCTATATAGTCTGGCTGAGCGGTGTACACAGAGTGGCAGTACACACAATGCTATATAGTCTGGCTAAGCCGTGTACACAGAGTGTCATTAAACACAATGCTATATATAGCGTGGCTGAGCGAGGTGCACAGTGGCAGTACACACAATGCTTTATAGTCAGGCTGAGTCGTGTACACAGAGTGTCAGTAAACAATGGTATATAGTCTGGCTGAGCGGTGTACACAGAGTGGCAGTAAACACAATGCTATATATAGCGTGGCTGAGCGAGGTGCACAGTGGCAGTACACACAATGCTATAGAGCCAGGCTAAGCCGTGTACACAGAGTGTCAGAAAACACAATGCTATATATAGCGTGGCTGAGCGAGGTGCACAGTGGCAGTACACACAATGCTATATTAGTCAGGCTAAGCCGTGTACACAGAGTGTCAGAAAACACAATGCTATATATATAGCGTGGCTGAGCGAGGTGCACAGTGGCAGTACACACAATGCTATATATAGCGTGGCTGAGCGAGGTGCACAGTGGCAGTACACACAATGCTATATTAGTCAGGCTAAGCCGTGTACACAGAGTGTCAGAAAACACAATGCTATATATATAGCGTGGCTGAGCGAGGTGCACAGTGGCAGTACACACAATGCTTTATAGTCAGGCTGAGCCATGTACACAGAGTGTCAGTAAACAACGGTATATAGTCTGGCTGAGCGGTGTACACAGAGTGGCAGTAAACACAATGCTATATATAGCGTGGCTGAGCGAGGTGCACAGTGGCAGTACACACAATGCTATATATAGCGTGGCTGAGCGAGGTGCACAGTGGCAGTACACACAATGCTATATATAGCGTGGCTGAGCGAGGTGCACAGTGGCAGTACACACAATGCTATATTAGTCAGGCTAAGCCGTGTACACAGAGTGTCAGAAAACACAATGCTATATATATAGCGTGGCTGAGCGAGGTGCACAGTGGCAGTACACACAATGCTATATATAGCGTGGCTGAGCGAGGTGCACAGTGGCAGTACACACAATGCTATATATAGCGTGGCTGAGCGAGGTGCACAGTGGCAGTACACACAATGCTATATATAGCGTGGCTGAGCGAGGTGCACAGTGGCAGTACACACAATGCTGTATATAGCGTGGCTGAGCGAGGTGCACAGTGGCAGTACACACAATGCTATATATAGCGTGGCTGAGCGAGGTGCACAGTGGCAGTACACACAATGCTATATTAGTCAGGCTAAGCCGTGTACACAGAGTGTCAGAAAACACAATGCTATATATATAGCGTGGCTGAGCAAGGTGCACAGTGGCAGTACACACAATGCTATATATAGCGTGGCTGAGTGAGGTGCACAGTGGCAGTACACACAATGCTATATATAGCGTGGCTGAGCGAGGTGCACAGTGGCAGTACACACAATGCTATATTAGTCAGGCTAGCCTAAGCCGTGTACACAGAGTGTCAGAAAACACAATGCTATATATATAGCGTGGCTGAGCGAGGTGCACAGTGGCAGTACACACAATGCTATATATAGCGTGGCTGAGCGAGGTGCACAGTGGCAGTACACACAATGCTATATATAGCGTGGCTGAGCGAGGTGCACAGTGGCAGTACACACAATGCTATATTAGTCAGGCTAGCCTAAGCCGTGTACACAGAGTGTCAGAAAACACAATGCTATATATATAGCGTGGCTGAGCGAGGTACACAGTGGCAGTAAACAATGCTATATATAGTGTGGCTGAGCGAGCGGTGTACTACTGTTCCCAGCAGCGACACACAATGACTGGGGGGGACCCTGGCTAGCGTGGCTGGAGAGCGAACTACCCTGCCTGCCTACCCAAAGCTAAACCCACAGACAAATGGCGGAGATATGACGTGGTTCGGGTATTTATTTACCCGAACCACGTGACCGTTCGGCCAATCAGAGCGCGTTCGGGCCCGAACCACGTGACCCGTTCGGCCAATCACAGCGCTAGCCGAACGTTCGGGGAACGTTCGGCCATGCGCTCTTAGTTCGGCCATGTGGCCGAACGGTTTGGCCGAACACCGTCAGGTGTTCGGCCGAACTCGAACATCACCCGAACAGGGTGATGTTCTGCAGAACCCGAACAGTGGCGAACACTGTTCGCCCAACACTAGTTCCTGGCATCAAAATTCTGCTAATGGAAGCAGTTTATGCAGCAAAGAAATCTGATTGGCTGTGTTTGGCTCTGCCCCTTTACTGAATTTGAACCCCAGACACTGAACAACCGACTGTAGCAGGTTTGAGGCCTCTGTCATTAACAGTGTAAGAATGGCTGCAGTCTCAATATTCCCCTTGAAAATCAGTAGGTGAATTTTGATTGGCTCTTGTAGGCTCCACCTACTTTTTTGAATATTAATCCCAGTCACCCAGTGATCAACTGTGGGAAGTTTGAGAACCCTGCCATTAACAGTGTAAGAAAAGCTGCAGTTCATATTTTCCAATGTAAAAAGTTAGTTGTTTTTGGCTCCGCCCACTATTTCTAACCTTAACATACAGTCACTCAATGACCAAGTTTATGAGCTTTGGGGTCCTTGGCATAAATAAGTTGCATTTTACCATTGAAATTAAACAAATCTGATTGGCTGTGTTTGGCCCGCTCCCTTCAGAATTTAAACCCCAGTCTCCCAGTGACTGACTGTACCAGATTTGAGGCCTCTGCCATTAAGAGTGTATGAATGGCAGCAATGTAAATATTCCCCTTGAAAATCAAAAGGTAAATTTTGATTGGCTGCTGTAGGCTCCACCCACTTTCCTGAATATTAGTCCCAGTCACCCAGTGGCCAACTGTGTCACGTTTGAGAAACCTGCCAATAAGCGAATGGCTGAAATCAATCTAACAAATCTGATTGGCTGTTTGTGGCTCCACCCCTTTAGCGAATTTGGACCCCAGTCACCCAATGACTGACTGTATCAGGTTTGAGGCCTCTGCCATTAACAGTGTAAGAATGGTAGCAATGTAAATATTCCCCTTGAAAATCAATAGGTCAATTTTGATTGGCTGTTGTAGGCTCCACCCACATTTCTGAATATTCATCCCAGTCACCCAGTGGCCAATTGTGTAAAGTTTGGGAACCCTGCCATGTTAAAAATTTAGTTGTTGGCACCGGCCACTTTTTCTAACCTTGACATACAGTCACTCAGTTATCAAGTTTATCAGCTTTGGGGTCCTTGGTATCAATACTTTGTATATTCCCATTGAAAAATAAACAAATATGGCTGTTTGTGGCTCCGCCCCCTTTCTGAATTTGAACCCTAATCACCCAATGACTGACTGTATCAGGTTTGAGGCATATGCTATTAACAGTATAAGAATGGTAGCAGCTTAAATATTCCCTTTGAAAATCAAAAGGTGATTTTTTATTGGCTTTTGTAGGCTCCACCCACCTTCCAAAATCTTAATCTCATTCACCCAGTGACCAACTGTGCAAAGTTTGAGAGACCTGCCATTAACAGTGTAAGAATGGCTGCAGTTTATATTTTCCAGTGAAATTTCTTTTTAGCTCCACCCACTTTTTGTAACCTTGACACACAGTCACCCAGTGACCAAGTTTGTGAGCTTTCAGGTTCCTGGCATCAAAAATGTGTGAATGGAAGCAGTTTATCCACCAAGGAAATCTGATTGGCTGTAGGTGGCCCCGCCCCTTTAGTTAATTTGGACGCCAGTCACCCAATGACCAACTGTAGCAAGTTTGAAGCCTCTGCCATTAACAGTGTAAGAATGGCAGCAGTTTAAATATTCCCCCTGAAAATCAATAGGTGAATTTTTATTGGCTGTTGTAGGCTCCTCCCACTTCCCTGAATCTTAATCCCAGTCACCCAGTGACCAACTGTGGCAAGTTTGAGAACACAGTCTAAGAATGGCTGCAGTTTACATTTTCCCATTTAAAATGAATGGCTGAAATTTGATTGGCTGTTTTATGCTCCTCCCACTTTTCCTGGATTCGTAACCTCTGCCACCAAGTGACCAACTGTGCCAAGTGTGGGGACTCTGGGTTGATTACTGTGAGAATGGCAGCCTTTTACATTTTTTCCATTGACTTGAATGGGTGAAATCTGATTTGCTGTTTGTAGCTCCGCCCACGTGTGCAGGGGGGCCGCAAGACCCCCAGAACATATCATCCCAGGTAGTAAGGGATCTGTGTACCAAGTTTCGTTCAAATCGGTCAAGCCGCTTTCGAGTGATCGTGGCACATACACACACACATACACACACACATACATACATACATACGATTTTATATATATAGATAGGAAGTGTTTCTGATGCTGGAAACCAGGATATTTGCTATAAAAATCTGGAATCCTAAATAATGTATAACATTCTGCAAGATGTTGTTGTAGTGCCTCTTTTTAACCATTTCCGCTGCCCGGACGTGAAGCTCATGTCCGGGCGGCTGCTGAGCTGCGCTCCCGCGATTCGGCGCGTCCCCGTTGTGTCCCCCGGTAGCCCTGGGATCAGTGAAAGGGAACATGGTACCCGATCACCGATCCCTGTCCCCGCAGAAAAACCGAAGCGCTCACCCATGAGGCCTCAGTTCTTCTGCCCGGAAAGATTTCCGCATTCCCCTTGTACTTCTGCTTAGCGAGAAGTACAGGGAGGGAAAACAAAAATGAAGGTGGCCATCTTGTGGCCAAATAGTAAAACTACATCTACACATTTTTTACATTACAGTTTACACATATAACACCATTAAAAACTATTTATGTCCCACATCAAAATGTTACCCAAATAAAATTTTTAATGGAAAAAAATTACAATTAAAAAAAAAAATTAAAAAAGACATAAATAGTTACCGAAGGGTCTGAACTTTTTAAATATGCATTTTAAGGGGGTATACTACAAACCTTTTTTAAATTATAAGCTTGTAAATAGTGATGGACACAAAACGGAAACCATGCACCTTTATTTCCAAATAAAATATTGGCGCCATACATTGTGATAGGGACAAAATTTAAATGGTATAATAATCGAGACAAACAGGCAAATAAAATACATAGGTTTTAATTTTGGTAGCGTGGATTATTTTAAAGCTATAATGGCCGAAAACTGAGAAATAATGAATTTTTTCAATTTTTTTCTTATTAATCCTGTTAAAATGCATTGACAGTAAAGTGACTCTTAGCAAAATGTACCACCCAAAGAAAGCCTAATTAGTGGCGGCAAAAACAAGATATAGATCAATAAATTGTGATAAGTAGTGATAAAGTTAATAGCGAATGAATAGGAGGTGAAAATTGCTCTGATGCATAAGGTGAAAAATCCCCGCGGGCTGAAATGGTTAAGTACCCAACAGTGATGCTTAATAGAGTGTAATGCATTCTGATGCATGGGTGTTCATGAGGACTTATGTTAACCATTTATGCCACGCGGACGTGAGCCTCACATCCGAAGTGGCAGCTGCTAGAGCCGCAGGGACGCGCTAGTCACGTCCCTGCAGTTTGGGTGGTCAGCAGGCAAAAGTTCCCTGTGGTCTGCAGACAAAAGTCCCCTGTGCCATTCCGAGCATGTCCGCTGAGAATAAACACTGTTTTTGTTCAAAAACAGTGTTTATTCTTACATACAGCTGACTTCCGCCGGTTTCCAACGCCCGATTGTTAAATTTATGAATGGGAACAATGTTCCCGTTCATAATCTCCCTGCCGGAAATGTGATCGCTTGTTCCCATTGAAACCTAACTTCCCCAGTTACAATACATTGTATCCTATGTAGCGTAATTATACTTGCTCAGTGGTGACATCTTGTGGCCAAATAGTAAATTACACCTGACTATAGGGGAAAAAAAAAATATCTGTCGAGGGCATCTTATTATTAAATAATGGCCTAAAAATAAGTGATGGATGTAAAACTGAAAAAAATGCACCTTTTATTTCCAAATAAAATATTGTCACCATACATTATAGTAGGGGTATAATTTTAATGTTGCAATAACCGGGACAAATTGGCAAATAAAATGTGTGGATTTTAATTATGGTAGCATGTATTATTATATAAAAATAATTTTTTCCCTTTTTTTTTTTAAATTTTTTTTTTTTTTTGTATTATTCCCGTCAAAGTGCAATTAGAATAAAATAATTCTCAGCACAATGTACCAACCAATGAAAGCCTAATTGGTGGTGGAAAAACCAAGGTATAGATCATTTATTTGTGTTAAAGCGGATCCGAGATGAAAAACTAACTATAACAAGTAACTTGTCTATATATCTTATCTAAAGTTTAGTTTAGATAGTTTACACAGCAAATCTAGCTGCAAACAGCTTTAATAGAATATAAATTTTACTTCCTGTGATACAATGACAGCAGCCATGTTGTTTGTAAACATTACACAGAGGCAGGCTTATCTGCATCTTGAGCAAAAAAACCTAATCCCCCTCCTCCTCCACTCTGCCTCTGAAATCTCTGACTAGTAATATCTCCCCCTCCTCCTGCCCAGACTGAGCTCCCATGAGCCCTTGCTACTGTCTGAAAGTGCCTTGGCTCTCTGAAAACCTGTGGGGATGGATTGTTTAGTTTATAGGGAATTGGAGTATTAAAAACAAACAAAAAAGTATTTGGCTTGAGGAATGCCCTATAAACAACAGGAAAGGAACACAATTATGCAATGAGTAAAAGTTCATCTCGGATCCACTTTAACCACTTGCCGACCGTGCACTCATAACGCGCGTTGGCAAATGTAGTGCCTCTTTTTAACCGCTGTCAATTCACGGCAGGGGGCTCCGTGAATAGCCTGCGGGCCGCCGATCGCGGCTCGCAGGCTAAATGTAAACACAAGCGGAAATAATCCGCTTTGTTTACATTTTTACAATGCTGCTAACAGTAGCAGCGTTGTACTAGATCAGCGATCCCCGGCCAATCAGCGGCCGAGGATCGCTGTCACATGACAGGCAGGAGCCTGTTAGAGGCTGCACAGGACAGATCCGTTCCTGTGCAGCCTCCGATCTCCGGGGCAGGGAGGGAGAAGAGGGAGAGGGGGAATCCTGCCGTGGAGGGGGCTTTGAGGTGCCCCCCCGCCACCCACACGCATGCAGGAGCGATCAGACCCCACCAGCACATCATCCCCCTAGTGGGGAAAAAAGGGGGGCGATCTGGTCGCTCTGCCTGTTATTTGATCTGTGCTGGGGGCTGTAGAGCCCATCCAGCACAGATCTTCTAAATCAGCGCTGGTCCTTGGGGGGGGGGGGGGGGGGGTAAAGGCTGAGTCCTGAAGTGGTTAAGTAGTGATAAAGTTATTGGGGAATGAAAGGGAGGAGCGCTGAAAGGGGGATATAAGGTGAAAAATGCCAGCAGGCTGAAGTGGTTAAAGTGGTTGGTTTGGTTCTAGTACCACGTGTCCTGAGGAGATGTGACATTCACGTGAAACAGCTGTAGATAGGGGCTTTATTCTGTACCTGTGCTATGTGGCTTCAATAAAAAGAAGATTCATTTGGAGTGCTGGAGTCCATGTGTTTTCTATCAGCAAAGATTGGTTCTAGTATTGTTTGAAACTGTATGAATCAGATATTTGATGTCCGTATGAATACATAAGTAAATGTGTAATATAATAAATCTATATTTTTATTACTTAGAGACAAAGCTCATGCAGTTGGTAAAGCAATCTGTGAGAAGCTGCGAGATGCTATTCCGAGGCAGTTGTTTGAAATAGCTGTACAGGCAGCTATTGGCAGCAAGATAGTTGCAAGAGAAACGTAAGTTTGAACAGATGGAATAAAATAAATGTTTTCAGCACCATGTTCACTTTCACTGCACCGTCTTCCCATGTTCACTTTCTCTACACCGTCTTCCCATGTTCGCTTTTTCTGCACCGTCTTCCCATGTTCACTTTCTCTGCACCGTCTTCCCATGTTCACTTTCTCTGCACCGTCTTCCCATGTTCACTTTCTCTGCACCGTCTTCCCATGTTCACTTTCTCTACACCGTCTTCCCATGTTCGCTTTTTCTGCACCGTCTTCCCATGTTCGCTTTTTCTGCACCGTCTTCCCATGTTCGCTTTTTCTGCACCGTCTTCCCATGTTCGCTTTCTCTGCACCGTCTTCCCATGTTCACTTTCTCTGCACCGTCTTCCCATGTTCACTTTCTCTGCACCGTCTTCCCATGTTCACTTTCTCTGCACCGTCTTCCCATGTTCACTTTCTCTGCACCGTCTTCCCATGTTCACTTTCTCTGCACCGTCTTCCCATGTTCACTTTCTCTGCACCGTCTTCCCATGTTCACTTTCTCTGCACCGTCTTCCCATGTTCACTTTCTCTGCACCGTCTTCCCATGTTCACTTTCTCTGCACCGTCTTCCCATGTTCACTTTGTCACCTTTTCACACTGCATGTTCTTTGATCTGATATTCAGAGCGCATGTGGTTTGCCAATTACTAGTGCACTGTGATTAACATAGTAATCGTGCCCTGTACAGAGTTGCATGATCTGTTTTTAACCCAATCACAAACGTAGTGCCTGCTGCAGTTTTCCTGCTTTTGTGATAAGGTTAAATGAATGGGAGCGCATGCAAATCGCATAGCAAACTTGGTGCAGTGAGATTAGCTTTGCAATTTCCCATGCAAAATAACTTCTTGCTTTTTATTTTTTCACATCGGTAATTACAATCACACCCCACGATAGCTCCCATAGTTTTGTTGAAAGGCATGTTTGAAAACAAGTGAAAATCACGATTGCAGCACACGATTGTGATTTTCAGTGTGGAAGGGCCTTCATAGCAATGTGTAGCATGCAAACGACCACTGCTAAATGCTTATTTACCAGCATCCATCCTATGCTTCATCATTTTGGTTATCTATTGAATAAAGTTACTAACCGCTTACGGATCAGGCTGTTAAAAATTAAAATCCACATCCTGTTTGGGACTGGTTATACCTTCCAGGGCGTAGATTTCAATTACTGCACCACATGGACCTGCCTCAGCAACTCACTCGCTCTGCTGTCACTAGGACAGCAGAGCTCCGTGAGCTGATCAGGAGCAGATTTCATTGACCTTTTGATCACTGAGCCAATCACATTGGCTCAGAGTGATCACAAGGTCAGGAGCTGACTCGCAGAGCTCTGCTGTCATAGTGACGACAGGGAATGTACATCAGCGACAGGAAAATGGCGTGAACCGAGAGCGAGCGACTGGTCCATGCTGTGTGACTTTGGTAAGCCTTGTTTTTGTGCCAGCAGTCTCTGGTCTTTAAAGGATACATCCAGGGTGTTTAAAAATATGCAGATCTACTTACATGGGGCTTCTTCCAACCCCTGGTAGAGTATGTGTCCTTCGCCACAGCTCCACTCCCATCTGGTGTCCCCTTCGTCATGATGTCTGACGTCGTGCTGTCAGTCCCGTTCCTCCACATACTGGATGATATGCGGAGCTGCACAGGGAGGCTGGAGCGATCGCTGGAACAAGGCTGGGTATGTATATAGCGGATGCATTGTGGAGATTGGGGGGGGGGGGGGGGTGAATCAGGGGTGGGGACTGCTATAACTAGCATCCTTATTATTGGCCACATTGTACAGGAGCCCCTGTGCCTAGCTAACTTATACGGTGGGGCTCCTGTACCTAGGGGAATCCCCTGAGCGGTATGCCAATACTGTCAGGCATACCGCTTTCTGCAAAAAAAAATTTGCCCAACACCGTGTCAGGCATACTGCTCAGGGGGTTAAACACCCCAGATGTATCCTTTAAAGGAGTTATCAGGCAAAAAAAATGAGTTACACTTACCTGGGGCTTCTACCAGCCCCATGCAGCCACCATCCTGTGCCCTCGTAGTCACTTACTGCTGCTCCAGTCCCCTTCCGCCAGCTAGTTTCGTTTTTGCCGACCTCGGGGTCGGTGGGCCACATTGCGTACATTTTTACGCATTCCCGCTGATGCAGGAACAGCAACACATACATTTTTACACGTTGGTGGTTCATGCATTGGACCACTAACGCGTAAAAATTTGTGTTGATGTTTCTGCATCAGCGGGAATACGTAAACATGTATGCAATGCGGCCCGCCGACCCCGAGATCGGCAAAAACAAAACTAGCTGGCGGCGGGGGACTGGAGAAGCAGTGATGAGTGACTACGAGGGCACAGGATGGCTGCATGGGGCTGGTAGAAGCCCCAGGTAAGTGAATTTTTTTGTTTTGTTTTGCCTGATAACTCCTTTAAGGACCTGAGACTGCTGTACTCAAGTGATTAAAGGATACGTCCAGGCATTTAAAAGAAATACAATTCCACTTACCTGGGGCTTCCTCCAGCCCCTGGCAGCCGTCCTGTGCTCTCACCACTGCTCCGGTGGCTCCCGGTGTCCTCCACTGCAGAAGCCGACCTCGCCAAGTCTGCTTCCAGGTCGGCTCCTTGTGCGCTCCACGGCGCGGGTCATGTCGTCTGGCCGACAGCATAAGGATTGTACTGCGCAGGCGCAGAACTACTTCGCCGTGCAGTCCTGATGATGTCGGGCAGACCATGTGACCTGCACAGTGGAGCGCACAAGAAGCTGACCCGGCAAGGTCGGCTTCTGCAACGGAGGACACCGGGAGACATCGGCGAGGGCACAGAATGGCTGCCAGGGGCCGGAGGAAGCTCCAGGTAAGTGGAATTCTATTTTTTAAAATGCCTGGACGTATCCTTTAAAAGATACCCGAAGTGACATGATAGACATGTGTATGTACAGTGCCTAGCACACAAATAACTATGCTGTTCCTTTTTTTCCTTTCTCTGCCTGAAAGAGTTATATCAGGTATGCAAGTGGCTGACTCAGTCCTGGCTCAGACAGGAAGTGACTACAGTGTGACCCGCACTGATAAGAAATTCCAACTATAAAACACTTTCCTAGCAGAAAATGGCTTCTGAGAGCAAGAAGTTAAAAAAGGGGAATTTCTTATCAGTGAGGGTCACACTGTGGTCACTTCCTGTCTGAGTCAGGACTGAGTCAACCACTTACACACCTGATATTTAACTCTTTCAGGCAGAGAAAGAAAAAAAGGAACACAGCATAGGTTTTTGTGTGCTAGGCACTGTACAATGTACATACCCATGTCTATCTCATCATGTCACCTCGGGTATCCTTTAAGGCAGTGCCGCCACTGACTGATACACTGGGGGAAAGTGAGTGAATTGATAGCCACACTTCCCCTCACAACCAGCAGAGGCTGGGTGAAGACATGGTGACACGCCTCCAGAGGCTCTAGTGCAGGTATGTCAAACCAGTCCTACGAGGGCCGAGATCCTCACACATTTTTGATACAGCTCAAATGAATTGATCGGTCTGAATCAGGAAAGGTGTGGTCCATCAGGTAGAACAAATTCCTTTCTTTCTCAGTGAATCCTAAACCCTGGCATGGATCTGGCCCTCCAGGCCTGGAGTTCAACACATGTGCTCTAGTGTGACATGTTCATAATCCCAGGATATTCAGGGCTCGATGTAACGAGAGAAGGATTGGTAGTTTCTAAAACAGGATAAAAATTCCCTTTTTGCATTTGCATAATAAATGTTCTTTATTTGCATGTTTTAATATTGTATTCTGTATATATTGTTCTTCAAAATATATTTACAAGATACATTTTCATTTTCCAGCATTAAGGCTTATAGAAAGAACGTCTTGGCAAAATGTGTAAGTAATAATAGCAAGTGATATATTGTACAGGATTACACAATATGAGACTGTAAGCTCGCTTAGCAGTTCTCTCACTTTTATTACAATTTTGTTTAGTCTGGTACGCTTCAAAGTCTAGCATACCGAATAAACTTGTGTATAAGCCACTTATTTTTTTTTACACCAAAAAGTGGGGGTCACCACTAGTTGCTAACCCTCCCCCCCCCCCTCCAAGTGTGCCAGTCACTGCAGTATATAGTAGAAAGCTGGCAGAAACAGTTGCAGGCCCCTCCCAGCATGTGCAGACTGCTCTCAGTACTGTGTCTGTGACTGCCATGTGCCCACCAGACCGGAGCAGATCCTCTGCGCTATTAGATGGCTGTGTGCTGCTGTGACTGCCCCCTGCCAGTCTATAGCAGACCTTCTGTGTCCAACACCACGTCCCCCAGGGGCCCTCCCGGTCATTAGATGGCTGTGTGCTGCAGACAGGAGAAGAATGTATCATGCGCATCTGCAGAGACCATAGTGATGAGAAACTGCAAGTTACAAGCTATAAAAGGAATCATTGCGGCGCAGATCGGTAAGTAAAATAATGTGCTTACCACATACTGTCGGGATCAACCAACACTAGAGAGTCCTGTGACAGCTGAACTCTCCCAGCAGGGATCCTGAACCATGCTAATTAGTTCCTGATAACACGAGCATAATAATCACTTCACCAATGTAACCGACACATCCGTCAGCTAATGTCTCCCAATACAGACTGGGGCCCATATGCAATTAACTTTTTCTCCTGAGTTCTCTCCTGGGAGAAAATTTTCCATCTTCGATTTAGAATAACTTTTCAGCACTTTGAAATAGAAAAAGTACCAAAAAGTAGGTGAAAAAGTTTCATTAAAATTGAGTATTTTTTGCTTGCTGGTGATTTAAAATACATTTTATTAACAAGTTTTACAATATCACATAGGCGAAAACTATGGAGGAAAAGGTAATTGGATATGGGCCCTAGAGCCATTACATTGTTTCCTTAACTTTTTAATGTCACTGCAGGTGTGCTTTAACCCTTTAGCGTTCACATATAGCAAAGCTAGTTGTGCGCTGCTGGGATGCTTTTTTTCTGCCGCTGGGTAAGTGTGCTTTCTCCAGCCTGGCAGGGTGTGCAGGGAGCTTTCATATTTACCTGTTCCAGGTGGCTGGATTAGTATCTCCTCTTCATCGGCCTATGGTGCTGCACTCCAGGTATACACTTCAGAGTTCCAATCACATGATGTGACGTGATCGTAACAGCGTTGCAGCGCGCCTGGTGATGGAAAACTCTTTTCCATCACCCCTCTTCCACCACTGGGTGGCGCTGCAGTGTCCTGGCAGTGCTGCTGATCTCTTTAGTACACAAATGGGTCTACATCACCAAGATTACTTGAAATAGCCTAACGCCGATCGGCATAAAGTCTTGGGGCGGCAGTTTGCAGGAGATCGTGCACAGGCTGTGCGCACATCTCCTGTTGGTAGGCGGAGCTCTGCCTTCAGTCTCCGAGCGGCAATGACGTGTCTTTCTCAAAAGTACAGCGCTGCGATCTGCGTTGTTACAGGACCCGGTAGCGGCGCAGGAGAAGGCTGAGGATGGCAGCATGGGATTGATTGGTGTGGATGGGGCTGGGGGAAGCCTCAGGTATGTATACAACTTTTATTTTTTACTCAGCTCTGGTACACTTTAAAGGAGAACTAAAATTGGTAATCTGGAAGTAGTCATCTATCACTGACCAGGCTTGCGCATCACAGATTAACCACGAGTAACCACGGTGGTTACTCATGATTCAAATGAGTTTTAATTGAGCCAGCTGAGCGGCTGGATGCGGCAGGGTTAATTACCCCTAGTGTCGCTCTCCACTCAGCGTTTTCAATGAGGGTTGCTCATCCATCCGTGATGCCCTATCACTGACTGACTCTGAAAAATGTGTTAAGTTTCACTCTTTACTACTTTCTGAATCACAGTCCCACAGATGATCTGACTGCTTGTGCTGTAAGCTTGTCGCAGGACTTGCTACAAAACTGCTTTTCTGTGCCCAGAGGACACTTACCGTAAGTCTTGGCTTCTTAAGTGCAAATGTTTGCTCCCCTAAGTGTGTGCGCCTCTCCATAGGTTGTGCAGGCAGATGGGGAACATTTCCTACAGCTGTATAATTAGAATGCAAAACATAATTGTATTCAAATACCCAGAGTAATGCATTTCCTTTTTCTTTATGATCAAAGTTTTCAAAGCTTTTCCTGTTTTGGCATTTTACAATTAGTTTAAAAGTTTAGTTGGCACAGCAGCTCGGAATAGCGAGAGAAACTTGACAGCGCTCTCCTATTAAAGTCTCCAAGCCTATTAAATATTAAAGCACTGTGTGGATATATGAAACCTGCTTAGTTATGGAATGGGTTTCTCACCATTTTAACAAATCTTTGTAAGTATGCATTAACACCTTTTTGGACTTCAGAGTATTCTACTGGGAGTAACAAAAAATGACTAGTTTACTTTTTTCCATGTGGACTGAGCTGAACTGAATGTAGCACACAATGACAAAGGACTGCATTCCACAGAATATGAAACCATTCAGAACAGAGGAGAACTCTGGGGGCTTTCTATGGACACATAAATCCTGTACATTTATCTCTACCCAAACGTTACATCATGTATCCACTGTTATTTAAGCCCTGGGAGTTAGCTAGTGAATGCAGCATTTTTCTAATTTAAAATGCACACTAGTAGAATACATACAACCAGAGGATTTTTTTCTTTTTCACAGTGAGTGTCACAGACCGCAAGGCCGGTCTGTGGGCGGGTCAATTGATCAGAGTCAGAAATCCTCTCACACTGTCATTTTGCTTATCCCGAAGCGTAAACCTGACTTCACAATTTGATTAACTGACTCGCGGAGGGAGTGTTTGGACGCCAAAGGATTCACCACACACACACATACAATTCAAAGATCTGCCACCAAGCGGGTTACACAGCCTGCTACTGTAATTATGCTAATACTTTAAGAACACTCTATTAACCCTTAGCAGTATGCAGGAACCGGGGTCAGATCTGTATATTTGGGCTGGGTTCTCGCATACGGGTTATTAATGTACACTTCTATTAAACATGGTAGTGGTTTCAGGAGAATGGGTATGATTGTGTATGTTCAGCAACAGGTCATAACTGCTAAACTATTTTTTTAAAACGTTTAATAGCAAAAATGCATTACATACAGTTATATACACCAATTAACATATACACACAGAGCTTAAAAATAAAAAGGAATAAAATTGGAAAGTTCTTACTTAGTTATGGCTGAGCAGTCCATTTTAAATGAGCTTTAAAGGGAACCAGAGAGGATGAACTATACATACCTGGGGCTTCCTCCAGCCCCATACGCACGGATTGCTCCCACGCCGCCGTCCTCCGCTGCCTGGATCCGCCGCCACCGGGTCCCGTCATTGCCGCGAGTCGGCAAGTCGGCCGGCGGACGCGGCCAATTCTCCGCATCACAGGGTGCTTTCCCCATACAGATACGCATGTGGCTGCTTACTGCGCAGCCGCATGCGTACATGTATGGAGGGAGCCCCTGTGATGCGGACAATTGGCCGCGTCCGCCGGAAGTGACGGGCCTGGTACTGGCGGATCCAGGAAGCTGAGGACGGCGGCGTGGGAGCGATTCAGGCTTAAAGGGCTGGAAGAAGCCCCAGGTATGTATAAAATCCTTACCTTTTTTCACCCCTCGTTCCTCTCTGGTTCCCTTTAAGAGTCCTTGGGAAATTGCATGCGTCGGTCCTTCTGTGGAACGCATGCTCCAGGCTCTTCTTTAGCAGATGAAATGAGGAAAGACAAGGGCGGACTCTGCTGGCCCCATATTTATACAATCTTAGAATTGGGGCTGTGTTACCTCCAAACTAGGTGGGGGGGGGGGGGGGGGTTATCTCCTGGCAGCAAGGTTGCCACCCCCCAGACTCAGAGCAAGAAAATGTACCAATTATTAATAATCTGTGTGACTCCGCCCCAGATTGGCCCATCGCAAATCCGAGGCTATATTCATAAGCGGCCTGCGACCCTGTATCAAATGAGGCTACACATGCCTATTCTATCACATTCGCTCTACACGGCCGGATAAAGCAGTTTCCCTACTGATTCCTGACAGTTAGAAAATTGTAATTCAGGTGAATGATATAACTGCTTTATGGGTATCAGAAAATGTATTTTTTGTCTTTCTGTGGCAAACCTATTTTGAATTACAAATACATTAAAGTTTCCTTTGTCTGAGTGTAAGGTTTTGGAGGGAGCTCTTATCTGGCCAGTTTGATCTGGCTTTTGGGAGAGAGCTGTGGCAGGAAATGGTCCTCGGCAGGAGGTTGAGCCAGGTGTGAAATTCCTTTCTGACCTCACAGGACATGGGGGGAAGTTACTATACTCTGCTTTTAAGAGAAGAGAGGGAAAAGACATCTATTGTACCTTTACACAGGACTGACAGTAATGGTGCTGAACCATATGAAAATCGTTGGCGATTACGCACGACTTTCCGTAATGTTCACCACAGTGAGTAACTGTGGTGTCCCATGATGCATCACTCCAAAATATGCAAACAATCTCTTTATGCCTCAGGAAGCAAGGCTGGACATCCAAAACCACTGGTGTATAGTGAGCCTGTAGCTAATAAGGCCTTGCATCCTGGGGCATAAAGAGATGATGTGCATATTCAGGAGCGAGGCCCGGTTCACACTAGCGTTAGGTGTGAAAACGGATCTGATTACTGGTTGATTGGATTCGTTTTCACTCAGTTTGCTTTCTGCTGCTTCCTCACATGACCACCCCCACTACCATCTAATACCTCTGTAGTTAGCCATACACAGGTCTATTTCAGGTACAAAGCATGATAGATGCTTTGAAGCAGGTGGAGGAATAGACAGCAACATAACGTTGTACTAAATCAGTCCTTTTTCCTGAAATCTGCTCAAAATGGAGTAGGATGCCCAAAGATTGATTTACCACCTTACACCAGGCCTCTCTTATCCAGTGCATGCATGGCCAGCCAGATTAAGGGCCCATTCACACTACAACTTAACGGAAACAGTGCGGTAAGCGCATCCGCTCAGGGTGTGGTGACCGCTTTCACATTCCACATCCGCTTTGTGTCGACACCCAGCCACCAGTACTGCCACCGCTTCTTCTGCTCATCCTGGAAGTGTACGGCTTCCTGTCAGTTTAAAAAAATAAAAATAAACCCAATGAATGCTGCCTAGCAACAGGGAGGATTCTCATTGGTCCACCATGAACCAATAAAAATTTCTGTTAAAAACCAATGAGGTGTTCCATTGCTTCTGTTGGGCTTGGATCCCATGCAGTTTACCAAACTGCGGCGGTGCATGTGGTGACCAGCCGAGACTGTGTTCATTTCCTCCCGTTGCAATTCCATAATTTGTGACGCGCTTGCAGTCCGGTTGCCTTAAAAGCAGGGCTGTGGAGTCGGAGCAATTTTGGATACCTGGAGTCGGGAAAAAATGCACCGACTCCTAATGAATGTAAACTGTAACTAAAATAGACAATATGATAAAATGTTCTATTTCTCAGATAATAGTCATCATAAATCATTTACTGGTGTATATATATATATATATATATATATATATATTATATACAGTAATAGCTTTGCTTAGGCCACAAAAATGAAATCAACCAATTAAAAAGTTGCTTGTGCTGCAGTCCCTGTATTTTTAAAGTCCTATATATATCTGATTGTGACTGTATATAGGATGTGTACACAGGAATCTCTTATATATGTTACGGCCAGAACCCAAAGTTTGGCCACTTCGCATTGTGGCTGGTCAATGTGCGAAGTGGCCACGGCGCTGCAGCCAATGTCTGAAATGAGCCGAATCCGGGCAGCTCTGATAATTTTTCCTGGCGCTGGCTCCACCCCCCACCTCCCTGCTATCGGCTTTCAGTCAGCTGGAGACACACGAGTCTCCCACTTACCCCTCCCCCGAGCGCTGAAGACATTGCTTCTGTCAGCCACCCACTGCAGGGACGAACGAATTTCTGCTTTCCTGCCTCTGCCTTCAGCACTGGGGAAAGTGATCGGAGCCGACAGGATTCAGCTCATTTCGGACAGAGGCCGCACCGCCGCGGCCACTTCGCACATTGACCAGCCAGAACCTGAAGTGGCCAAACTTCGGGTTCGGGTCGTAACATATATACTAAATATCATCTATGCTGTAAGAATAAAGCCTGATGTGTAGCTGTGTCACTAATAGAGATGGTCAATGAGATGGAAAGAATTCTGCGCTGATGCTGGTTTATGCAAATGTATGCACTCCTTTTGCTCATGAAATCAAATAATTTGATATGTTGGTAAATTTTGGTGACTATGAATAAAAGGGTACCTGAGACGGATGCAAAGAAAAGTTTTATACATACCTGGGGCTTCCTTCAGTCCCTCGCTGTCGTCGTCCTCCACCTGGATCTTCTGCTACGAGTCCCGGTAATTCAGCCAGTCAGCACAGTCCGGCCATGTGCCACTTCCACAGCCAGGAGCATTCTGCACCTGTGCAATAGTGCTGCGTAGGTGTAGTACATTCCTGGTGGAGTGTGTGCATGCGCACTACACCAGATGGGCTCAAGTACCTGGACCCATAGCAGAAGAACCAAGTGGCAGAGGACAGCGAGGGACTGATTAGCCTGAAGGGGCAGGAGGAAGCCCCAGGTACGTACAAAACTTTTCTGTCTCAGGTTTACTTTAACCTCCTTGGCGGTACGCAGTTTGAGGCTGCATCCGCGGGAGGGATTTTTTGAATAAAAGTTGTTTGAAACTTCATAGCTAGCACTAGGCTAGCTACCTGTGTCCCCCGGTACCTATCTGCTCCCCCCCCCCCAATCGCCGCCGGCAACACTCACCCGTCCGCGATCCTGCGAGAGCCACAGCTTCCCAATTAGCTTCAGTAGTCACTATGGCGACGATCGGACATGACATCATGCGCAGTCCCAAACCTCCCCATAGTGAAGCCTGGAGCTGATTGGGTGGCTGCGCCATCGCGGGATCCCTGGGGGGTATGTATTGCTGCAGGGATCGGGAGGGGGGGGGGGTGAGAACAGGTAGCTAGCCAAGTGCTGGCCGAAGACTATTGCACAAATTTTATTTAAAAACAAAAAAATCCTGGGGCCATGCAATCCCCTGCGGCGGCTAAGTTACACAGTCGTACTATACTCTACATATGCCCTCCCCATAGAGCTGCAGGGAATCCACAGAGTGTTGTGCACATTGAACACAGAGGTGTTGTCTATCACCCAAAAACCTGGTTCAGATTGTACACAAAGAATGTGTAATAGAGGAAGAATCCCATCATTCCACTGCAGAGTACTTGCACCTCATTTACATGTACCCACAGTTACATTGCCTAGGGCCTTATAGGATGTTCTTTTTTCCTGTCTGTACCTTCTACAAGTATTCTTACCAAGGACAAGTTTTAGTCTATGACTAAAAGTATTAAGAGGCAGAAGATCAGCCAAATAGCCAGGTAACTGATATTGTTTAAAATAAATATGGCAGCCTCCTCCATATCCCTCTCACTTCAGTCGTCTTTTAAAATTCCTAAGCGTTGGCAGTTAGATGCATTTTATGTTACATACTTTCAATCAAAAAGATTAAGATGCAAATTAGAGGAGTCGGAGTTGGTGGATTTTTGTACTGACTCCACAGCCCTGATAAAAAGACAGCAGGTCGGAACTTCACATTTTCCGTCCCCTTCCTTGTATTCTCCACCTGTCTTTTGCTTAACAGTGTTAACACATTCTATTACTAAGGTAGGATATATTTACAGTCTGGTTTTACATTAATTTCTGTTGGGGAATGGGCAGTTAAATAATTATTGTAGAACTTAAATAGTTTCTCTTTACAGTATGGAGGTGACATCACAAGAAAGATGAAGCTCCTCAAGAAGCAAGCTGAAGGAAAGAAGAAAATGAGAAGAATTGGCAATATAGATGTGCCTAAAGATGCATTCATCAATGTCTTAAAAAGACAACCAGACAAGTGACATGGAATGGTCAAATCCTATGTAATCCACAGTATCTTCTAGAGAGAAGTCTATATCAGTCCACTCTTCCCACTAAGATTTTTTTAATGCATATGTGTAATGAAGGATGGGAAATATTATGGAGGGACTGTATAAAAAAAAAAACCTTAATTTATGGGATTCACTATATGTATTTTTGTTATAATTTTTGTAATAAAACTTGAAAAATGTGACCTGTCTATATAACTAAAAGTTATGATTATGCACGGAGTGGGAAACACTGAGGCCAGTTGACAAGCAGCTAATTGAACAGCCGGTCAAGCCCCCTGCACCCGTCCTGTGCCCTCGTCGATGCTCCGGTCCCCCGCCCCAGCTTGGTTTCGCTTTTGGTCGGCATGCCAATGCGCCTGCGCGGCCCTGGTCACACGCATCCTTGTTCGCGGTCCTGTCAAGAGTGTCCTGCGCAGGCCCGCCAACGAAAACTAAACAGACGCGGCGGGGGACTGGAGCATCATCGAGGGCACAGGATGGATGCAGGGGGCTTGGGGAAGCCCCACGTAAGTGAAACTTTTTTTTTTTTTTTTTTTTGGAACTCAGTAAAGGGTCCCTTTAAGTCTCTTGTGCTTGACGGGCAGTTCAGACTGCTGGCCACACATGCCTTTTGGCTGCAATTAGATGCAGCTGGAGGCAACATCAACACCATAGTATCTGGTTTGACACGCAGTGTCCAAAAACTTTCATGTTTCGCCTGAGATGGCAACCGCTGTGCTCAGATATACCTTCATTGGGGAGGCTGTCTGTCCACTAGCAAGCGCCCAGCCAGAGAACGGGAGCAGCTGATAAGCAGTGAATTCACCGCCTTCAGATGCTCATGAAAAAAAAGCCTTTTAATCAGCAGGACAATTTTCACATTTGAGAGTCAAATGCGAGGGACAAATTGTCTGTGCCATAAAACACAAGTTGGAAAACCTACTGCCCACAAAGATAACAGGCACCAGGCAAGACTGCAGTGTTTTTCAATCCTGTCCTTGTGACTCCCCAATAGTGCATGTTTTGCAGGCAACCTGACCTATGTGCAGATGGCCCAATTAGTGTTTCAGCTAGGTGGATTCCATGTAGCTGAAACACTAATTACCCCACCTGTGCCTAGGTGAGGCTGCCTGCAAAATATGCACCGCTGGCGAGTCACGAGGACAGGTTGGACGAGAAACACTGACTTAGGGCTGGTGCACACCACGCGTTTTTTGGTAGCGTTTTCAAAACAGCTGCCCCCTGTGAAACCGCTTCACTAATGTATCTCAATGGGATGGTGCACACCAGCGGTTTGAGGTTTTAAGCAAACCGCAAACGTGGCTCCTGCAGCATTTTGCAGTTTGCAGATGCGTTTCTGCCTCAATGTAAAGTATAGGAAAAGCTCAAACCGCTCTGAAAAACACCAGATCAGAGTGGTTTTCCAGGCATTTGTTACAGTAGCTGTTCAGTAACAGCTTTACTGTAACAGTATATGAAATCTGCTACACAAAAACACTCCAAAAAACGTTAGGCATGTTTAGAAAACCTCTCCAACATGCCTAGAATTGCTCTGAAATCTGCTTCAAAAACCTCTGGCATTTTGCAGATCTGCTAGAGGTTTTTGGTGTGCACTAGGCCTTAGGCCTCTTTTTCACAGACTGTTGATAGGCAGTGAAATGCCTCTCAAACTCTGACAACTGCTTGCTGCTGTCTGGTACCTGCTTGCTGAGCACACAGCTCAACAGTCTGTGGAAAATAAGCCTTTAAGAGAACCCGAGGTGGGTTTGTGAAATTAATATTAGGCACATTCTGCATACTATCACCAGCCTCTGTCCTTTTATTCTGCCTCCAGCCACCCCCCCCCCATTCTAAAAACCGCCAGGCTAGTGACACACAGATTGTCACTAGTCAGCCGTTTACCTTCAGGCTGCCACTCACCATCCCTCCCCCACCTCCTGTATAGCGTGGCTCCCCACCTCTGTCCCTTCCCTCCCCACCTCTGTAAGCTTCCTCCAATCGGCTTACAGAGGCGGGGAGGGAAGGGACACAAGCGAGGAGCTACACTATACAGGAGGCTGGTGAGTGGCCGATTAGTCAAGAGGAGTATATTGGATAACTGGACTCTTATACAGGCAGACCCTATGCTATCTAGGGTATTCCCCACCCCCCAGTCCTTTGTGTATAGAAAGGGTAAGAGCATCAGAGATATGCTGGTAAGAGCTGATGTGAAGCAGTCTACACCATCGAGAGACACTTTTTTATCAAAAAAACTGGGGACATTTCCATGTCTCAGCTGTCAGAACTGCTCTAGTATTATTAAAGGAGACCATGTATGTCATCCCATGAGAGGAACAAAGATCAAGGTGAACGGTAAATTCTCTTGTGTTACCACCAATGCAATATATTTTTTGAAGTGCCCGTGTGGCATAGGCTATGTAGGACAGACTTCACGGGAAGTACGTGTAAGAATTAATGAACACCGTAGCAACATCAGATTATATAGGAAGTATATTGATAACCCTGATAAGAAAATTGACTCTCCCGTAGGTAAACATTTCTACGAGTGTGATCACACAGTGAGTGACTTGCGCTGGTGTGTTTTGGAGAAAGTGTTTACGGCTGCTAATGGGGATGCACAGACCACTTTATTAAGACGTGAAAGCAGATGGATTGATAAGCTAAGTACTCTCACCCCCAATGGACTTAATGATGATTTTAGCTTAAGATGTTTTTTGTGATACTTTTTGTATTGAATTTTGTACAATGTACTGTTGCTTTAAATTATTGGCCATGTTTTCCTCTCCCTCCTTCCTTTAAGTTATTGTGCCCGCCCATTTTTTTGGGTGTGTTTTTTAAGCTGGTCTATATATGTGTGAGCATTTGTTATATTTGGTAACACTTGACAAAGGCCTTGTGCCGAAACGTTGTGTGCTTTCTGCTGCTATGGAATAAAGAGATTTTCTGCTATAACTGCTATAATCCAGGTTGAGACCCAGTCCTTCCTTCTCTTCTGGGCTGGTGAGTGGCAGCCTGAAGGTAAACAGCAGACTAGTGGCAATCTGTGTGTCACTAGCCTGGGGTTTTTTATAATGGGGGACAGCAGAGCACGGAAGCTGGTGACTGCAGAATGTGCCTCTGTGTCCTAATATTGATTTCACAAACCCACCTCGGGTTCTCTTTAATGTAACTTCCTTATTTCATAGGTTAGATTTAAAATGGATACAGATTCACTGTACAAGTAGTCCCGACTACAAACCCGACATACCAACGACCCACCAATCCGTCGTAATGATATCAAAGTCGGGGACTACCTCTTCTGCAGTCTCCCAGCCCCATTCCTTTAGCAGAGTAGGTGCAGTGGAAGCCACAGCATCTCACGTGGTCCATGGGCACCTGCAGAGATGTCCTTTAGCTAGCTTCTCTTGTGTCATGTGATGAGGAGAAGGTGCCATTACAGGGTCAGTGAAGGGAGAGAGGATGTTGCTGCTCGCTGCTGGAGCCCATGGACCAGGTGCAATACACACTGTGGCTTCCACTGCGCCTGCTCTGCTTAAGGTGCCGGGCTGGAGGAGAGCAGGATGCACTGGAGAATAAGAGGCACAGCGGGACATGAGAGAGACTGGGAGGCATAGGAGGATGAAGGGGAATATAAAGTAGACACGAGGAAGACCACAGAAACAGAGCTGGAGTCACGAGAACAGGTGTCACAAAGGGAAACACTGGAGGCACAGCGTTCAGCCGTATGGACAGATTCAGGTTGAGAACAAACCTCCAGTTCCTATCTCTTTCGTTAACTACCTGTATGCAATATCAGGCATGAAGGGACAGATGTCTCACAGGACATTTCTGCTAGATAGTTAAAAGACAGATGTAAAGAAACCATCACAAATGCGACTATATTACTCAACTTTGTTTATTCAATAAGGCAACTGCATTTCATTTTCTTTAGAAAGAACTAAAGGGAAAATTCATGTAAATGGTATATTTTCACCAAAACATAAAAAAATGTAACAAAAATGTAACCATCAAAAGCTGAATACGGCAAAAAGCAGAGTGACAGCCAATGGAGTGTATGCCTTTGTGGTTAGCCAGAGCTAAACTAGGCGTTCTATGAATGCCTGCATGTCTGTGCAGGTAACACTATTTACAGTATAGCCTCGTTATAGTAAACTCCAAGGAACCAGGCAAAGTGGTTCACTATAGCAGAAATTGTCATACTCAAGCACAGTGCTCAGAATGCAGGGATTTGCATGCAATAGCTTGCACAGGAAGCATAGGTCTCACCAGATAATGCAGGTACAGTACGTATAGTGTGCTAGTCTGTCCACATTGCTGTGCAGTATGGATATTGCTGTAGAGTTGCAGCCATGCACACGTCACAGAAGACAGGCAATTCCCTTAGTACTCAGGCAGCAGCTTACACAGGAAGCATAGGTCTTGCTGGCTGATGCTTTTGAGGTAATCCACGCAGGCCCAGAGTAGTGTACAGCAAGCTACAATATGCCACCAGCCCGTCCACAGCTTATGGGTCTCTGAGTGATGCATGACATGTGCCCGCCCACTTTCCACTATTGCCAGATACAGAATACTGCAGGGGCCATAAAACAGGTTTCCTATAACAGAAGTTTTATATCCGGGTTTCCTATACAAGGCGTTACTCCAATATTCTTATAATGGGGTGTCACGGGGACCTGGACACTTAGTTAAAGTGAGTCTGAAGCCTAAGAAAAAAAATAGATACGTAAGGAGAGGAAAGGCTCTGAGTCCCATAGAGCCTCCCCGTTCCTCTTCTGGTCCCCTCCTTCCATCATTCTCTCCCGTTAGCAGTGTCTAACTGATGAGTCAGAGACTGCTCTCTGCTGCTGCTGCAAGAGGCTTTGAAAGTCTCTGGGACCCTTTGTGCTCCTGAAGCCGGCCGCTCCGTAGTGCACAGGTGTGAGCATGCATTCCCGCACATGCGCAGTATGGAGCCACACATCATCTGAAGCACTCGGGGTCCCAAAGACTTCCAAAGCCTCCCACAGCAGGGGATTTGAATTGGGAGGCCAGTGTTGGAACTAGCAGACTAAGAGTAACAGGAAGGCTGTATAGGACCCAGAGACTTCCCTCTCCTTAGGTGAGCATCTGTTTTTTTTATTATGATTCAGACTCCAATTAGCTACACCAGAAGTTTTACTATATCAGAGTTTACTAGAACGAGATTATACTGTATAAACATGTTTTTATAGCAGCTAACGGTCATGTCAATAGGCAGCAATATATTCACATTGTATCATAAAAGGCAACATATAATAACCAAGCACACCTCTCTGTCCAGGTAAACAAGGTACATGTTTGTGTAGCCTGAAACATTTCACAATATGGAATGTTACATGACTGAAGCAGAGACTGGACCTTAATATACAGTACATTTATGCTTCCGGAGACCAGGTTGCATAGCCACTTGTGCATGAACTGTATCCGCACATCTCCCCTCCCATCCGGAGCAGGTGAAGGTCAGTTCTTCATGCTAAGCAGCGGCTCCACCAGCTTATTATGCACATGCATTAAACCTTAGGAAAGAAAAAAAAAGAGGGAGGTGCGTCACTTAATTGCTGCCCCGGTTTCTCCCATTGAAGATACCAAAGAACTTAAAACATTTCTAAGGGAATTTACAGGGGCGCACAGCAAACAAGCATTTCTTTGTTGGACTGTAACCAAGTTTAAACGTTTCCATAGATATCATCTTAGTCCAGACTCTAAGGCCTCGTTCCCACTGCGTTGCACTCGCGCTTGCATTTTATTTTTGGCGCAATTTTTATTTCCGATTCCCAGCGCTTGGGTGGGCGTTGCGTTTTTGTGAAAAGCACTTTTCTAAGCGCTTTTCCTGAGCGTTTTTTTAATTCTCTCTTTGACCTGGAAAAGAATAAATACAATGTATTTATCATAAAAAATGCGACCGCAATCGATGTGCAAAGCAATTTTGTGAACATTTTGCGGTTTTCCTATACCTTCCATTGAGGCGGAATCGCCTTAAAAATGGTACAGGCAGCGCTTTTCTAAGTGGATCGGAAACAAACCGTTCAGATGTGAACTTTCTTCTTATAGGGAATCTATGCACAAGCGCTTTCAGGGAGATTTTGAAAAAGTCGCCAGCGCTTAAAAACACAAACGCCTCCAGTGTGAACGAGCTCTTACAGGGACAATGTCGTGAGAGCGACTTGCAGGCTGCCATTTTTATTTACTTTACTAGAACCACTATAACGAAAAAGTAAGCAGTTAAAAACTGATAAGTTTTGGACTAGTCCATCTCCTCACTGGGGATTCTCAGGGTTAACTATTTTCAAAAGCATTTCCTGAATGCCAGTTGCTAAGTCTCAAGGTGGGTACACACGTCAGATAAAAGTCTTTGGAAAATGAAAGATCACAGACCAATTTTACCCTCTTCCATGTAGAATGAGAGCCATACCCACACAGTCTATTCTATGGAGCTGAACTCCCCATCAGACAGAAATCTTTGCAAGATTCTGCATACAAAGATGCTGTACACATGCAACAGATCAGTATCTGGAAAAGATCAGTATCTGCAAAAGATCCATTCCTGCAAAATGCATTCAAAGCCTATGATATCTGCAGATCTCATACACACCTTGTTTAACAGACATTCATCTGCAGATCAGACAATTATCTGCAGATCTGAAGATCATACCTGGTGGATCTGATCTGCAGATAATTGTCCGTTAAACAAGGTGTGTATGAGATCTGCAGATCTCATAGACTTTGAATGCATTTTGCAGGATGGATCTTTTGCAGCAACTGATCTTTTGCAGATACTGATATGTTGCATGTGTACAGCATCTTTGTGTGCAGAATCTTGCAAAGATTTTGATGGGGAGTTCAGCTCCATAGAATAGACTGTGTAGAGTAAGGCTCTCATACTACATGGAAGGGGGCAAAATTGGTCTGTGATCTTTCATTTTCCAAAGACTTTTATCTGACGTGTGTACCCACCTTAAGTGCCAAAATAGTAGTAAGGCCTCGGTCACACTGCAAGAGCTTTTTAAGCCCTGGTGATTTGAAAAGCTCTTGCTAATGCAATGCTATGGGTGATTTTTAGAAAATCACATGGCTTAAGTGGGAACACAAAACATTGCATTATATTAGCAAGACTTTTAGAATCACAAGCGCTTAGAAAAATATATTGCGGTGTGAACCAGGCCTTAGATACCAGCCAGCCTCCCTACTCACTTGCACTCTATTTTGGCAGTTGGACGGACCAACTTCTGCCATTCAGGGACTGCTTTTGAAAAAGTTAACCCCAACAATCCCCATGAGGAGTTGGACTATTCCAAAACCTGTTGGTTTTGTCAGATTGTAATTGCTTTTTTTTTTTTTTTTTTTTTTTTTTTCTTTTTGCTGTAAAATTTTCCTGAAAGTCACACAGTTGAAAGAAGTATGCAGCTCATATGGCCGGACTAGGAAGGGTTCACACTTATTGCAAAAAAAAAAAAAAAAGCTTTCTGCATGCACAATTCTACGCCACATTTTTTTTCTTTGAGATGAACGTTTGTGTGCAATTTAGCGATTTCTATATGCTTTTAAATGCAAAAGCTCACATTGCAATTTTTCTGTGAATACCAGTGAAGTTAATTGCATGTCTTTTTAATGGAAATTAAACTTCCAAATAGCATGTTTGCCATCCAAATTGTGAATGCAAATTGGCATATGAATTGAAATACAAGGCAATTGTTTTAGGCTGCTTTCGCATATGGTGCGGTGCAACAGTCCAGCTGCAGGAGAGCCCGGAGCAGGACAATCGCACTGCACATATTATGTCGGCAGAGTATGACCAATCGGCGCATGCGCGCTGCACCGCTACACAACAATCTAGATACCGGTAGTCGCGGTGTCATAGACTCCAATGCAAATTGCCAACTATGTGGTACCACTCGTACTGCTCAACAACGCACTGCAGAGTCTGCGTCGTTGGAACCACATCCACCGCATTGCGTCGGTAGTGTGGCCAGTCTCAGAGACAAATGGCCACTCTGCGGGAGAGCGTACCGTGGTGCAGCAGATGTGAAAGGCGCCCAAAAGGAAACAAGGTATCCTTTACCACAGGGTCCCTTTAATCTTGTCAATGATTTAAAGAAAACCTGAACTGAAAATTAAAATTCAAAATAAAAATACAAAAGTCATACTTGCCTCCCGTGTAGTCTACTCCTCAATCTCTTTCTCCTCTCTCGCATCCTATTTGTCCACTATGACCAAGGGAATTCTCCATCCATTTTGGAAATGGCCATTACCCCATAACAGCTTCCTGCTCAGCGCACTGTTAACTGTAACATCGCCCAGTTGAGCCATAGGGAAACATGGACATTACCGGGCACATCAGTTGTCCACTCATCTATAACTGACAGCAACTGATATATTTCAGTTCTGACAAAATGTTGTCGGAATTTGAAGGGATTATTGTCAGAAGAAAATGGTGAGCTTCTGAGAGGAACTGAGGCAAGGTAACTATTTAAGGCTGCTTACACACCAAGACGTTACAGGCGCACGTTAGTGCGCCTGTAACGCTCCCAACGCACAGCAATGTAACACAAGTGGGCTGTTCACACAGCCCACGTTGCGTTACATGTAACGCTGCTAGTTCTCCGGAAAGTGCAGCATGCTACGGCGTTAGAGCGGCTATAGCCGCGTTAGACTGTTTGCACATGCGCAGTGGGGGGCGGAGAGGAGGCGGGGAGAGCCAGCTACAGTAGCCACGCACATGGCTACTTAATATGCACTGCACTGGCGGCCGCTGATTGGCCGGCGGGACCACGTGATGCGGAGTGTCTCGCTCTGCATCACGTGGTCCCGCTGGCCAATCAGCGCCACTCTGGGAGACCTTATAGGAATCGAGCCGCCTAACGCGACTCACTCTACCGTCCTCACTTGCAGCACCATACGTTGTGTTAGGTGCACGTTATGCGACCTTAACGTAGCACCTAACGCAACGTCTTGGTGTGCAAGTAGCCTCAATGTTCATTTGAAGTTACCTCATGTGTTTATTTTAAATAATTTTACTCAGTACAGGTTCCCTTTAATGCAACCTTTTTAAACAATAAATGTTAACACTTTTTTTATTCCCCGAAAGAATTTAAAGCAGTTGTTGTTTGAATGATTGTTCTGAATTGATTGATTTGATGCAATCAAATTTTTTCAGCTTTAAAGCCCCATCTACATGATACGATTCTTTGTGCGATTTGATTACGACGTGTCCGATCGGGATTAGATTTGATTCAATTTGATTTGCCATTGTTTTGCAATGGCAAATCGAACTGAATCGACTACCGAACGGACATGTCGGATTTAATCAGATCGTAAATACAATCGTAATCGAATCGCACAAAGAATAGGATCATGTAGATGGGGCTTAAGATCAGGGCTGTGGAGTCGGAGTCGGGAGTCGGATGATTTTTGTACAAAATCCACAGCCCTATTAAGTATCAGACTGAGGAGTCGGAGTTAGGGCCATTTTGGGTACCCGGAGTCGGAGTCGTAGTTTCATAAACTGAGGAGTCGGAGTCGGAAGATTTTTGTACCGACTCCACAGCCCTGCTTTAAGGTAGCCACTAACGGTCCGATTTCTAGCGAAAATCTGTTCGAGCGATCAGAAATTCTGATCGAAAGTGAAATATTGTAATAAATCGTTCACTACACCATCAACGAACCAATCTTTACTTCCTATCACAACCAACAAGAAAATCCAAATTTTGGTTTGACGAAAATTCATTCGGGCGACATTTTTTTCACTCGTTCATAATCGATTGTGTCCACCAATGGAGATTATTTGCAACCAATCCGATCAGAATTTCTGATCGCTCGAACGATTTTTTGCTAGAAATTGGACCGTTAGTGGCCACCTTTAGATTCAATAAAACTATTAGATTTGATCCTCCTCAGCTAGATTTCACACAGATAAAATTATTATAACCGGTTATAACAGGTCATCAAGTGATGACAGAGTGATTTCACAGGACAGGAGCGTGCTTGCTCCCCCCGCGTCTCCAATCAGCGAGCGCGCTTCTGTCTGTGACATCACTGCACGGCCACAGGGGAGCAGAGCGGACATACGGCGCATGTGCAGTATGTCCGGGATTGGAGTCACCGAGGAGAACGGGATTAAGCAGAGGGGAACGGCGAGTGAAAAAAGGCAACATGAGCGAGGCACAGTAAGTATTTTATTATGCCCCCCTACCCACTGCACCTTCACTTTTAGTAGGTGTCCTTTAATAGGTGCCGGCTTACTGCACAGGAAGAGCCAAGATTTGAACCCAGGTCTCGTTTGTCAGAGGCAGGAGGCATTATCTAGCTAGCCACTCAAATCAAGGCAAACAGAAGCCCTGGTAACACCAGAGAATTATTCTACAGACATGAAACACATTTACATCCATGGGAAGTACAGATTGGTTGTTACAGCATCTCTATCTCATACACACCTTTAAAATACTTGACAGTCTTAACTCTAAGTTCTAATGTAGCATCTTCATCGCAGACAAATATAGTGTGGGGATGCTGCTGGAAAGCGGACACTGTCCACATGTGATTCACACCTTCTTCTATGGCTTTGTACAAGGCAAATGCTTTATGTGCACCGGTAATGAGGATCATCACCTGCCAACATGAAGAATACAAGTGGAAATGTAACATAGTGGTAGACTAAATTCAGAATTCAAAATGTCACTGCTGTATTAAATTAACCAAAAGCAATTTTCGCTTTAACACAATTACAATTAATACAGATAAACCTAGCGTGGTTCCAGGGGTACATTCAAAAAAGGCACAGGGGATTGCCGCAAGGAGAATATCAGTATAATAACCATTATACTGCTTAATTGCATTTGTAAAATATGTGTTTTCTTTACCAACATTCTACTATGACTTAATCTAACCCTTCTCTCACATAATAATCCGATCATTTGTATAGCGCTTTTCTCCTTTCGGACTCAAAGCGCTCAAGAGCTGCAGCCACTGGGACGCGCTCAGGAGGCCACCATGCAGTGTTAGGGAGTCTTGCCTTGAACTCCTTACTGAATAGGTACTTGACTTAGCCAGGATTTGAACCCTGGTCTCCCATGTCAAAGGCAGAGCCCTTAACCAGTACACTATCCAGCCACTACCACATAGAACCCTCCTTCTACCGATCCCTAACCCTTAACAACCCTCTGGTGGTGCCTAACCATTACCCCCCCTTCACCCCTGTATTATTATTATTATTTTTTTTTTTTATTTATATAGCGCCAACATCTTCCGTAGCGCTGTACATAGTACAAACAAATAATGGGGAACAAATATACATAAGAAATACAAGACACTGTACAGTCATGACATTGAATAGAATAAATACAGATACATACATAGTTGATATGTAGTTGGTACATATACATATGTTAAAATTACAGCAGTATGAGAAACACTAGGAGGAGGTCCCTGCCCTTGCGGGCTTACAATCTAGAGGGTAGTGGGGAGGAAACAAAGGGGAAGGAAACACCAGGATTAGTGGGTGAGCCAGTGTGCCTTCAGTGCTGCCTATAGCAAATTATAGGCTTTTCTGAACAGGTGTGTTTTCAGAGTACGTTTGAAGGTTTCCAGACTCGTGGCATGACGAACCGGCTGAGGGAGAGAGTTCCAAAGGAGAGGGACCGCCCGTGAGAAGTCTTGGATGCGAGAGTGAGAGGAGGTGACTAGGCTGGAGGACAAAAGGGTCTCCTGTGAGGAACGGAGGGTCCGAGCGGGGAGGTATCTGGAGATTAAAGAGGAAATGTATGGAGGCGACAGCTTGTGTAGAGCTTTGTATGCAAGTGGTGGTGGTGTGGTTAAGGGTTAGTTGTAGCAACTAACCCTTAACACCCCCCCCCCCCCCCCCCCCCAAAATCAAGATTAGCAACAAAAAAGTGGCATTTGGATATCCAAGTCTACCTACTATGCAAATTGCAGCTATTGTAGCTGCAATTTGCATAGCGGATAGTCCCCAATGCCCTCTATTTTCTCACTAGCCTCGGGCAACCAAATGCCACTTTTTTGTGGTTAATCGTGAGGAGAATGTCTGTTTTAACTTAAACATGTGAACTTTTGAGCTGAAGCTGTTGCAGAAAGGAACGAAATGAGGTTGGATTTCAGAAGGTTGCTATCAAACAGTTGAAAAGTTGTTTGTAAAAGCAGAAGAATAAAGGTAAGATCATGCATGTCCACCCCTGTGCATCATAAGTCCACTGTGATATACCAAAGAATGAGGTAAGGGTAAGACATTTATGTGGCTGTATAATGAATGGAACTTGAGATGCTGATGTCACCCAATAGGATTGTAGGGATGCCTATGGACAGCAAGTCAGGTTTGAGTGCGATTAGACTGAAGAAACAGCACACAAGTCTGGGAGACAAGACAAGACACAGAACATTTATATTGTGCTTTTCTCCTGCAGGACTCAATGCAAGATGGCTGAGGCCAGAGACTCACTTCAAACAGTTGGACAATAGTTCATTTAAACCAATAACGATTGGTTCCATGTCACTTTTTTATAGCACCGTACATTTTCATATTCCTGATGTGGGGATTGATGCGCAAACTGCAGTAATATTGCTCTGCCCAGACCGTTACTACCAGCAGTGTATTGGAAGTTACGATATTAAAGGGACCTGTAGATTCACGCAAGATTGTAGTGGATGCTTGCTTTCCCTTATGAAACAATGAAGGTCAATATGAAGAAAATTAACAAAAGAAGAAAACCCGTATAGTCTTTGGGGAGTATGAAGCTGCAGCACCATACTCAGTCCGTGCTGCAGAAGATGCTCCGTGCTGCAGATGATGCGGATCTCCTACAGGGAAAGAGACAAGATGTTACCTGCTTCACAGCTAAGCTAAGCCCAGTGTGAGCATATCTATGGTAAAAAGTGTTAGCAACACACGTTTAGTGTAGCAATGAGTACCATGTGTCGCTGTTGACAGTATAACTCGCATTACACTGTTGCAGATAATCATGGTAATGTTGCTATGTGCTGTCTGTGCACAGCAATAATCATCACAATTTTCTGTATCAACCCCATGGTGAGAAATACCAACACAGATTAATGCACAGTGTAGAAAAAGCCCATTAAAATTACTAGTATAGGAGATTAAACAAGTCTGGGAGACCTTTAGGTACTTACGTATTATCCCGTCTGAAGAGTGTGGCAGTTCCATGTTTAAAGTTTTGTTTGCTCCACTACCAAGATGTAACCCTTTTTGAAAATCTGAAAGGCCTGGCTTTCCTTTACACCAGGTCCCGTGAATGTTTCGTGGCCAAGTTAAAGGGTTTTGAAGGAGGGGTGTCCCTTGCATCTTTGCTGCACAAAGCGTGATTGCAGAAGCACCGGACAAAACCAACACGGATGATCAGCAGCACCCCTGGGAGGTTGTCTTCTGTCGCAGGGGTCTCATTACAGAAGACGAAGGAGCAGGCAAACTATATTCCCTCTCTCTGTGTTACTGGCTGGGGCTGGAGACTATTAAGATGAAGGAGCAGCCCAGCTATACAACCTCTTCACCTATCAAGATGCAGGGGACACCCCTCCTTCAAAACACTTTAACGTGGCAACAGAGCATTACACTGACACGGGAGGTCAATGGCGTAATGGAAAGCCAGGACTGTCAGCTTTTCAAAAAGGGTTAAATCTTGGAAGTGGAGCAAACAGAACTTAAACAAGGAACTGACAAACTCTTCAGACGGTATAATACTTAAGTACCGACATTTATAAAGAGCACCCAGATGGTTTCCAGGTAGGAATATTACTATAACAGTATACAAGTGATCTATAAAAATGACAAAATAGTGTAGCATAAAAAGTTAAGCAAATTATTAGCTTAGTTGCAATAAATAGAATTTAAATGACATCATAGCACCGGTACCTCTTTGGCATCCATCACTGTTCCAACACCAACTGTCAGGGCCATTGTCGGCACTTTAGATAGATTCCCATCAAAATATTTAGCATTTGCCAAAATGGTGTCCATTGCCAAAGTCTTTAACCTTGTCCTTGATACCAAACTGGAACCAGGCTCATTAAAGGCAATATGGCCATCAGGACCAATACCTAAAAAGTGGATTAGCAAAGTACTTCAATAAGCCATACAGATGGATAGAAGGATATACATTCCTGTGCAAAAGAATCATGGGAATCATGGAATGTGTGACATGTATACCACTTCATGAATCAACAAACAAAAACAGAAAATCCGTATTTGATGAGGGAGGTGTAGCTGTAACTACTTTTTCTCATTCCAATAGTAACTACATGGCAGAGGACACAGCAATAGCTGAACAGATATTTTGGTTTAGGTAGTTGAATCGTGTACATGAAAAAGAGGCATGGGAAAATTTGGGCATCCAATTTCGGCAAGTAGAATATTGGTAAAAGTAATATTCTACATTCTGAAAGTGTAAATTACGATAGTAAAATATTACCGATATTTTACTACAACTAAGCCTAATCCTATTCTTACACTGAACCCTCCCCACTACACATGGCAAACCTTAATCATCCCCCACCGCTAACCTTAACCACCCCTTTTCCCACCACAAAAAATAAAATCTAAATGCAACAAGGATAAAAAAAAAAAGAAAAAAGAAAAAAAAAAAAAAAGAAAGAAAGATAACTATAAATAAAACCCTCAAAAACAAAAACACAAGAGCCAGTTTTGGTTATACTATGTGTTATTAGGAACTTGAGCTCAGCGTGAACTAAAATAATTAAAATCAGTTTGAGAAAGTGTTGCTCTACTTCTAGGAAAGATAAATGGCATTCACACAAAAAAAAAGGTTACAGTATTTTGCACTTGTCTGTACAAAGCATTTTATGAGTATTAACCAAGTTCCTCGGGTCGCAGCATAATTGTCTTTATACACAATATATAGGACAGAGGCAGTCCTGCTGCAATCTACACGCCTACAGACACTGTGCATTGACTTTAAGAAGTTGGTTAATACTTCTGAAACGTGTTGTCTGATAAAGTGCTGAATAAATGGTAATTTTTTTGGTAAACGTCAGTTTTCCTTGGAGGTAAACCAAAAACTTCCATCTCATTTTAACTGCTTTTGATCGTTTTATTTTACATTGGTGCCTCCCAATTACTATATTTGAGTATATAAAGTATTCAGGCAACATTTGTGAGCACATAGATAGCATGTCTATTTTTAACAAGAATTCTTGGTAAAAATAACATACATAAGGACACAAGATATATACCTCCTACAAATAGCTCAATGCCACCAGCTTCTTTAATTTTCTTCTCAAACTCCTCGCATTCGGCCTGCAGATCAGGAGCATTCCCATCCAGAATATGTGCATTGTTTGGGTCAATATCGATGTGCTTAAAGAAGTTGTTCCACATGTAGGAATGGTAGCATTCTGGGTGGTCCCTGGGCAGCCCTAAAACACACACAAATGACACATCTACAGCTTGGAATACCAAACGCACACCAATGTGTTCAACAGAACAAACAAACAAACAAAGAACATTTATATCGCGCTTTTCTCCTGGCGGACTCAAAGCGCCAGAGCTGCAGCCACTAGAACACGCTCTATAGGCAGTAGCAGTGTTAGGGAGACTTGCCTAAGGTCCCCTACTGAATAGGTGCTGGCTTACTGAACAGGCAGAGCCGAGATTCGAACCCAGGCCTCCTGTGTCAGAGGCAGAGCCCTTAACCATTACACTACCCAGCAGAAATGAACAGAGATTTTACAATGGTTTAACAGTATGGACATCAGTATGTATCACCTAGAGGAAGAAGTCGACAACTACTTACAACTTAACATTACCCAATCTAACTTTACTGCCAGAAATCTACACAAAGCCATAAAGTGAATTGTTTTAATGCTAGATTTCCATAGTAATTTATAACCTCTATGATCCAAAGCAATCAACCTCATTAGACTTGGGGTGCATACAGTGGGATGTGAAAGTTTGGGCAACCTTGTTAATCGTCGATTTTCCTGTATAAATCGTTGGTTGTTACAATACAAAATGTCAGGTAAATATATCATATAGGAGACACACACAGTGATATTTGAGAAGTGAAATGAAGTTTATTGCATTTACAGAAAGTGCGCAATAATTGTTTAAACAAAATTAGGCAGATGCATATATTTGGGCACTGTTGTCCTTCTATTGATTCCAAAACCTTTAGAACTAATTATTGGAACTCAAATTGGCTTGGTAAGCTCAGTGACTCCTGACCTACATACACAGGTGAATCCAATTATAAGAAAGAGTATTTAAGGGGGTCAATTGTAAGTTTACAACCTCTTCATTTTCTCTGAAGAGTAGCAGCATCTGTGTCAGAAACTAACAAATTACAAATATAAAAGCCACTCACATCCCCAATGCTGTACAAATACATTGATACTGAATACAATACAAATTCATACTGAATATTGATATAATAAAGAAAAAAATATCCCAACTCACCTACATACTCGTCCATATTAAAAGTCTTCACGTATTTAAATGACAAGTCTCCATTTTTGTGGTACTCAATTAGTTTTTTATAACACCCCAATGGCGTACTACCTAAATGGAAAATAAAAGCATAAAGAGGTTGGTTAGTGAAATAACACAGGATTATATGTTTGCCAAGCAGTTAGAGGGAATATGTCCCCGGTTTTGTTTTTACTTGGCCTATGTGTGTGCCTTTCCTGAACTGTGCTAAACTGTGCACTCCCACACAGTTTTAGCCACAGCAACAAGCTTATGTTACGGCCAGAGCCCGAAGCACTATTACACTGACATGAACAGATTAAATCACCTACACCTAGGCCTGAACGATTCTAGGAAAAAATTAAATTGAGCAATTTCTGTCTGAAATTGCGATTTCGATTCGATACACGATTTCCTTCAAATCAAGCTTTGTTCCCCCTCTTTGCCTGTTTGTTCCCCCCTTTGTCTCTTTATGCCTCCTCTGGGTCTTTCTCTTGCCCCCTCTGTGTCTCTGTGCCCGCTGTGTTTCTCTCTGTCTCTCTCTGTGTCTCCTGTGTCTGTCTCTGTGCCTCCTCTGTCCCCCAAGCTGCATCAGTTCTGGACATAGCTTCCAGTACGAGTCCAGCGATGCCCGTCTATCCACTTCGCCTCCTGCAGGCTTGAATGCACGGAATACTTCCTGTATGTCATGTGACATACAGGAACCTGGTGTTTTGCCAAGCACAAGAGCCGGCAGATGGCGGTAGAGGTCGGAAAGCGTTTCGACTCGTGCGGAAGGTATGTCCAACGATGCGGGCCGCACGCGCCAAGACTTTGGGGAAGTTTGAAGCCACTTCTTCAAACTTCCCCCATGTGGAAAGACGGGATCTCGATTTGACGATTCTGAAATTGTGATCTTGGTGATCACAATTTCGATTTGAATTCGATTTATCTTTCAGGCCTACCTACACCTATGCAAATGCAAACCATGTCACTGTATCCTACTTGTGGGAACGCAATGTATACAATTACCGTACATTTAAATGGCAGAATGACAATATGAAGGCAGGGCCACCATTATAATCCATAAAAAAAAAAAAAAAAAATACCGGTATACTTTTCCTATATGTTTTTGTAGAAACCATTCAGTCAGGGCTTGTTACACCCAGGGCAAAAATTGAAAATCGCCCTAAAAAGCTTGTGCAAGGATTCCCTATGAGAGAGTTCTCATCTGAGCGGTTCGTTTCCAATCCACTCAGCAAAGCACTGCCTGTACCATTTTCTGAGCGTTTTTGCTCAAAGGTATAGGGAAATCGCTTGAAAAAACGCTTTGTATAGCAATTTCTGCAGCGCTTTGATGAATAAATACATTGTATTTATTACCGGGTCAAAGAGTTCACTTCCTAACTTGCGCCAGAAAGTTAAAAAAGCCAAATCGTTCTGCAAAAGCACTCAGAAAAGTGCTTTAAAAAAAAAACTGCAGTGTACACCCGAGCGCCGGGAGGAGAAAAATAAAATACCGTATTTTTCGGACTATAAGACGCACTTTTTCTCCCCCAAAAGTGGGGGGAAAAAGTTACTGCGTCTTATAGTCCGAATGTAACCCACCTTGGTGCTTTTTTCCTAGTGGGTGGCATGGCAGCAGTAGCAGTGGTAGTCCGCAGCGGGTGGCAGCGGCAGCAGAGCGATCCACAATGTCTAAGCGGCATATGAGAAGCCGCTGTTATAATCCACTTGTCCTTTGATCTCCCCAGGGTGCCCCCGCAGCGCGATCCACAATGACAAGTGGCATAGGGAAAGCCGCTGTAATCATCCGCATGTAATCCACTGTAATCATTCTTTTTAAGCCAGCCCAGCGTCAGCCCAGTCTTCATCAGCAATGCTTTGTTCTTTAATCTTCTGATCCAGTCCAGCGTCAGCCTATTAAGCCCCGCAGCAGCGCGATCCCAGCTAACAAAGTATCGGAACATCTTCAGCCGCTATAGCGGCAATCCTCGGGGGCTTCCGTAATTGAATTATTTAGTTGCGTCATCAGATGACCACGGCGCACGTGCGCCGGGGTCATGAGAGCGGAAGTAAACAAATCAAGTACGGAAACCCCCGAGGATTGCCGCTATAGTGGCTGAAGATGTTCCGATACTTTGTTAGCTGGGATCGCGCTGCTGCGGGGCTTAATAGGCTGACGCTGGACTGGATCAGAAGATTAAAGAACAAAGCATTGCTGATGAAGACTGGGCTGACGCTGGGCTGGCTTAAAAAGAATGATTACAGTGGATTACATGCGGATGATTACAGCGGCTTTCCCTATGCCACTTGTCATTGTGGATCGCGCTGCGGGGGCACCCTGGGGAGATCAAAGGACAAGTGGATTATAACAGCGGCTTCTCCTATGCCGCTTAAATACATTGTGGATCGCACTGCTGGGCCTGCTGGGGACTCGGGAGATTAAAGTTACATTGGGACAGCATTGTGGATGATAAAAGCAGCTGTTCCTATGCTGCTTTGGAACACCGTGGATCACGTTTGTGCTGCTGATGGACCACATGGACACCCAGACCGGACCCAGCTGCCACCCAGGCTGGTGAGATCTCCTGTAATTGAATGGGTTAGTTAGTGTAGATGGGGAAGGGAGGGGGGGAGTTGTGTAGTGCAGTGTAGCTGGGGGGAGGGGACAGCAGGGGTTAGTGAAATGTAGTTTAGAATAATTTGTGATGGCAGCAGGGGTTAATGTAGCTTGGCAGTGGGACAGAGACATCTTGGGGGAAGGAAAGGTCTATAACACACTCCTGGACCATGGATGCACCCAGGTTTAGTATATTTTTTTCCCCCTACTTTTTGCCCTTTAAACCTAGGTGCGTCTTATAGTCCGGAGCGTCTTATAGTCCGAAAAATACGGTACATCCCCCCCCCCCCCCAAAAAAAATTGCAAATTGCTGGCATCAGCGATTGTAGATGTGAACAAAGCCTTACACTAAATGGGGGCGCAAAAGTGCAGAATGCAGCGCGTTTGCTGATTACACAGCATCACAATGCATTAATGGGGACCACAGACAAAGCTTTCTATGAGAAAGCACAGGTCACTGCGGATTGCCAGACAGAGGCGTCCTAGAAAATGTGATGTAGATGTAGCAGCGCGTCTGGTATTCCTTGCAGTTTAAACCAGTGAATGTATATCCCTAGGGAAAAAGAATCAGGCACATAGTGGGTAACCTTCCAAGTACAGTACACCCTGTGTCATAAACACACTGTGCAGGAACAAACTATCACTGCATGCAAGATAGGGGTCACACTCCCCCCTTTAGTTCCCTGCTCACCAAAAGGATTCTTTAAACCAGGCGCATCACAAACACACTGTAATCCAATGTCTAAAATAAAGCATAAAAAGGCCGCTCAATGCCCCATAAAATTATGTTGTTTAAAGCACCCAAGCAATCCAATCCACCTCCAGAGATAGTATTCACTGATGACGGCGAAAGGCCAAAACTAGTCGGGACGAGAGCCGGCTGGACACTACTGGTCGTTTTTCATGTCCTAGAGTACCACAAGGGTAAACCAGAGGGGGTCCTATACAGGCATAGGACCCTCCTGATGTAAGTGACCTGTTATTTATGACTGATGTGCCTTGCATGGAAGAATAAAAGTTTTATTTTATCCACTAAGAGAAACCTCTTTCTGCTTCTCTGTTTTGGTACATTGAGCCACACAGGAGGAATGCAGATATAAAGTACTATCTCTGGAGGTGGATTGGATTGCCTGGGTGCTTTAAACATCATAATTCCTGGCGCTGTAATACGGCATGATTGGATATCTCACATATCCTTATACTCGTGGCCGTCAGGTCTCCCCACATCAGCGCCGGTAACCTCTGTCCCGTATGTTCAGGAAGGATACGTGTCTAAGCTCCGCCCTACGCGTTTCGTCACTGGGGGCGTGACTCATCAGGGGCAGCTAATCTTGTCAGGACAATAATGTCAGAAACACCTGATCTGCTGCATGCTTGTTCGGGGTCTATGGCTAAAAGTATTAGAGGCAGAGGATCAGCAGGACAGCCAGGCAACTCATATTGCTTAGGAATAAAAGGAAATAAATAGGGCAGCCTCCATAGCTCTCGCTTTCGGCTCCCTTTAAGTGTCCATAGTGTTTTTTTTCTTGTTTGCCAGTAATAAATATGATGACCTGCAGGCTGACCGTGGATCAGAGAACTAGTGATGTTAGCTACAAGTACGCAGCTACTCATAATCAAAGTTTTAATTCAATAGCACTGCCCCCAGCAGGGGGGGGGGGGGGGGGTTTAATATACCTATGCCACCACCTATAACCTATGCGTTCCACATGCGGTCTACGCAACTCCACTACTTCCAAACCCGGAAGGAGGAAGTAGTGGCGTTACCTAGACTGCAGGTGGAACGCATTGGCTATAGGTTAACCCCCCTTCTCTGCTGCGGGCGATATCTAATTAAAATTTAGATTACAAGAAGCTATGGACTCACTCGTAGCCAACATCACTGCAAACAAACAAATTAGACAGAGAGTATCAATCATCGTGATCTATTTTCTATTTTTTAAACTTCTCAATTTGCAACGTATTGATTATTTTTCACGCTACTACTGTCTTTCAGTAAAGTTCAATTTTAACTGACTAAGCACACAGCCACACTGCTGGGTGCTTTGCAACCTGTCCACGCTGCATTTGTGTTTGAAAAAAAAAAAAAAAAAAAAAGTTAAAATTGACTAGCATTGAAATCATGGCGATTTTGAAAAATTGTTGCGATTGATTTTCACCGGCAGTACTATTCTCAAAATGCAGCGCAGACAGATCGCAAAGCGATCAGCAGTGTGTCTGAAAGTGTAAGAACTAAAATGAAAAACAATACTATGATAATTATGGTAGAGAGTAACCTGTAGGTAATCCAAGAGTGAAGAACTTGTCCGGTCCAGGGTTGAACTGAATGATGCGATTACAGATGTACTTTGCAGCCCACTCACTTGCCAGAGCATAATCATCAAGAATTACTAGTCGCATGTCTGTGACGAGCCGTTCCGCTTCCACTTCATGCAGCTTGTCTTCTGCAATCAGAAGAAGAAAACATCTTTGCCTTTTTCAATTCACTTTTTCTCCTAAGATTTCTCCTAGGCGATTCTCAGCAAAGCATTGCAAAACCGCCAAGTGTGAACCGGCCCTAAGGGTGTGGAGACCTAGTGGGAAACAGTATCCACTTCCGTAACCAAATAGGTTTAGCAAAGATGCGCGAGCAGCAGCAGTAGCCAAATAAAGCGCTGTTCCCTTTTACTGCACTGAAATTCAGCTTATGTGACTGAGTGGACAGCAGCCTCTCAAACTGCAAGGTTTTCCATAGGTTGACATAAATGATGCCCACACTATTTGGCCAATCACAACGCTTTGTGCTGTAGGAGAAAACTGTGATTGGAGAATAGTTTCCTAGGTTTCCTCCTTGGTCCCCAAAAGTAGACTAGCACCCACTGACTGGGCATCTGTGGAATAAATCAGCTGCATTTTGTGACAGTATTTGACAGTAGACCCAGCACAAAACCTCAGAGCAATGGCTGCTCCTAGCTATTTGGTTGCAACCACCAAGGTGTAAGAAATGGGGATCCAGTGAAAAATACAAACAGGTGCACACCAGAACCTTCAGCCACTGGACCTCGGCATGTCACTCACTTCCGCTTGTGCAACTTTGATAAGCCTATTCAGTTGGTGGCACAGATAGTGTTTCCTGGTGGGTCTCCTATTTCTTTCAAATTAGTGGTTGTGATCAAATTGCCACAAGCAGGAAGCAGCTCCCCTCAACTAGACTAGCTCAGACCTTTCTGCAGGTGAAATACATAGTGGTCGGTGGCCTAATACACAAGTACCTTCATTTACTTACGAATTGTCCTTAAATTTACTGAGTTAGTAATACTGATTACCGACAGTAGGTTTTGACTTCAAGAAAACTTGTAACCAAAAAACACCCTCTGGAGGATACTTACCTCAGGAGGGGGAAGCCTCAGGGTCCCAACGAGGCTTCCCACGTTCTTCTCCATCCCGGAAATCCAGCGCTACGAACCCCAAACAGCAGCAAGCAAAATATTTACCTACCGCAATCCAGCGCAGGCGCAGCTGCGGCTCTTCGGGCTAAGCCCAAATCATATCTGCCCTATATACCGTAGCCAATCCCGATCATATCTGCCCTACTGCACAGGTGAGTCCGTTGCGCCTGCGCAGTAGAGTGGATTGATCAGTCTTGGCTTTTTCCGACTCAGCCCGAACAAAGAGCCGCTACTCCACCTGTGCTGGTTCATGGTAGGTAAATATTGCCGGGCATGCGCAGTATTTGTCAGCCTTTGTCGAGGAAGTTTTGGGGGAGCCAGCGCTGCATTCCTCCAGGCTACAGAGGTCGGGGAAGCCTCATTGGGACCCTGAGGCTTCCCCCTCCAGAGGTATCTCCCAAAGGGAGATTTTTTTTGATACAGGTGTTCTTCCAGCACTGCTGTAAAGCTGTATGGTCACTGGTCAGTCCTGGCTGGCTGCCAAGTAGGTCTATTATAAGATTTGCCCTTTCCCAGCTGAGAGGCATTCTCATACACCCCACCCAGAGACTTCACAAACTTCCTCTGGAGCCACTAGTCTGACCCACAGAAGTGCTCTGCACTGTGACTCTGTCATCAGTTCGGATAGCTGCCTGATCCGCGCCCAGTAAGCAGCACAGCACTACGTCTCCCGGATTCACCAGAGAAGCCCCAGATAACCCAGCCACTGCTCAGCACTCTCCATACCTCTAGCTCAAGCTGCAGGTCACCTGACAGCAATCATGTGACTTGCCCTTTCTCAGCCCCGGTTGTCACTCACAAAGCGTCCTCTCACGTCTTAACAGCATTGGACGTCACCGGGCGGT